>NW_020837956.1:41087679-41468860 GCF_003676395.1 Aethalodelphis obliquidens
TATATATATATATATATATATATATATATATATATATATATATATAAGATATAGATACATACACATAAGATATAGATATCTAAGATATATATATGTCTAAAAATAAAATATGTATTAATATGATAAATATAAATAAGACTGTATTAAAAATTATCATTCTCTTTCCACTACAAGATATATATATCAACGAAATCATGTTTACATATATAGAGAAAATATAAAATTGGAACAGCCAGTTTTCTTTCAAGTGCTTATTTGTAATGGATCATGCCATATGATGAACTAACAAACACCTTACAAAACATTTAAAATTTTTAAAAAGCAGCAATACTGACGTACAAATATTTAAATAAATCTGTGCTCTCAACCCAATTCGCTCATTGGAGAGACTAATAAGTTCTAAGGTAGGGAAGTAAACGTTGTGTATGAATGTGAATAAGGTAGAAAGAGGGGGTTCAGAAGGAAAAATGAAAGAAATATCTTATACATTTTGTAAACTAAATGTATAAATTTTTTTTTTACTACAGTAACAAGAATAGCATTGTAAATCAACTATACTTCAATTTAAAAAAAGAATAGCAATACTTCAATGAGTATCACATGGGTCCTAATTCCATGTTCACAAGACAGGTAGAAAGGGAATGATACTTTTTAATATAGTCTTATTTATACTTATAATTATTAATACACACTTTATTTTTAGACCTCATGCACAAAGTCAATGAGAGGAAATAATATAAAAAGGAACGTGAGAGATGCCAACCGACAGGGATTTTAAAGTTATGCCTACCACCAAGGGCAAGTACTCCATGAAAAACTCAAAATGACTTGCAGTGGGGAAATAACTGGATTAGGGAAGGAAACCCCTCAGAGGTTGCAATCAGCTTTACAGCTAAGCTGGCTCCGTCACTTCCTTGTCTAGGCCTCAGTTTCCTGTTCTGGAAAGTGGACCAGCTGATCTGAAAGTTCCCTAAAGCTCCAATCATGCAATGCTCTGTAGAGAATGAAGTGAATGCCACACCAGCTGGGGCTGACACAGAGCCACACGGATGCACATCCCACATCTCTGCATCATCACATTCCTCACCCTCATCTCCATCTCATTATCAGGGTGCAGACTGGACCAGTGCCAACTGACAACTTCTGCTACAAAATCTTTCTTGAATCCAGCTCCCATGTGGAGAAGCACAGGAGCCACTCTGAGCATGTGTGTCCTCCTTTAAATGAAACTGCAAGGTCAATCCAGGCTGTGGTCCAAGCGACAGTGTCAAGCTCCAACAGGTGCTCCCAGAGCAAAACAGCGCTGAGAGACTGCAGCCCACGGTTAATGAAATAAAGCTCACAGGGTCAGGGCCTCATACAGAAAAGGGAAAACCCATCTCTTCTCCTGGTCAACGAGTGTGCACTAAGCCCAAGAAGCCACTTCCAAAGTCCCATAAGGCTATCAACTGACTCTTCAGCAGAAACTCTGCAGGTCAGAGGGGGATGGCATGATGTATTTAAAGTGATGAAAAGAAAAAACTACCACTATGAATACTCTACCCAGCAAAACTTTCATTCAAATGTGAAAGCAAGATCAAGAGTTTTACAGATAAGAAAAAGCTAGAAGAGTTCAGCACCACAAAACCAGCTTTACCAGAAATGTTAAAGGGACTTCTTTAAGCAGAAAAGACCACAACCAGAAATATGAAAATTATGAAAGGAAAAATATGATAGGTAAAGGCAAATATAAAGTAAAGGTCGTATATTAACTACTTGTAAAGCTACTAGAAAAGTTAAAAGACAAAATCATCTATATCCACAATAAGTAGTTAAGGGATACACAAATCAGAAAGGTGTAAAACATGAGGTCAAAAGCATTAAACATGGTGGGGTGTTAAAAATTCAGCGTCATTAAATTCATTTGAACTTAAGAGATCAACGAGATAGATAGATAGATAGATAGATAGATAGATAGATAGATAGATATAGATGATAGATAGAGAGAGAGAGAGAGAGAGATAAACCTGATGGTAACCACAAACCAAAAATCTGTAATAGATATACACGAAAAAAGAGAAAGGAATTCAAACATAACACTAAGATAGTCATCAACTCACAAGGAAAGAGAGCAAAAGAAGAATAAAGGAACAAAAACAAGAAAACAACAAAATGGCAATAAGTACATACATATCAATAATTATTTTAAATGTAATGAGCTCTAATTAGAAGACATATAGTGGGTGAATAGATACAAAATCAAGACCCATATTACGCTGCCTACAAGGAACACTTCTGATTGAAAGACACACACAGTCTGAAAGTGAGGAGATGGAAAAAGGCATTCCATGAAAATGGAAATGAAAAGAAAGCTGGAATACTGATAGTCTTGTCAAACAAAATAGACTTTAAACAAAGATTGGAACAAAAGACAAAGAAAGACATCACACAAAGATAAAGGTATCAATCCAAGAAGAAAATATAAGCATTGTAAATATATACACACCCAACATAGGAGCTCCTAGATACATAAAGCAAATATTAACATACATAAAGGGAGACATTGGCAGTAACACAATAATATTAGGGGACATTAACACCTCATTTACATCAAAGAGCAGATCATCCAGACAGAAAACCAATAAGGAAACATTGGCCTTGTGTGACACATTAGACCAGTTGGACTAACAGATTTATATAGAACATTCCATCTCAAAGCAGCAGAATACACATTCTTTTCAAGTGCACGTGGAACATTCTCCAGGTTAGATTACATGCTGGGCCACAAAAACAAGCCTCAGTAAATTCAAGAAAATTGAAATCACATTAATCATATTTTTTGACCACAAACTTATGAGACTAGAAATTAACTGCAAGGGAAAAAACTGCAGAAAAACACAAACCTGTGGAGGTTAAAAAAACATGTTCTATACTAAGCAACAAATAGGTCATTGAAGAAATCAAAGAGGAAATCGAAAAATACCTGGAGACAAATGAAAATGAAAACACAATGATCCAAAATCTCTGGGACACAGCAAAAGCAGTTCTAAGAGGGACGTTTATAGCAATACAAGCCTACCTCAGGAAACAAGAAAAATCTCAAATGGACAACCTAACCTTACACCCAGAGAAATTAGAAGAAGAAGAAACAAAATCCAAAGTTAGTGGAAGAAAATAAATCATAAAGATTAGAACAGCAATAAATGAAGTAGAGACAAAAATAATAGAAAAGATCGATGAAACTAAGAGCTGGTTCTTTGAAAAGATAAACAAAATTGATAAACATTTAGCCAGATGCATCAAGAAAAAAAAAGATAGAGGACCCACATAAATAGAACCAGAAATGAGAAAGGAGAAGTCACAACCCACACCACAGAAATACACAGAATCGTAAGAGATTACTAAGAACAGTTATACATCAATAAAATGGACAACCTATGAGAAGTGGCATTTCAACCATGTGTGCGTATGGCAAAACAGCATTGTGTTCGCCTCCTGAGGGTCTTGATGTCATCTGATGGGCTGTAGCGTTCTTTTGTGGGGATCTCCCTGTCACCCTCCTTGGGGGTCTTCATGTCATCTGAGGGATACTAGCAAGAGATTCAGTGCCTCCCTAAAAACTCTACACTGAACACTAGCTAATGAGATGGAACTGTCTATTTTTTATATGAGTTCTTTTTTAATCAATCCTTGACTTGCACTGGTTTTCAAACATTAGTGTTTACGTTACTTTGCTGTTAGTTAATCAGCAACTCTGATATAGTAGACCTGGGGCAGAACCGAGGAATGCGTCTTCCCCCAAGCATTCCAAATGATTCTGATAGTGTGGACATCACACCACACTTTCCACATCACTATTGTACTGACATGTGGGCCTCTTAGATATTAGTGGAAATTGTACCTAAGCATATGTTTGAAAACTTTCACCTTGTAATTATGCAAAAGCATTGAAGGAAAGGTGAATTTTTGTCTTCCTATTTTTCCCCCCCTTGAAAACAATTCAATCTAACAGCAACTCTTTCTTGAGCCCTCACTGTATGCCCAGAAATGTGAAAGCATTTTAAATTACCTTATCTAATTCTTATTTAATTCTCATGGCAACCCTATGGAGTAGGTATTATTATTACCACTTCACAGATGAGAAAACTGAGGCTCGGGACAGGTACACTCAAGGCTGTGCAGTCAGAGTGGTGTTGGGAGGGTTCTTTTATTATTTCTCTCTTCAAAATCCAAAGATCAAATATGTTTCTTTTCGTTTTCCGTTTTGTTGCTAAACTTCATTCTTGTTACAGGATACATTTCCTCATGAGTGTCAGGCTATATCACATTGTTATCTTCCTCTGTCTGAAAGATGAAAAATGAGCAGAGGACTGTGCATCTCAGCCGGCAGAAGAAAAGAGGAAACATGTCAGAATACATAGAGAACAGAGGCTTCACAAACAATTTTAAGGGAAAGAAGCGAAATACAGTGTCTCATCAGCTAAATAAAGAACTCTACAGCCAGGTCTGGAGGAAACAGGATAGTATCATTAAGCCATACATGCCCAGACATATGGGAATGTGATAAAGGCAGATGGAAATGCAATTTCCAACAAATGCCTACCTGGAAACAGGCTACAGTTTCCTGGCTTCTTGACCTCACTGTGAACACAAAATACATCAGAGCATGTGACACTCCTCAGGGAAATTCTTTAAAAAACCGAACATACTTGGGAACAAAGTAAAGCACAGCCTCTGGTGAGAGGAGGAAAATGCTCACCTAAAATTAAGGCTTTGACACCTCAGTCAACCGGAAAAATTCGGAGTGGGAGCATCTAAGAGGGACCCAGGACCAAAGAAGTGTGAGTGACCAGTGGAACCATCTTTTAAAACAACACCAGCAAAACCCACACACATGACACATGGATATCAATAGAACTGAGGTCAGAAAACGTCCATCAGCCTTGACTCAACACTGGAAAAGCAGCCACACTTGGGTCTTAGAGCTCCAACTTCAACACACCCTCTTCCAAATGATGTCATTTCCATGTTTCTCTGCCACCCAGCATGCAGGACCAAATCCTATTCTATTGTTTCTTTGCAAACTACCTTAGTGCTTTGAGTTCATGACACATTCTCCTCCTAAGAATTGTAAGATGTGAGGAAGAGAAAGGCAGCAATGGCATCGGCACCAGGAAAAGCTCAGCTCGAGCTTCTTAGCTTACGAAACAATTCAGAATGTCACAGCACTGGAATTTCCACTGCTGTTTTTGTTTAATTCATACTGATATATAAAATTTGAGAGATTTAGAGACCTTCAAATCGTTTAAAATGTCAAAATGCAAGGACATAATGACATATCTCCCTGCATCACCACCTCTCATAAGAATCTTAACAATATCTATTTTTTATGTTTACATTTTTTAAAATTTGTTTATCTATTTATATTTTATTTTTGTCTGTGTTGTGCCTTCATTGCTGTGCACAGGCTTTCTGTAGTTGAGGCGAGCGGGGGCTACTCTTCATTGCGGTGTGCAGTCTTCTCCTTGCGGTGGCTTCTCTTGTTGCGAGCACAGGCTCTAGGCACATGGGCTTCAGTAGTTACGGCATGTGGGCTCAGTAGTTGTGGCTTGCGGGTCCTAGAGCACAGGCTCAGTAGTTGTGGCACACGGGCTTAGTTGCTCCACAGCTTGTGGGATCTTCCCGGACAAGGGCTCAAACCCGTGTCCCCTGCATTGGCAGGTGGATTCTTAACCACTGTGCCAGCAGGGGAGTCCTATGTTTACATTTTTATTTTACATTCTTTTTAGGTGTGACTGATGCCTTATGATGAACTGGTAAATTTCCAAATAGCACACATGTTTAAAGAATCCTTAGTATTGAATACAATCCCATATTATTTTATCCTGGCGGGGAGTTTTCCAAAGTAGCCTGACTTTAGTTTCAACCACAAATAATTTTTAGAATCAGCTGTTTCCATAGAACTGTGTAAGACACCACACAAAGAAAAAGTAAGCAGAGCTCCGACCTCATGGAATTTATACTCAGTGCTGTCTTTGTTGCCACTACTAACTGTGACCTAACTGGGCAAGCAAAAAAAAAAGGCTTTAAAAAGGAAAAACTCAACTTTTTCCTTCCTATATAGGGAAAAACCCAGTCTTCCCTACTGTGTGTGTTTCTTCCCTGTGTGTCACACTACTACCACACTCACACAGAACACGCACACCTCTGGTTACCAAGTGTTCGATTGTCTGGGACACCAACTGGGCGTCCAACCATTTAATTCAATTCTGATACTATCTACCTGGAGATCCCATCAGATCCCAGATGCCACAGGTTAGGGGTTCAGCCCTACAGGACTGCCCTTCACCACCTCAGGTGCCAGTCTCAAGCCCAGGTTAGCACCTGTGCCCCTAGCTGATCAGCTACAAGCTGGGAGGTTCCAACAACCCCCTCCAAATCAGGATGCCAAGTGCAAGTCCAGGTTGTTACCTGTACTTCTGACCAACTGGCTATAGATCAGAGGTTCCCAGACCCCCTCCATGGGTCATCATTTCATTAATTTGCTAGAATGACTCACAGGTCACAGGGAAACACTTGCTTATGTTTACAAGTTTATTAAAGGATACGGTAAAGGATACAGATGAACGTCCAGATGGAAGAGATGCTTAGGGAGAGGTCTGGGGAAGAGGCAGAGCTTCCCTGCGCTGTCAGGCAGGCCATTCTCCCAGCACGTCCACGTGGTCACCAGCCCAGAAGCTCTCCAAACCCTGTACTTTGGGGGTTTTGGGAAGCTTCTTCACGTAGGTATGATCCATCATAAACTCCATTTTCAGCCCCTCTCCCTTCTCAAAAGAAGATGGAGGGCGGGGCTGAAAATCCCAAGCTTCTAATTATGGGAAGGTCTTTCCTGTGACCAGCCCCCATCCAGGAGCAACCCGGAGTCAGCTCATTAGAATAAAAGACACTCCTATCACCCAGGAAATTACAAGGGTTTCAGGAGCCTTGTGCGGGAGTCAGGGGCAGAGACCAATATCTATTCTTTATTATCTCACAATTATATAGACAGGAAAAGAGAGAAAGCAGTATTAATTGCCAAGTGAATGGTACTACCACTAGGATCTTAGGACTCAGGAAAGGAAAACGCAAGTGTGGAGAGCTGGGGGGAAGACCCACGTCACTGGGAAGACATCATCCACCCCCTGCTTCCAACCCCACCCCCTTCCAATTCCTCCCTCCCACTGCCATATAAATTGACTTTCCAACTGGTCATTTTTCTGCCTCAAACCCTTGCATCATTTTCTGCTGTGTACAGAGACAAGCTACTTAGCCTGACCGAGGCCCTGCCCCGCCCGGCTTTCCAAGGAACCCTTTGTCACTCCACCCCACCCCGTTCAGCTGTCTGTGTTTCTGCATACGCTCTTCCCTTGCCTAGTGTACCCTTCTTCCTCACCCTGGTCTTCCGCATAAACTTTTATTCATCCCTCAGAACCCTCTCTAAAATCTTCCTTAGCTTTGAAAACAGACTGCCACACTTCCTCCCTGGGGGAGCACCAGGCCATTAGCGTATCTCGTATTTAAACTGCAAGGGTTGTATTTGCCTCCTTTTCAACCCTATGGAGGTGTGTATATGTGTGTGTGTGCTTGTACATGTTTCTTTCATACATGCAGCATGGCTGGGTACATTATAGATGTTCCATGTATTCAAACATGAATACTGGTCAAAAACGAATTTGGGGGGCTTCCCTGGTGGCGCAGTGGTTGAGAGTCCGCCTGCCGATGCAGAGGACGCGGGTTCATGCCCCAGTCTGGGAGGATCCCGCGGAGTGGCTGGGCCTGTGAGCCATGGCCGCTGAACCTGCACATCCGGAGCCTGTGCTCCGCAACGGGAGAGGCCACAACAGTGAGAGGCCCGTGTATCGCAAAAAAAAAAAAAAAAAACGAATTTCGGCAAGCCCTTGGAGGATGTAGAAAAGATGAAAAAGAGGCAGGACATCCAGCTTTGAGACCAGCCTAGATGCTGGAAACACAAGTTCTCTTCCAGTGCTCAGGTGGGTATAACTGTGAAACTGCTCGGGAAATAGGAGATGAGCTTGAAAAATCAAATTCAAATTTGATTCTGAATTTCAATCAAATTCCGAATTTCAAATTCCAATTCTGAAAAGTCTTGAAGGCCAAGTGAAGGAATATGAGCTTCATCTTTTGTGTGAAATCTGCATTGAGGTTTTTAGGCAAAGGTGTGGTGTGATGAGCATAATATTGGAAAGATGAAATTCGCCATAATGTACCATGGATGAGGCATTATTGCAATCACATTGTCATTAAGAGAGAAGGCTGGAATCTGTGATGAAAGGTGGCAGAAAATCACAATAGAATACCTGCAGTGTGCCCTGTGGGTGACATTTCAGGAAGCTGCTTTCCATACGCCGAGGGCACCTTTAGGTGAGCCATGCTGAGAGGCTGGTGTGTGTCTTGAACAAGAAAAGAAAATGCATTTACAATAAAACGCATCCTGATTACTATTCCCGTTGCTGTTTCCACACTGGACGATTTCATTTTCTTTCCAGAGTTGTCAAAGCCTTTCCCTATTTATCAGCCAGCCCTCTGGGATCTACTGTTACAATGCACACGTCTCCATATTGGACAATTTGATTTGACAGGGACAGTATTTGGATACGTGTTCTTTGTTTGTAGGAGCATCGAGCCAGCATTCTAAGGCAAAGGAGGGTGGCGTGGTTGTTCTGAAAAGCAGGTCCTAAACCAGCGCGTAATACACCGCAGCACCCACCCGCAGATCTGACACCACGTGAGCAGGGCCATTCTTCCAGCGCAATGGAGTCACGATGAGACCACGGCTGGCTCCAGAATGCTAAACAGTAAACATCAAGTTTACGTCGTGCATTTAAGGGCTTCATAACAGAGATTATTTACACGTCAGGTGCCATCCCTCGTCAGACATATGTAGAAAACTTTGAAAATGCAGAGTAGCTACCTGATGGCCTGGCTGCAGCTGCGCTCTTGAAATTACTGCCATCTGTCATGTACACATGGAGGTTCGGATCTTTTCTTAAAATGTGTATTATGTGTCCAGTTGAGCAAAACAGTTCCTTTGAGCCCTCCTGGTCTATTCTGCTTGTCCCTGTAAATCAACACTTAGCCTTCGCTCCTTTGAAAGACACAGCAATAACGGCAGCATGAAAATGGGCTCAAACAGAATGGACCAGCCTTTGTCACGATCATTGGCAATGGCTCAATTCTCCTTCCCTTTCTGGGGCAGTTACTGCGACCTTTGCTTAACCGGCCAATTTAATCTTCCTCTTCAGAATCCCCTCTCAGAGGACAGCTCACTTCCTGGAGGAGGGTGAGCTGTGTGGGTGTTTTGCCCCCTTTGCCTGGTAGCACTGGAGGGCTCAGGGAGGAAAGGGAAGATAGAGGGGTGGTCCTCTCCTTGGAAGGTGAGCTCTGAAGAGTCCCCAGCTAAGGGCTGCTGTGTGTGAGTGTGTGTGAGTAGGTGTGTGAGTGTGTAGGGTGTATACGGGTGTGTGTGAGTGTGTAGGTGTGTGTGGTGTGTGTGTATACATGTGGGGGGGTGTAAGGGTGTGGTGTGTGTAGAGTGTATACATGTGTGTGTATAGGTGTGTGTGAGTGTGTAGGGTGTATACGTGTGTGGTGTGTGAGCGTGTAGGTGTGTGTGGTGTGAGTGTGTAGGGTGTATACGTGTGTGTGTGTGTGGTGTGTGAGTGTGTAGGGTGTATACGTGTGTGTGGGGGTGTGTGTGGTGTGTGAGCGTGTAGGTGTGTGTGGTGTGAGTGTGTAGGGTGTAGACGTTGTGTGTGGCTGTGCGGAGGGGAGGGAGTAACTCCTCCCACCCTCACCACACATAAAAGTAAGCAGCTCTTTGGGGTTGTCTGACTGATTCCTTGGCTTGGAGTTTCTTAAGGCACAGGTGAAGCGATGCTGTCAGGTATTTTATGCTGAAGTAAATCTTCTAAAGGTAAAAACCCATGTACATATCTCTATATTCCTACTTCAGTGTAAAGAAGAACCCTGTTTTCTTTTCCATGGTTTTGCTTTCAGAAATCAAATTCCAGAGCTGTCTTTCTGAAGCCGTGGAGCCCGGAGCGCAGCCTGTGGCAGTGTCTGAGCCGACCTCCTGCCGTCCTGGAGAGCGTCTGGGTCGGAAGTGACGAGGGCAGCGAGGGCAGCGCTGGCACTCCAGCGTTTTGTTAGAAGGAGCGTCAGGTCCTGGGCTCTTCCACTAGGGCTTGGGCGTGTTTCACAGTCTCACCTGCTTCGTGTGACACACGGGCTCTGGATCGGCTGCCTTAGCTCATGCTGCAGAGCTTCGGTACCACCCTGGGGGCAGAATAACCCAGTGGCACCGCTGACCTGCTGTGTGCCTCTGAAGAAGTTACTTAATCACTCTGAGTCTCACTTTGGTCGTTGGTAAATCGGAGCTAAAAACTGAACCCACCTGAGAAAGCAGAGAGTGTGGGATGCAGGAGCACAAGACGAGTCCACGTCGGGGGCTCAGGGGTGTCAACCCTTAGGGCAGCTCTGCTGTGGGGTCCAAGGGGCTACTGACACCCATGGAAATCCCAGCCCCGGGCCCCCCAGAACACAGACAAGAATAAAACACAGACTCTGGCCATCTCAGTCCTCGGCCTCTAGATGGTTTTTACTCAACCTGTGGCAAGAAACAGAAAATCTCACCTGTTTTTGTATCAGTCCTCTCATTTGAAGAACCAGGGTCCCTTTGGAGGAGGTGGCAACGTCTGGAATGACGTTCCCAAGCCTCCTTCGTTACGGATGCCAATATAACGCATATGACAATGTGCATTATTACCTATTCACTGTAATTTGCTAATGAAAAAGTAAAGCATCATAAAATAAGCCCAGTGTAACAAACAGATGCCTGCCCTTGTCAGAACTTCATTGCGAATGGGTGCGTGACTATCCGTCTGACCTTAGCGGCAACGGAACAGGTGTCAAATGATCTCTTTTTAGACAGAAATGTGCTGTTAGTGTTCTGGGGAAATGTAGATACTTTCTCTGAAGAAATTATATTCTTTAAACCTTCACTGAGAAATATTAAGTGTGATGCACTTCAGTAAATAACAGCACTAAAACCCAGGACATGAGAGGCAGACAGATGGCATCTCCTTTGTAGACTCCATCACTGACCAAGGCCAGGTCCACCCACCAAGCCTCAGTGCAGCATAGCCACTCCCTGTTCAATGAAAAGATCGGAGACTTCAAAGGGATTCTTTAAAATCATCTATAAAGGAGAAAAATGGGAAGGTATTAAAAATTTCAACTATCCAGTCACTATTTTGCTATGAGCTCTTCCTGATGAAGACAAGTCCAAGAAAGTATAAAATTATGTGACCATGTGGTATCTTCCGTGGTTTCAAGCGTGGCCACCTTTGAAAAGATCAACATGCTAAAATATCCAATAATATAGGTCCTGGCACATATATGCACACGTGCATATACATTTATAAAGTGACTTATTTCTGTGTGATAACTCCCCTTAAAACTCAGGGGTCTCAAACCATAACCATCTTGTTATTGTCCACAGTTTGTGGGTCGACTGGGCACAGCCAGGAGGCCCTGTCGTGTCGGGTGAGCTCGGCTGTGGTTGCAGGCACCTGGGGGCTCAGCTGGGCTGGCACCTCTGAGATGGACCCATCTCCCCCCTGGAGCCTCTGCTGGGACACCGGGAGAGCTGGGCCTCTTCCTCTCCCCACGGAATCCCAGGGCCTCCCTCTCCACGTGGGCTTTCCATGTGGTCCTGTTGGGTAGCTACATTTCTTAGATGATGACTCGAGGCTTCCAATAGCCCAAAAGCAGAGCCGCCCAGACTTCTTAAGGCCTAGCCCTGGGACCAGCACAGCGACACACATGATGTTTGTTAATGTGAGTCTCTGACTCAGCATGGAAGGGCACTGCTAAAAGGATGTCAAGGCCAGGGTTGTTGGGAGTCATCTTTGGAGACCAGCCACCATGGATACAGCATGTAATTAAATGATGACCCAGTCTATTAAGGAAATAGCCTGAATGTTTTTTAAAAATCTCCGAAGCATTTCTAAAGTACATGAATTTCCTGATTAGCTTAAAGGGAAAGATAATCAAAGCATGAAGTTCTCTAAGAAATTAATTATCGGCATGCATTAAAGAAATACCTTAACTAGACCAGCAAGTAAAGATTGTAGCTTGGTTCCCACTCTGACTGCCTTCTACTTACCATGGGAGATACATCCCTTGAGAAAAACCAAATGGAACTATATTTTAAGGAACTCTTGTCCTGATGAGAACGAAGCTCTGATAGCCTCATAACCCTCCCCCAAGACAGAGGAAGGAGCATCCGTTTTAGTGCCTACGAGTATTTTGTTTGTTTTGCTTTACGTTTTACTTTTTTTTTCATGGAAACACACTCAGCAGGGCCAGTGGTGGTGTTAAACATACCTTGCATTATTATCTGTTAAATGAAAACACTCTCTAGAGCTTAGAATTCAGCAGCACTTAATCACCAGAAAATGGGTCCTGGCCCAGGACTAACTATAATAGGGAAGAACAAATCTGATCCCATATTAGACCTGTTCCTTTTCCTTTTAACACCTGTGCTCTATTGCCTGTACTTAGTTATGCTGGCTCTGCACCTTTTGTAAAAGTATGTTGCCTATAGCCTGAAATGTACAGGAGAGCCTATTATCAGGGCTCTGACCTTTATGAGTCCATTCATATAGAGATAAAAAGTTGCAGAACAGAGAATAACATTTGTCTTGCTGGAGATTTACAGGAACATGGTGACCTGACCTATGTGGACAGCTGCAAGAACAAAGGATGCAACACCAAGAAGCCTGCAACGATCAATTACACCGCTCCCTCACCTGGCCTTTAAAAACGCTTTGCTGAACCGCGTCAGGGAGTTCAGGTTTGTCAGGCACGAGCCACCCATCTCCTCGCGTGGCCCTGCGATGAACCCTTCTCTGCTCCCGACTCCAACGTTTTGGTGTGCGTCAGGCACACAAACTTGTGTTCCATGACACACCACTATTTCACAGCCTGCACTTGTGCGCTGTTCTCCTCAGGTACCCAGCGAGACCCACAGAGCGCCCGGCACTAAACTGGAAGGAACATGCGCACCAGGAGACAAACACCATGATTATTTTAATCTTATAAATAAGACATCGTATTAGGAAGATCCATAAGTGAACATTGTCATCTAATCACTGGAATAAGTTTGCCAAAAGCAGCAATATTCGAAAATCCACCAGCAAACTGTGAGAATTGTGGAGAGTTAAACTTTGCACTCAGTTATCCCTCCTCTCTCCTTTACACACAGCTTCCATCAGGGTCTGACCAGGTGTGCTGTCTCCCAACCACAAAAGGAAGAAGGCAAGATGCCTTAGGCTCACAGCCCTCTGGCAGGGAGCCCTCTCCTTCCTCATCCTCACAGACAGGCCATCAACATTTCCTTCCATCCTCCTCACTCCCACCCGCTCGGTCCACCTTCAGTGGCTTCTGCTCACTGAACTTGACGGAGGGCTTTCCCTCCTCGCCGTGTGTGACCAGGCAGTAATGCCTCCTCCCTGAAGCCCCCCTTCCTTTGGCTCCGTGACCCACCCTCCTCCCATCTCCCCCAGGGCCCGGCCTCCTCCGTGCCACATCTGGACTCTGGGTCCGCATCTCTTCTCCCTGGTGCTTTCATCCAGACCTACAGCTTTGCTCCCCATCTACACACCTGACACACACACGATGCCAATGTCCATCTCTACCCGAGAGCTCACTCTCCTCTGAAACTGGATGCCTGGCTCCCCAGACATGAGTTAGGATGGTCTGACCCGGCCCCTCCCACATCCAAGTCACCCAGACACCAGCGCCTCCCACACCAGACGCTCCCTCCCCATTTTCCCAGCCTCACCCAATGGCATGCACACACACCAGAAACCGAGACACCATCCCAGGTACCTCCCTCTACTTCAGGCCGTAAATACAGTCACCACCAAGACTTACAGCTTTACTTCCTAAAATAAGCCATCAACTTGTCTGTATTTCCTTCCTGCATCCCCAGTCCATCCAACCTGCCACCATCTATCACCTGAACAATGCAGTTTTTATATGAATATACATATATATGAATACATATACATATATATATATATATGTAGAGAGAGAGAGAAATAGTCAATTAGAGGAAACTTTTCCAAAGTTATATGTCCCCCATCTCTCTAACAGACCATAATTGCTTTTAGGGTAAAGATCAAAATCCTTTGAATTTTCAGTTGCTCCAGGGCACCGTCCTCCCTTCCTTCTGTCAGAATTCTCTCTGCTCACGCCTTCCACTTTGGAAACTCACCTTCACCCTCATCCATCAGATCTCAACCTGAAGGTCACTTCCTCCATGAACTTCCTTCTTGACCGTATATACATTACACCATCTTCGTCTCACTCCATTGTATTAATTACAGATGCAACCAGGCATCTATTAAGGTCATCATTTGGTTGATGTCTTCCTACCCCACTCGACCATGGGCACGTTCAAACAGAGCCTGCTATATCCCCACCACTTAAAATAAATACCTGTTTTAAATAAATATCTGTTAAATAAAATTTTTGGATAAATAAATAAATGTTTGTTGATAGATGATGGGGATGAGTTATATTCTGATGAAAAGGTTACCACAAAAAATACTTTGGCTTCACCCATAAAATGTGTGACTCCACTGTCCTGCCTTGATATAAAGCAGGTAATAAACTTGATTGAATCTGTTTAAGAGCACAGTATCTTCAAATGAAGTATCATTAACCTTTTCAGGGTCCCAGCGCCTTTTACTGATTTGGGGGAGCGATGGATCCTCTCCCTAGCAAATGCGTATATGAACCTACATGCACAGAAAATGTGACTTATGACTCTAGCCAGCGCGCTCCTGGACCCCAGTGAGAACTCCTGTTCCCGGGTCTGGGAAGAGTCACCCTCAACAACAAATATGACTGTGCAGGACACCTGATCAAAGGTCCTCCACACACAGAGAAGGGGCTAGTTGTTATTAATCCTGCAAATAAGCACACTGATGAGAAAGCCAGCTCTATCACTCGCTAAACGAGTCATTTGTGGGAAACACCAGGAGCCTCTTAGAGTCTAAGGATTGGAAATAATGTGTGAGATTCCAGCACAGTGCTTGGCTCATAATAGGGGTGCAATGAAGATTAGCTATTATTTGCACTTGCTAGTGAGTTTTCACCCTAAATAATTTACTTCACCATTTATTGTCTATTAAGCTAAACAGCCTTGAAAGGAAAATATGGAAAAATTCCACTTTCTTTGCCCCACAGAAATGCAACTTAAAAACAACCATAAGAGGACAAATAATTTTCCCATACCAAAAAATTACGGAGATACATACACACATAGATCCAGTTAAAGGAACCAGATGAAGAATTCACGGATGATATTTTGAACCATATGCAAAAATGAAAATGTGACAGAGGGAATGAGCCTCTCCAATAGTCTTCAAAACAGGAAAAGCTGTCAACAAAATGAGATGGGGAAATAGATAAAGAAAATATGATATTATTGAGGAAACCGTCAATTTATGGGTTCCTTGGCTTTTCATGTGAGTTTGGAGAAATTACTAGTTTGTCAGTGAAAATGCATAGCGGCAGGGGAGCAGATCTGGAAAATATTTGTGTACTGTTTGACAACATAATATTTCAGGGGGCAAAGGGGACATTTCAGCCACAATGGAAAAAGCACCAAAGCTGTGACTCAATCTGCTGTCACCCTCCTCACTCAGCTCCCGTCTGCACTTGAGCTCACATCTATTAGCTGGGGGGAGCAGGGAGCTGTGCATGCTGCCTGGTTCTGTTCCTCTAGGACAAGGCATTTCTTTTTTTGAAACTTAAAGAAATGCCAGCAGCTTCATGACTTAAGTCCAGATCATGGGATCCATTACAAAGAAAAACATAAAACTTTCAAAATGAGTTGGGAACTCTGCAAAGCAGCCAACCCACACTCTTCAAGATGTCCATCATGAAAGACAAGCTATCTAGCTTAAAAGAAACTAAAGAGACATAATAACTAAGTGCAGTGCTTGACCCTTGGTTGAATTTTTTAAAGTCAGCCTTAAAGGACATTATTGGACTAACTGGGAAAACATATTAAATAGTTGTATTATAATAATGCTAAATTTTCCGAGTGTGGTGGAATAATGCTCTCTACCCTCACCCTTCCAAAGACGTTCAAATCTAATCCTCAGAAGCTGTGGCTATGTCGGGTTGCATGGACCGTGGTAGTTAAGCTTGCAGATGCTCAATCAACTGACCTTAAGACAGGGCTGGTTTCCTATACTATCCAGGTGGACCTGATGTCATCACCAGGGTCCTTAAAAGGTGAAGAAGGAGGTAGGAGAGCCAGCGTCAGGGCAGAGTGATGTGGGAAGGGCTCCATAGGCCGTTACTGGGCTTGAGGACGGAAGGGGCCACGAGCCAAGGGGTGCAGGAGCCTTCAGAAGGAGCACAGCCCAGATGACACCTTGATTTGAGCCCAGTGAGACCCATTTCAGACTTCTGACATCCAGAAGCGAAAAATAATAAATTTGTGTGAAGCCCCCAAGGATGAGGCTGTTTGTTATAACAGCAACAGAAACTAATACACCAAGTGAGATAATTTTGAGATTATGTAGGAGACCGTTCTTGTCCTTGGGAAATATACGTGGAAGAATTTAGGACTAAAATGCCATGCTCTCTGCAACTATCTCACACGTGGCTCAACGACAGAAAGAGGGGGCTCAGACACACATATGCTATGATAATAGCCATCCATCTCAGTGAAAGGAATGTAGGTGTTCATTATACCAGCAACTTTCTTGGGGAGGCAGAGGGTGGCTCTAAGGTTTTTCAGAATAAATGTTTGGGGCATAAAATAACAAGAAAAAAAAAAAGAAGACTGTAAGATCTTACCAGAGTTCTGCCAGAAGGGGGATTTTAATCAATCAGCAAAGTCGATCATTGGCAAAGAAACAGAGATGATATCTGCTGTGTGTCTGAAGATGCCAGACAATCTACTTGGACGGTAGTGATTAGACAACCCCACACGCGTGCAACCTCTCCCTCCCCGGCAGACATCAGAAGTTTTATTCTCCGGAGGGGAAGAGAATGTCTTTGGGCTAGAAGCACCAGGCGGACTTGAGGGTGAAAATATCAAACAGAAAACAGGGAGCAGGTGAAGGGAAAGCTGGCCTGTTGGATGTTCAGTCTCCACTTTCTCCCCAGCATAGCACCTACAACGCCCGCGGCTGGCTCCCCCCGCTGGGGCAGCAGACTGGAGACGAGACACCTGCCTGAACACTCTGACCAGCCGAGAGGGACCTCACAAGACTGCAGCAGGGGTTCCCTCCAAACTGGCCATCAACACCACCCTGCAGTGAAGCCACCCAGGAGCTGTCCATCATCATTGCAGTGACACTCTGCCATCTGAGAAATATTTTAATATGAAAGAAATATTTTAATATGGAAACATCCCCTACGGTTTTATTAACAGTATCAGAGAACATGAA
This sequence comes from Aethalodelphis obliquidens, assembly GCF_003676395.1. Taxonomy (NCBI): domain Eukaryota; kingdom Metazoa; phylum Chordata; class Mammalia; order Artiodactyla; family Delphinidae; genus Aethalodelphis; species Aethalodelphis obliquidens. The sequence goes on from NW_020837956.1 coordinate 41,105,199, forward strand.
AAGATAGCGCATCCATACAATAGACCATTAAAGAAATTTCCTAAAAGGAATATGTGGAGAATGAGAGCTTTGGAAAACAAATATTTTGAGAACAATAATAGCTCTTGAAAGTTAATACTAGGAAAGCAGGAATTTTTTAAGTTCAGTGAAAGAGTTGAAAGACGGAGAGAAGAAACTTTGCGGCAGACGGGGTGCCTGTGGCTCTCCATTTTACTGTTTCCATGGTGACCAGCACCTGTTTATCAGCCTGTTTCAATGTGGCCACAGTCTAAACACTCTGGCCTGAGGCTCAGGGTCACCATCTCAGGAACCGGGGGTCTGTAACCGTGGCACCGGCTTCAGCCAGTGCAAGAAGGATGAGTCCACCTAAGGACCAAGCTCAAGGTGACAGATGAGGTGTGAAAGGCAGACCCAAAGCTGGGCAGGAGACCAGAGGAGATGCTGGAGGGGGATTGCTAGGAACCAGCCCACAAAGCGGGAGCTGCGGGTCAGCGGGGTCCTGCCACCAGCCCCACGAGCAGGGTGGGGGCTGAAGCAGCAGTTTCTCTGGGTAGCTCTCCTATGTCTGGGGCCATCTCTGATCCGCTCCATTCTGTTTTGGTCTTAAGGTTTAACCATCAAAAGTCAACCTGATTTTGGCCACTTTCATCCCAATATCATAGGACATTTTAAAAATAAAACCACCAAACTTTCCCATAAAGCAAGGAAACGTAAATATATTGATTAAGAAACATGTCTCCATTCTAACTTTTATAGCAACCATAATTTACTCTCTGGGGCTCTTCCCACAGGGACACAGTTTTCCCTTTCACTGCCTTCCCTTCAAAATCAAACATGCGACTTTTGTTCATGTCTAGCCTTTCTCCCAGGACGTTGGGAGTTTCGTTGGTGTTGCCCAAAATGAAGTGGCTCGTTCTCATCCTTACCTGTGGAACGCGTTTCATTTTACGTACGTCCACTGGTGATAACTAACATTTTCATTTAACAAGAACCTATCACTAATAAGTATCATATTTCCATTTCATAATTATTTTTCCTATTAAAAACCATTTTTAATTTGCCAAGTTTGTAAAGAATTACAATAATCTCTATATCAAGTAAAAGCTATTAGCAATTTTCTTAATTGCAGAAGGAATCACAGTAACAACTCAAAGCTAGAATTTGCATTATTTTATAACCAATGCTTAAATGTCACTTATTTGGCGATGTTTCCTAATTATTTTCTCATTTTAGATACGCTGAGACACTGACATCAGAGATGGGTATTGCTGGCAAGCTGTGTTTTGAAAATTCCTCTCTGGACCCCAGCCTGCTTGTGACTCAGAGGGTCACCCATGTGCTTCTGATTCCAGCATTCAGCAATTTGCTTACTATTCCTTCTCCAAATTTTTCAAGTCTTTCTAAGTTTTCTTAGCGTGAAGGTGTAGAATCCCTGTATATGAAAAATAATTTTTTGTGGTCATATGATTTGCTCTAAAAAATCTTCAGTATAGAAGAGACACAGAGAGGAGTTTTCCCCTCCAGGAGCCCCAGCACTTGCTCCGGCCCCAGGGCTCTCAGACAAATAAGCAAATAAGAACACAGACCACAGGCAAGGAGGCAGAGGGAGCCTGGGAGGACAGCGCTGGGCAGAGGCTGAGCTCCAGAAACCTACATAGAGGCCCCTAGAGGGTTTGGCCAAGTACCAACCTGCAAGCACTGTGTGGGGAGAGATGCCCCAGGCCAGGGAAACAGCTCCCAGGAAAAAACAGTTACCAGGAAGCTGCTAGCCAACAATCTCCAGGGCTCAGCTCCTGGGTAGGGAAAGAGAGGGGAGGGGACGAGGGAGGGAGGGAGAAAGAGAGCAGGAAGGATGAGGCAGGGAGGACGAGGGGAGGAAGAGGCGGTGAGAAGAAGGAGGAAAGAAGGGAGCAAGAAAGACAGAGGGAGGGAGGGAGGACGGACAGGGCAGGATGCGGAAGGTGTACGTAGGAACCTGGCAATCACATCTTGTCCGTTGATTTGAGGAGGGTGTGTGCGGGGAGGGAGAATGGGGATTGAGGAGCAGGTCAGGACACCTGACTCTTCCCAGGAAAAGGCTAAGTCGAAAGAGGAAATTGCAGCATGACCGCAGGTCACAGCGCTTGTATTTCACCATCACTGACCCTGCGCGCCACTGCTGTTCGGTCAGGGACTTAGCGTCACGGGAGGAGATGTGGATTCAGAGTCCAGAGATCGTGGCAAGAGTCCCCGCCAAGTCAGGGAGCAGAACCTGCACCCACTGTCTACACTGTTCTGTGTCAGCACTTGGGATCCGTGAGCTTAAAAAAAAAGCAGACAAGATCCTTGCCATTTACATTCAGTTTACATTCTAGGAGGGGTAGACCTGCATTTTCTCATCTAAAAGATGGCAATAAGAGTCGTTTTCACGGGTCATTGTAAAGGCCGGGCTTGGACGTCTCCACAGACCCTGACTCTTCAAGAGCAGGGCTGTGTCTTCCTTCAACAGACAGTTGCGAGTCCCTGCTGTGTGCTCAGCACAGGCCGAGATGCTGAGGATGGGCCCTCAGGGCGTGCAAGGGCTGCTCCTCTGTGAGTCGTCACCATCTAACTGCACAGAACATGCTCGAAGCCCTCACTTAGGCCAGACACTATTTTCCTTTAATCTTAGCAGTGAGCTACATTTAGTGTAACTAAAAAAAGTGAGGAAAGAACAGCTGTCACTTCCATCTCACTGGTGGACGCGGGGCAGGAAGGTGAAACCACTTGCCCAAGGTGCACGGGTCTTAGCTCAGTGAAGCTGAGATCCGAACCCAGGCAGGCAGACTCTGAGACCCTGAGCTAAACCTGTGCCCATACTGTGTCCTCACTGCAACTTTACAGAGTTGGTTCCAACGCTCAGCACAGGCCTGGCACATAACTGGTCTTTAAGAACGCACAAAATGGTATTCACAGATCAGTAGTCAGAACACAGCTACATAAGCAAAAAGTAAGAGCGTGGACCAAGTTTTACATTCTGTGTCTATTTCTCCAAGAGCAGCCCTCCTGGTCCTGCCAAGCCAGCATGTGGCCCCGGGAGCTCAGGCCAGGCCTGGCCACGTCCGTGCCTGATGCACTGCCTGGCGCGGCGCACCTACCTGTCCCCAGGTGTGTGGCCTCGGCGAGTAAAGAAACAGCAGATAATTGCAAACACCCTTGTTGTGAATCTGGGACATGGCCAGGCTCCTTCTTCCCCACCCTAATTACTATGGAAGCCCTCAGCAATGAGGCCATCTCAGTTTCATCAAGAAACAACAGAAATAAAGAAGAAACTACTGGTTGATATAAATGGCAAGCGTGACCAGGATTGGTTATATGAAGTGATGTTTGTCATCACGAATGTCACCTGCATTCACAAGCTCATGGTCATTTCTATTAAAGGTGTAGGCCCCTAAGTGCCTAGGATGATGAAAATTATGCAAAGGAAAAGAATCCTATTTTTTTCTCAGAATTGTGCCATTTGGTTATAAAAGCTGCAGGGAAACCTATTCAGAAATATATAAATGTAAAACTACAGACACACACACACACTCCTACGTAAGCAAATTGCAGAATAGATTTGCTACAGTTGAATATTTCCATTTCTCTAAAATTTCACTAACTGCCTTGGTCATTATGCTTATGAGACTATAAGGGGCTAATGTAGAACAAAGAACATTTTTAGTTCCAGAAATGAAATACGAAGGGACTTGAGAGACGGGAGGGAAAGGGTGAAGCACCATGTGCCGTGTTCACACCCGGGTACCAAGTTCACAGCCGTGCACCCCGCCTGCAGGCTGCACCCATGCCAACCACCGACTGATTTATTTTTCACACCATTTCAAACAGGAAATTAAAGTATATAACAGGTTTTTTAACTGACTTTTCAACTGTTGTTTTAATGCTTAGATATTAAGAAGGGGCTCGTTTTACGGGCACATTTTTGACCCACCCTTCCAATAACCAGAATGATTGGATTACAAAATAATTCCCAGTGCTAAACCGCTTCACCTTCATCTGCACCACGCTTTATAGGAACTTCCTGCCCTTTGGCTCTCAGCTGAGACACTGACGACAGTGTATGATTTGGTCCCCAAAGAGGATAAAACGTCGGCACTGCAGGTGCCACATTTTAATTTGATGGAAGCAGAGATACAAATGAAATCAACCTAAAATCTATTTGTGACCCATGATTTTGGGAACCGCTGAGTCAGGAAAAGCAGAGAAAGGGGAATTTAGCTTCATGCTCTGTTTGTACACGATTAACTTCCCAGTCCCGATCTATCTTTTTTAGAAGTAATAAACCAAGGCCTAGAGTTTCTGGCATGCCTTGGCATGCGGATTTGCTGTTGTGTCTTTTTCCAGCGTCTTCACATTTGAGTGCACATAAATTCAGACCTGATGGAGGTCAGATCCTCATTAATTCACTTGACCAGACTGGAAAACAGCTCTCTGAGAAATGGTGGAGAAAAAAGAATTTCCCCCTCGTTCACAAACAAGGAATTACCAGCATAATATATATCAGGAAAATCAGACCAAAGAAAAAAGTCATTCAGTACCAACCCTACAATTATCATCCAGGCTCTACCACAATCCCAATGTAATTGGTAAAAAGTAAGTTAAAATATGTTTTAGTATCAAATTTTTCTTTCAGCTACAATTTAGAAATGCTCATAAAAATCACGAGCTGGCAGCCACTGTCCTGATGCATCTTGAAACTCAGGACGGACCTCATGTCACGAGAGTAAACTATGACACTGAATTTCAAAGTGCTCATGTAACGTGATGGGCTCTCTACAAAGACCCCAAAGAAATAACTATTCCGAGCCTCTGAGCCAAGGTCGTCCTATCGATCGAGCAGGAAAGGGCGTTCCAGAAGGCAAAGCATTTTCAAAAGTTAACACTCCACAGATGCACCTTAACGCTTTTAAGAAATGTCTTTGGCAGATGGAACATCAATCTAAGGAGTGAAAGAAAAACAAAATCAGTTCATGTGGAGAAAAAGAGAATGATACCCTGAAAGCACGGCATCCCTTACAATGCTGTGATCCTGCCTGAAAGGAAGGGGAAAAGAAAAGGGAAGAAAGGAGCCAAGCGTTCTCTGGGGATTAGAAAGTCACTGTGCTTTAAAGGGCACTGAACTCCCACGGGGTCTTAACATTGGAATGACAGCAGAAAGCCAAAGGTCACACAGTCTACCGGGGAGGTCAGGACCTTTGGAAGAACTTCCTCCATTTGAAAATAGCAGTGGTATTGAGTGAAAAGAATGGAAACTCATTTATATTTTGGAAAATGTAATTGGGCCGATGGCCTATGAGGAATGGGGCTCCGGAAGGCAAGGGGGGGTAGGTCACTGCCGCCAACGTGCAGGGTCACGGCGCAGCGAGCGGGTGTTCCTGGCGGGGCCGCCGGGGGAACAGGCGGAGAGGGCCCAGGGCTCCCCGGGCAGAGCAGTGACTCGCTCGCCCACATTAAGCCGCCTTCCAGGGGTTGCTTTCCCAAAGCTGGCATGCTCAGAGGTGGAATCTGTTTACTAGGGCTTGCCCCTTGCTTTGGGATCTAGGTTTTTACATTCAATAGCAAATTCCTACTGTGAGAGGAGGTTCCGGGTTGCCATTTTCATCTCATGGTTCATTTCCCCGATCCATCTCGCTTACTGATGGCCCCTGGGACCTCATGCCTGTGCTTTGCAGTATGATGAGGAGGTAAACGCCTATTTTCAGTCGCTCCTCTGCTGGGGGCATATGTTCAGATAAAACTGGTAAGAAAAGTTACAAAGGCAGCACATCGAATATCCCATGCAAATCTGCCGGCTTCTACTCTGTGTGGCCGTTTAAACGGTGTCCGTCAACCACAGCATGTCACCCCTGACTCTTTTAGAGAAGTTTACACTAAAAGAGACCTACGTGTGTGCGCTACTGTAATGACTACTCAGATCTTAACTACAGCTTCCTTTCAGCCAACATTTACTCAGCACCCAGTATACACCAGGAATGTTGCTAAGAGCTGCAAACATCACTGGGAAAGTATATTCTCTTTGCCTATAAGGAGTTTACTGTTTTCTGGACCAGTAAGTCCTGGACCCAAAGCCCTACTCTCACGCAGGTTTGGGGATTCCAGAATATCGTAAACCCCAACTGAAAGGCTGGGTAAACTTCAGAAAGTTTGATACACAAAATGAAGTCAACTGATCAGCGGAGGAACACCCACCTGCCCATTCAATCACAATTCTTTCTGCTCGTGTTTTGTTTTCTTTGACCTTGAAGTCTAAGGCAAAATGCTAACAGCTGGTCCGGGAAACTCAGGCACGCAGCTATAACACTCTCATTTTTGCCTTGAGGTTCCTAAAACTTCTGTAATGGGTATGCGACAAAGAAGTCTGATGTGGGGTTCAGTGAGAGCACACAATCTGCGAATCGGGGGGTAAGTGGACAGTAAGGACGGGGGGTCTCCCTCTGGTCACCCCCCTCCCAGCCCCTCAACAGCCCTGGTGACTCTCCCGTCAGACCAGGCTAAACCCCAGGGCTGAGAAGGCCCTCCCAGCAGCACCCTTGCGGGAAATGCTGAGATTTATAAGCGACCACATTGATGAAATTCTGTCCACTTAGCCTGGATTAGGAACCAGGGTGATCCTAGGAAAACAGGGGGGAGAAGAGAAAAAAGTGAGGGAGGGTATAGGTGGGAGAGAGAGAGAGAAAGAGAGGGAAGGAGGATGGAGGGAAGGGAAGGAGGAGGGAGAGCCTCCAGGACGGCCTCCCCCATAGCCTCTGAGTTCGATCCAATTAAGCAAGTGTCCTCGGAGCGCTGCCAGCAGTAGAAACACCCCGTGAGCCACAGGTACGATCCTAAATGTCCTGGGAGCCACATTTCGGAAAGTAAAGCATAAGAGATGCAGTTCATTTTAATGATATAGTTTATCTAACCCGACGCAGACAGAAATAGCATCATGTAAACATGAAGTCAATATTGTGCTGCTGTCCTTTCCTTTCCCACTAAGTCATGGACTCCGACGCAGTTCCACACTCGCGGCCCCTCAGGACGAGCCCCGTCCACGCTCTCAGAGAACCAGGCGACAGTGCACCGTGGTCTCTCAGCAAGCAAACCCCCGTAGAATCGTGGCATTTTAAGTGAAACCCAGGCACTGCCTCTGGGCTGGGCCAGAGTCTCTTTCTTGAACAAAATCCTTTTTCCTGAATCTGTAATATTGGCTCTGTCTGGACTGGATCCCAGATCTTACTAGCAACATGAAAGGCTGCTTCTCTCCCTAACCACACGGCAACAGGGCTGTCACTCAAGTCAGGCCTGTGCCTGAGCCTCCGAGGTGACGTGTCACCGTGCCACCGGGAGTCTGGCGGGCTCCACTGCGGCCGCCGCCTCTCAAGAGTGACCCCTGATGCTCTGGGGTGAGACGCACCCGTGAGATCCCTTTCAGCTCTTCTCTGCTTCTTCACGGCATCTCTCGGTAATGGGGGGCTGTTTTATTTCTCTTTCCTCTTCACTGATTTCATTAGTATCTGTGTCTCCTCAAGGGCCTGTGAGGGACGCATGTGCTGGTTGCAGTGGTTTTTGTCGTCCCAGGCTGGCCTTGCAGCAGGACAGAGTCCCCAGGCCTTCTGGTCCTCAGGAATTTCATTTATCTTCCTTTTTTCTAAGAAAGCCCATAAGTCCCACACGGCTTTCTCTCTGCCTGATGCAAACAGTGTGAAGCGCTTGCGCTAAAAACCTCACTGAAATAATGACACTATATCCTAAATTCCAACAGTAATGGCTCTGATCAAAGAACTTAAAGCTCTATTAAGATTAACTGAACTTCAGGCTTTGTGGCTGCGAGCTCTGTGCAGGCAGCCTGCAGACAAGTTCTGACAGACAGAGAGGGGAGTCTTCACCTCAACATCAACAGGGCCTTTGGATACTTCACTTTGAAAGGAGATGGCAAATATAAACGACAAGGGAGCTGGAGTTATCCCTGATCAGCCGAGCACACCGCGGCCATCCCGCTTCAGGCTGTAAGTCTTACCCACCCTCTACAAAATACTAGCAAACCGAATCCAGCAGCACGGTAAAAGGGTCACGCCCCATGATCAAGTGGGGTTTATCCCAAGGCTGCAAGGATTCTTCAAAACATCTGCAAAGCACTCAGTGTGATACACCACACTAACAAACTGAAGGATAAAAACCATATCATCATTTCGATAGATGCAGAAAAAACTTTTGACAAAATTCAACACCCCTTTATGATAAAAAAAAAAAAAATTCTCCAGAAAGTGGGCAGAGAGGGGCCCTACTTCAACATAATAAAGGCCATACATGACAAACCCACAGTCAACATCATTCTCAATGGTGAGAAACTGAAAGCATTTCCTCTAAGATCAGAACAAGACAAGGATGTCCACTCTCACCACTTTTATTCAACATAGTTTTGGAAGTCCTAGCCACAGCAATCAGAGAAGAAAAAGAAATAAAAGGAATCTAAATTGGAAAAGAAGTAAAACTGTCACTGTTTGTAGATGACATGATACTATACATAGAAAATCCTAAAGATGCTACCAGAAAACTACCAGAGGTCATCAATGAATTCGCTAAAGTTGCAAAATACAAATTAATGCACAGAAATCTCTGGGTGCTTTCTTTATTAATTAAATGACTCTGAGAAAGGAGGAGGGGACCTCTGCCAGTTATACTGCAGAAGTAGTCGCTGCGAGCTGTATCTAAGGATAGTCTTATGTTGAAGAAATACAATATTGGGGAGAATTCAAATAACAACTTCTAGTATTTCCAACTCTTTATGTAAAAAGCTAGCCATTCTGCTCCACTCCCAGGTCGCGAGTAAGCAGCACACAGCGTGTACACAGCAGACCTCTCCCACTGGTGGCCGAACTGAGTCAGACAGGGTGTAAAACTGTGTTTGAACCCCTCACTGCAGTCAGCTTCTTTCAGCAGGAGCGTCAACCTTGAGAATCCAGAGGTCAAGGTCTATTAAGGGCACAGAGGATGACGTAACCCTTCACTCACTTATTCATTGTAATAATATATCCCACGTGGTTTTCTACGGCAGCTCCTGGATAATCATTTCTACGCATTTCTCAAAAGAATCAGGTCTACAGCTCAGTGATGCACATCTCCTCGCATGTAATATTCATTCAACAAACCTGTGAGAGCCCCCATCCAAGGGGCCTTGTACACTATGTGTAACGAATCTCTGCTCAAATGCACCCCCTTCCGGACCCTGAACGTGAGACAGGAACTAGTGTTTTACTTTAATCCATTTGTGACCTTCCTTAGCATTATATTCTCACGGCGTTATTATAAATGCCACGTGGGGCAAGGTACAGGGTGGGTGTGAGGAAGCTATGTCCTACCATTAGTCTTTTGGGGTCCTTTTAAGTCATTAACTAAAGGTATTCGCTATAGTTTCCTTGACTTTTAGGGCAGGTTTAGGCCAGAGTTGGTTCTTCAGCAATAAAATATTGCCTATTGAAGCCTGCCCACTCTGGAACCACTGCCCTTGTTTAAAACTGCTAATCAGTCCAAAGAAAGATCTGTTCTGATGGTGAGAGTACCATACTGTGCACGTGCATGTGCGTGTGCATGCAAATACCCACTAATAGCAGACAACGTGCTCCCAGCAAGCATTTAAATATGACCTTCGCCCTAAAACCCAAGCACAACGTTTGTTAGTGGTTGCTTCGTAGAGGACCATGTAGCAGTCACCGAACAAACTACTTCTTAAAACGTATGTGACAAGAAGTAAAAGCAATAAAGGACCTTCCAGGCCTTCATGCCCTAGATGTGTCCCCCATCCCTTCCAGAGGTGGTCCCCACCTGGCTACTCGCGTGGGGCTGGGACCCTCTACACAAAGGGACCTGCCTCATGACCGTCCCGCTGTCCTTCCAGCCCTGCTTGCAATAAAATGGGGACAGCCTCCCCTGAGTTCCAGCCTGGAGGACAAGCCAGTTCTAGGGGCATCAAGACGCAGCAGAACCTGCCCATCAGCAGAGGTCAAAGCCTGCAGGGACATAGAGATGCACTCCCAGGATGAGAATATCCTTCGGCCAAGAGAACGCTCTTTGTAGGTGATGAGAAATTAGGGGACACTATGGGACTTGGGTAGGTTAACCTACTTATAAGTTACACATGAAATGTTGGAGGACTTGCCCTTTTTTTAAATAAAACACCCTCCTGATGTACTGTGCATAGCTTGTTTGCAACTGAAGGCCCCAGAGCTGTAGAACACTCTCCAGATTTCTGGGTCGGGGCTTTAATTAAAAGGATGATGAATACCAAGCCCCCCCAGGAAGAGAGTTCAGGCATTGATGCTGGTGTGTGGGGCCCCAAATTACCTTAGCTTGCCACATACAGCCTTTTAACTCCTGAACATCCCACAGGTAAGGGCCGTGAGAGAGGCGAGGCAGGGGCTGGGACTCGGAAGCAGGTGACTGGTGCTGTCTCAGCTCAGGGAAGGAGGCGACTCCAGAAATCACATCCAGGAAGGGTCGCACGTGGACCAGAGCAGGGACAGAGGGCCAGCGTGACTGCGGCTGGTTCTCAGGTGGGTCCAGGTAAAACCGGGGGCTGGAGCCCTCACTACACTAGCTGCCACACCAGTTGTCAGCCCAGGGGAGGGCTGGGGGCTCGCCGCACCAGGGTGGCTCTGACTCCGCCAAATCGAGGCTTATCTGAACGGGATCTAAGTGGCCGTCACCACTGCACGCGGTCACCCCAGGCAAACGGCCGGGCTACAGCAGGTGCCAACAGCCAGCTCTTCAGGAAGATGCACAGAGCCTGGACCACAGGCCTGCCAGGTCCTTCCCCTGTGGGTTGAACAGGACACGACAGGCATAAAGGGACTTGGGCTCCAGAAGACTGACTTGCGACTGTCCCCGACCTTCCATGAGGACGTGTCAGACAATGACAGCAAGTCACTGAATGCACACAGCTGGTCCTGCCCCCCTCTCCTCTCAGCCACAAAAGCAGCCTCTTCTGGGAACCCGTAACTGCCAGTACAGAGCCTCACCCACCACTTTCACCCCACTGGGCCCGAGGACAGCAGGCCAGCGTGATGTCTCTGCACAGGTGAAGGCCCCAGAGGACATGCACAAGGCAGAGCTAGAAGTGGCTTTCCCAGGGCTGTGTGAACCTGAGGGCCCTGTTCACTGTCTGAGCATCTCCTGGAGCTGCAGAATGAGGCCCCTGGAGCCGAGTCACCCGGCACTTCTTCGTCCAGCAGCAGGTGGCACCTGGGATCTCCAGGGCACAGTCAGAATCCACCCAGCCCTGGGGTTTGCGGTGTGGTGATCTGGCCAGGCTCCCAGGGCATCTCGGCACCATCACAACACTGCTCTCCGAGGCAGGTTTTCTCCTCCCCAGTTTTTTAAATTAATTTATTTTTTATTGGCGTATAGTTGATTTACAATATTGTGTTAGTTTCAGGTATACAGCAAAGTGATTCAGTTATACATTTTTTTTCAGATTCTTTTCCTTATAGGTTATTGCAAAATATTGAGTATATTTCCATGGGCGATACAGTAGGTCCTTGTTGGTTTCTATTTCCCCTCCCCAGTTTTTAACGTTGTTCCCTAGGTGGTCCAACTAGTAATAGAGATTGGCTACTTCCTGCCCAACAATGCCATTTCCTCTGATTCCGTCTCATTTTGCATCAACTTATCCATGATTTTACTTAATAGTCTGCTTCTGATGATAGCCGGCTTTCTGTATTCCCATTTTTAGTCAATGCTAAATTTTCCCTGGGCTCAAAAACAGATCCCAAACCCACTTTCTTACTTTAAACAGGAAAAGAAGGAATATTTACTATGAGTTACTTGTTGCGTATGTAATTTCAATTCTAAAAGTCTATGGAAGTTATTAGAAAACTGTAGGTTACCATCTCTAATTCTTCATTCTTCCAAATATGATATCTATTTGTACCTTATTTATTTCCTGTTGCGTGCTCTGCATCCCAGGAAAACAGGCTATGAGGCTTCAAACAAGATAAAAAGCCAAGATATTTTTAAATGTTTTATTAATGTCATCTTATTATACCTCTTATGTTTCTACATCTTAATTTTTTACGTATCTTTCCAAAATAACCTTAGAGCTTTTTTTAGGTGATAGATTTCCCTCCATGTGATCATTAGTCATTTTAGGGCCATTTAATGAAGAAATACTTTCCCCTTCCAGGATATTATCTACAATTGAGTTTAAAATATTTATACTCAACATGCTTCAAAAATAATAAGATCCCACGGGCAAAGTCCTCAGGTGAGATATATGTGATTGTAATCTTTGCTAAAAACAAACAACAGTGGCAGGTCGGTCTCTAAGTATAAAATTCTGGTGAAATTTACCCCACGTGAACCTGTCACAAGGTTGCGGAGTTTACATCCCACCAAATGGGAACAATTATTCTAAGACTATCTGGCTGGCGTGATGGTAAAAGAAGGAATTTCCCTTGATTTCTTGCCATTTCTTTATTCCATAATCACCCTTCATTTAGTCTAGAAACAGAAGAACTCAGAAGGACTTCAGAAACAGAATCAGCTACCAATCATCAGGTCATAGGGTTCTGGTGGATGGGTGACTCCTTCTGTCCTAGTGACTCTGATAGATAAGGAGGACTGTGGAAAGGGGGGTGTGATGGGAGTGGACGCACCTTGAGGGCTCTTCCTTTGTGTGAGCACCGCGAGGGGTCACTCAAGGAGCAAGTGACTCATACCTCCTGCCAAGGACGCCCATCTTCACACCAGCTCTAAGCCTGTCTCCACCAGGCAGGGTGGAAATAAGAGAGAAAGACTTCGGGGGCAGGGGGAGATGTTCGCACTCCTGGTCAGACAGGCTCTGTGAAGACCCGCGGAGCACAAACAAGAGTCCCCAGAAGGTACGTGGGTTTCGATCAAAGGCAGGGGGAAAGGATCTTCCCAACAGAGAGAACGGCAGGAGCAACGGCAGGAGCAACGGCGGAGAGGGAGCAAAGCACAGGGCGTATTCCGGGGCCAGCGAGGACTCAGCGATTAATCCCAAATCTCTGAGAAACAAATCCCATCCCAGTTTCTCACACTAGGTGGGACCTGCATTGCTCCTTCTTGAACCTGTTAATTCTAAGAACCTCGGCGTCTGGCTTCCTTATTCTCGCCTCATTTGGTGAAAATGACAGAAGCAGCGTGGTTAAGAAAGGACGTTTCTTAATTTAGCTGCGCAGTTATTAGACTAATCCTGGGGCACCTTCTCCCTCAGTTTACTAATCACTTCCAACACCATTAGCTGTAGCTTCTCGCAGCCCTTAGATGAAGTTATAGTCACCGTCGACTCAGCACAATCACTCTAAAAACAGTAAGACTAATTACGGCCGTGGTCTAGGATCTGTACCCAGAACATGGAACTGATTCTCTATTACCTACCATTGCTGTTTTCCAGCTCAGTGAAAGATTCATCATCAAGCAAACGCAAATCAAAATACATACTTAAGTATCTGTGAGTTAAAGGTCAGGTGCAAGGTGGGTGAAGAACATGATTACCCAACATATAGGGGTCCAATTGATGAACAGACTTCTCACAGTTACCAAAACCATCCAAAGACATGTTTCTCTGGAGGAACCCAAGGAGGAAAGGTTCACCTTACTTGCAACGAGGCCCACTTCTGAAAACAGCTGCCCAGTTTGACACCAGGGAGTTGTGTGAAGTGGCAAAGGAGGCTGAACTCAGAAGCTTTTCAACAGTTTATGTTAGTAATTTCCATATTATTTATGGCTTTCTTATGTATGTGTTTTCATGTACGTCCTTAAAACCAATACAAAATTGAAACCACGAGCCCAGAGTTGATCAGAGGTCTCAGGATAACGTGTCCCTACAGAAGCCAGTTTCTCTAGTTTATCAATGAGCAGAATTAGCAGGAGGAAGGGAAGCATCAGATTTCCCTTTAATAGAATATCCAAAATCCTGCAGGAAAGTCCCAGACGCAAACAGTCTTGCACTAAAGTGCCCTAGTCTGAGGCATCTTAAGACCGACCATCGATCCCAGAGGGCAGGTAAAGTGAGTGTCATGAACAATGATGGGCGTTTCATTTCAAAATAGTTCACCAACGAAGGAATCACCAGTCTTTACCTCTACCGAAGAAATTCTTCTCTGATTCTCTGCATCTTCCACCAGACCAGCGGTCCCACTAACAAAAGGTTGGAAAGTTGCCTCCAGTTTGGGAACTTCTCAGGGTTCTCCCTATGCCCGCAAAGCGTATTTGTTCTCCAACAAAGGACCAAGGCGCTGGTGGGCGCCACGGGTGATGGGAATCCTGGAAATGGACATCCGCCCGCCGCAGGTCGTGGGCCTGTGCTTGTCCGACTGGCTCACGTGATCCTTGCGAAGCCTGGGCGGCCGGCGCTTTAACTGCCCCAGTGTTAAGAAGAGGACCCTGGGGGTTCATAAAAAATATCAGAAAGGTGTTCTTACAGCCCAGAAAGTCACCTCCCCTTTGTACCCTTAACGTGTCCTCTCATTGCCTTGAAAAGCTGCCTGAGACCGGGTGGTTTCCATCCATGACACGCACAGCGGTGGCGAAGGCGCCCAGGAGGAGGGGCCCCCGCCCGGGTCGCGGGTGGACACGCAGCTCCTCCTCCGGCATCTTCGGGAGAGAAGAGGTGAGAGCAGGGGAGGCTCAGCTGACGCGCGGGTAACAAGAGTCCACGTGCAGGGAACACTGCAGCTGTGCCGCACACATTTCCCACCCACCTTAGCTGTCAGCTCCAAAAATACGCACCGTTGACCCTTGAACAAAATGGGTTTAATGGCACGGGTCCATCTACACGCGACTTCTTTTCAACAGTAAATACATACGGGTCTACAGCAGCGGAACCGCAGCTGGTTGCATCCACGGGTGCAGAACCTCGGGTACTTAGACTGGCCAGTGACTATAAGTTATACGCATTTTTTGACTGAGCAGAGAATCGGCACCCCAGCCCCTCATTGTTCAGAGGGCAGCTGTATTTGTTGATGTGCATTCCAACCGACAGAAAAATGAGTCTTTAAAGACAAAAACATTTCTTTTAATTTAATTTTATTTCTTTTTTATACAGCAAGTTCTTATTAGTTATCCATTTTATACATACTAGTGTATGTATGTCAATCCCAATCTCCCAATTCATCCCACCACCTCCCCCCGCCACTTTCCCCCCTTGGTGTCCATACGTTTGTCCTCTACATCTGTGTCTCTATTTCTGCCTTGCAAGCCGGTTCATCTGTACCATTTTTCTGGATTCCACATATACGCGTTAATATACGATAATTGTTTTTCTCTTTCTGACTTACTTCACTCTGTATGACAGTCAAAAACACTTTCCGATTCGGGTCTGATTCCCCCAGACCTGCCCCCCGCCTGGCACTTGGTGGATGTATCGAATGCAGTCGTGCGAATGAATAGGTGAGTGACTGAGCCTTGCCCTCAGTAATCCGTAGGACATTAGGGCCTTTTTAAAACAAACTCCTGTGTCTGATCAACTATTTCAACCAGACTCACGTAAATGGCGAAATGTAGTGCGTTAAACTGCATTTCTCTACCTAAGCCGTGTCATCACCAGGCTTACTTTTCAAAGTTTCCATTTTTAGGGCTCAGGGGCCCAGTACCAAAACCCCAAGGCACCCACACTCTTCTGTCACCAGCATGGGGGGATCAGGGTCACTAAGTCCCGACTGTGTTCTGAGCTTTTGCAGCAATTGGAAAAGCGAATTAAACGTATCGGTAAGTGAGGCGAAGGACGTTTTCTAGGCTGAATGCTGGGGTAAAGCTGACAGGAATACAGCTCATCGTGTTGAAGCAACTGAGAAAAACACACGGAGAAGAAATAAAACAACATAAAATATAGCTGGGACTCGCCAATGATAAGCAATTTATTTTCCTTTCACACCATATTGGATCACAGAGAAGAGTGATGTCATTATTTTATTATTTATAACTACTGGGACCTAGCCATCTGAGACTTGGCTGAGCTATCTGGATTTCAGACCATTTGTTTTCTGCTTTTATCATTAATCATTCCTCCAGCCAAACACTGAAGCTATGGAAATGCAGAGATCCCAAACTCCCAGCTGTTGTGAGCATGGAAGACTTACTGCCAAACAGCATGTTTGCTCGTGCAGCCTTTGGGCCAAAGATGGTGTAAACACTTATCACTGTGCAGTCCTAGTGCTGCAAGGAACGTCAGGGGTCATCCAGGCCTCCCCCTCACTTCCCAGGTGAAGAGGGCAGCAGGATGTAGGCGGGGACCAAGAAAGCATGAGGCTTGGCCAGACTCCCCCATCTCTGAAAGGCATGACTTTGGTAAGCAATAAACACGCTCCCAGACTATTTCCTTATTTGCAAAACCCTCACCCTCCTCCTCATAACCATCATGGTACCTCCTTCCTCTTTTTTTTTTTTTTTTTTTTGCAGTACGCGGGCCTCTCACTGTTGTGGCCTCTCCCATTGCGGAGCACAGGCTCCGGACGCGCAGGCTCAGCGGCCATGGTTCATGGGCCCAGCTGCTCCGTGGCACGTGGGATCCTCCCGGACCAGGGCACGAACCCGCGTCCCCTGCATCGGCAGGTGGGCTCCCAACCACTGTGCCACCAGGGAAGCGCGGTACCTCCTTCCTGACAGGCACACTGCCAGGATGGAGACGGTTACACCATACATCACTCTGTCAGAGGCTGGCTCAGCCGCTCAACCTTCGCAACGCTGAGGCGTCCTGCCACTGACATCCAAAGATGGCACGGGTCACTCACCTCAAAAGAGCAAGACTTTGATGGCCGCTGTAACACCACACTGCCAGCATGGCAGCCACTGCCACACGTCACTACTGGGCACTTGAAACATGGCTCCTCCAAACTGAGATGTGCTGTAAACGTAAAATACACACTGGACTTGAAGTCAAATTTCTCGCCCATATTTTACATTGATTGGACATGAAAGTGAGAATATTTTGGTCTATGAGGTTAAATAGAATACATATTATTAAAATTAATTGCACCTGTTTCATTTCACGTCTTTTAATGTGGCGGCTAGAAAATCTGAAATTGCACGTGTGGCTCCCACATTGTCTTCCCCTCAGATGGGTCTGTGCTAATTCCCTGCCTGGCCAGCCTCTGGGTCGTGGGGGATTTGCTCTGGATTAGCAGTGCCCACTGCGAGGCAGTGGGCCAGGAGGAAGAGGCGGCTTGTCCAGAGAGCTGAGCGCCTGGCCTCAGTCTTACTGTTACTGGAATCTTTACATATCAGCAAGAACTCCATCTATAGCCTTTCTTGCCTTTTGTCCTTGAAACCTCTGCTGTCAATCTTCAGGCTTTCCACATGGTATCATTTAAAATGGGCATTCCCAAAGATATGTCTAATCCTAGGACCAATGACATAACTGGTTCTTATGGGTTCAACTGTGTCCCCCCAAAAATTATATGGTCAAGTCCTAACGTCCAGTACTTATGCACGTGACCTTATTTGGAAACAGGGTCTTTGCAGATGTGATCACTTACAGTGAGGCCATGCTGGATTAGAGTGGACCTTAAATCCAATGCCTGGTGTCCTTGTAAGAAGACGAGTTGCCAAGTAAAGACAGAGACACACAGGAGAGGACTCCATGAGACCGAGACTGAAGTGACACAAACAAGGGACTCCAAGTACTGGCGGCCACCGTCAGAAGCTGGACAAAGCAATGAAGGCTTCTCTCCAGCGTCTCAGAGGCAGCATGGCCCTGTCAACACCTTGATTTTAGACTCTGGCCTCCAGAACGGTGAGAGGATGATTTTCTGTTGTTTTAAGCCACCCAGTTTGTGGTATTTTGTGACAGCAGCCCTAGGAAATGAACATATTGACGGGAGAGGGACCCCCATGCAGAGCGAACGCGTTCTCCCATCTAAAGAAGAGAGTTCTTTTTGCAGATTCATAACCAAATAACTGTTTTTTGAAAAAGTACACATTTTATTAGCAATTGTAAAACTTAACATCTAAAACAAAACATAAAGAATACATGAAGGGGCTTCCCTGGTGGCGCAGTGGTTGAGAATCTGTCTGCTAATGCAGGGGACACGGGTTCGAGCCCTGGTCTGGGAAGATCCCACATGCTGCGGAGCAACTAGGCCCGTGAGCCACAACTACTGAGCCTGTGCGTCTGGAGCCTGTGCTCCACAACGAGAGAGGCCGTGATAGTGAGAGGCCCGCGCATCGCGATGAAGAGTGGCCCCTGCTTGCCACAACTGGAGAAAGCCCTCGCACAGAAACGAAGACCCAACACAGCCCAAAATAAATAAATTAATTAATAAAATTAAAAAAAAAAAAAGAATACATGATGTACAGTTCATTTATAAAAACACAATCTAGTGACCGAAACCTCATCAGTGGTTACCTGGGGCCAGGCGTGGACCACATGGAGATGGACCACTGAGGGCACCAGGAAACTCTGGGGGCTAATGGAAATGTTCTGCACTTGGAATCGGTGGCCAGCTCATGGGTCTGTAAGTGTTTCAAACTTCTTCAAATGGATGCAATTCCTTGTGTGTGTCACTCAAGTTGACAGAAAACAATTAAAAGATGGCATTATAATAAACCTAGATATTATTCCACAAATTTTAAGCCAATGGAATAATCTTTATCCAGATTTGGCATCAGCAAAGTCGAACAGTCACACCACTTCCACTGGTTCAGCTGCTCAAACTGGGTTCCATGCCGAGTTGTCATGCCCACAATGTATAAGAGATTTTATCATTTTTAATTTAAGGAAATATTTTTGTGCTGTAGACACAGTAAAAGGAATTAAAAGATTAATGTTAACAAAAAACACGTTTTTAACAATTGCATTCAGGTCAGAGTTTCATTTTTAGCATATTTATGGTTATCTTTTTTTCACCCTTTAAATATTTCACACGACGCATTAAATGATTCCTGTAGGCCACTTAGCATTTCTTTTACGCTTTCTAAGCATTTTTCCACATTTGATTTTCAGCCATTTGAAATAGCAGGTGGAAATAAGCAATGCAAGCAAACCATCAAATGTAGGAGCCTTTGAAGTCTGGGCTACATAGGCCATATCTATTTAAGATACACTATGGAAAAGAATGAACCCCAATACTTCACCCAAAAACAACTGCTAAACATCAGAGGCTAATCGTAAATGTTCTTGGCATAGCAATAGATTAAGCAAGTGATGTGAAAATATTTTAAATGTCATCGGAACTTGATAAAAATTCAATGACCCAAGAGAGTTTCCATTTTCTTGTACCTTGAGACTACGGCATCACCCATCATTAACGTAAAATCCCAGAAAGATTTTGCATCCTTTTGGCTAAAAAGGGACCACGTACACAAAAGAGTTATCAGGTAGTGGGCGTGCCTTTGTTGTTGCCAAAAGAATTCTGACCCCTTTCAGACAGAAGAAAAGCTGTCAAAGATGGAAGCATTCTCAAGGGGTTCCACAAGGGCCTGGGGGCTAACTAACCATCGATACATATACGTCACCATAACCCAGGGATTCCGGCGAGCACGGAGTTAGAACTACTGTAAAGAGAGTCTTTGAACAAAATAGAAAACATCTGGACAAAAAGGGTACATTTGGTGACCATCAAGATCAATAATGATGTTCTGTACACGCTTCTCTTTGTTTTGTCTTCCACACACTGCCCCCTTCATCTGGCAACTAGAGACTGGGAGAAGGTGGGACTTAATTATTACTTGGCAATTGATAGAATGATGGTTTGCCCCATAAATTGTCAGAATTACAGACGATGCACGTCAACATGAAACTTTACCTACTCTATTGTCGTACAAGTCCAATGCTCCGTAAAATGTATGTCAGCACTATAATACTGTAGTCAGATTTTTAAGATAATTCAGACAAGGTTGAACTCTTTCAAGTAAAACTATGTGTTAGTAATATCATACTGGGTTTTTAAGTGCATTAATTTTTCATTGGCCATGAAACCAGGACTAGTGAAATTCTCAACCCACCCCCGCCTACAGACCACGGGGCAGGAGTGGCCAAATCCTCCGCAGTTTGCTGACCTAAGTACATAGGACCAACCTAACCCAGCTTTGGCTCTGATAAACAGTTATTAACAGGCAGGTTACCCACCTCACTCTGCGAACCACACAGACTTTCCTTCAAATGAGTAAGAGCCTTTTTCCAGGATTGTACCTCTGCTGATATTCATTTCACAGGACTCCTGAGCACGGCTATAGACATCCACTTGTCAGCTTAGAGAATCTGAAGGACAGACCTCTCTCAGTGACCTGCAGTTCTTCAGAATCTAAGCAAAAGGAAATTCTTGGGCTGAACAGAGCTGCTCTGATACTTTTATCTTAACCCTTCACGGCAAGAAAATAACTCATGCTCAGCGGCACAATGATCCTCCCACGCGCAGAGGCTGCCCGACCCTCAGACACTGTATCGTTTCGGATACGTCTAATATCTTTCGAAATAAAAAACAAACAAGATCACAATCGAGATGGTGACAGAAAAGATCGTTGTTTCAGTTTTTGGTGGAGAGAAAAGTAAGCTCAGTCTTCTTTTTTTTATTCCCTCGCTGCATGAAGAGTAACAGAACAGGGACCATTAAATGAAATTTCTCTGTCAAGGTCAATGTAGACATGAAACATGGTCAGGGAAGAGATTCAGCATCTATATGCTGGTGTTGTCCACATGTATGGAGCTCTTAATTCTCCCCTTCCCCCCTCCCAAACCTGCTCTTCCCTCCTTTTATCTTTTATCTCCTTTTGCTTTTATCCATCCTGTTAATGACCATCTACCTTGTTGCTCAGGCCAAGCCCCTTGAATAAACGTGATCTGAATCACAGTTACTACTATCAAATGTGGCATTTTCTTCCCATCATTAGGTCACTACCCTGAGGAAAAATAAAGGTGAACAGTAGTCTTGTCAGAAACTGGCTGGAGATGAAATATAATTGGGAAGAAACATGTGTTCCCTACTTTATTTAGGAAAACCAACCTCCTTGAAAAGCCGGAGGACACAAGCCAAAGGAGATTGTCCCTGGGGGGTCGCGTGGGAGAACAGAGGGAGCCGCCGCCCCTCCCCCCAGCCCCTCCTCGGGGCTACATGTCATTTAAGAAGAGGGATCTCCTCTCTGTTGAGGAATTGTCACAACAAGGCCAATTAGCCCGTGCCTGTCTTGCAGAGAAGCAGGATGCATCAATATAATTGTGAGCGAACAGTCTTATTGTTTTAAATGGAAAGAGAGTAGTTTCCAGGAATTCCTAATGTCCCATGGTGCTGGTTATTAATTATGCACACCTGGCTAGTTCCACATATAACTCACCCAGTGTGGTAGATTACCAACAAAAAAGATGGTTCCAGGGGCTTCCCTGGTGGCGCAGTGATTGGGGGTCCGCCTGCCTTTGGAGGGGACGCGGCTTCGTGCCCCGGTCTGGGAGGATCCCACATGCCGCGGAGCGGCTGGGCCCGTGAGCCATGGCCTCTGAGCCTGCGCGTGCGGAGGCTGTGCTCCACAACGGGAGAGGCCACGACAGTGAGAGGCCCACATACCGCAAAAAATAAAAAAATTAAAAACTTTAAAAAAAAAAGATGGTTCCAAACTTCCTGCTGACCGTGATCTCTGGCAGCAGCACCACAAGGTTCTGGTATCCCTTCTTCACCCTCAACTGATGTGGGCTCGGGAGATGCAAACACGTCCCGCAACAGACCCTAGCTAGGTCTTGTCACGGAACTGGGATGTTGCCGGGAGGGGCTGATTCAACAAGTATGTCTGGAGGGCTCACACGTGCTGGCCGTGGTCCTCAGCCCTGGAGGCGGCAGTGAACAACACAATTAAATAGCTGCTACCCTCCCAGCAGCAACAGGAGCTCTGCTGGCACCTGCCACTCATCATTAGCAATGCGACTAAGCCGGTTTCTTTTATTTATTTATTATTAATTTGTTTATTTATTTATTTTTGGCTGCGTTGGGTCTTCGATGCTGCCCGCGGGCGTTCTCTGGTTGCGGTGAGCAGGGGCAACTCTTCCTTGGGGTGCGCGGGCTTCTCCTTGTTCTGGCTTCTCTCGTTGCAGAGCACGGGCTCTAGGCGCATGGGCTTCAGTGGTTGTGTCACGCGGGCTCTGGAGTGCAGACTTAGTAGCTGTGGCGCACGGGCTTAGCTGCTCCGCGGCCTGTGGCATCTTCCCGGACCAGGGCTCGAACCCGTGTCCCCTGCGTTGGCAGGTGGATTCTTAACCACTGCGCCACCAGGGAAGCTCCTAAGCCGGTTTCTTATCCCCACTCAGACGCAGAGAGCTTAGGTGGCATGCCAAACTGGCCAGGAGTGGTTGAACCTGAAGAAAATGGCAAACCTGTCGTCTGTCAGAGCCTCTGCCCTTTGCTCACGACCCCCGCCCTCTAGGTAAAGAGCAGCGCGGCACTTTCCGCAGGGCAGCCGACAGCAGCGGAGCCATAAAAAGCTGCAGCTGAGGTCGAAGGGAAGTGCTAGATTGTAAAACCAGGAAGGGGTCCCAGTCATCCGAGCCCAGGAGGATTGAAACAGACACGGAGTGGGTGCGGTGGGCCCGGCGGGGAGACCACCGAGCCAGGAGGAAGGGCTCCGCGTGGGCGCCCCGCAGCCAAGGCCGGACCCCGACGAAGTCGAACGGACACGCGGTGCCTGCAGCCTGGGTTACAGTTATGCCAAGAGCGAAAGCAGGTGCCTAATTCATCCCCTGGAAACCAAACTACGTGCAAATGACTTCTATAATCTTACAGATGAAAACCCCCTCCACACCCAAGGCTCCCCACCAGGTGCTGAATTAACTTGACCACTTTGAAACCTGGAAAAGTGCCTGGTGATTCAAACCCGACTCCCCGTAATACCATTCTCATTTAGCCTTATATCCTGGCATTCTTTAATTCAGAAGTTTGAGTGAATGGGCCATTTCCCACATAAACATTAATATTCAGTTACATTACTCAGTAGCCGTAAAGTGAAACAGAGGACCTTCACATTTTGTGGTTGTGAGACAAAGTTACTGATTTCGTACGTAAAATTCAAATTTTAAAAGCGTACCTTTTGGTCTTGGTATTGTAATGTGGAAAACGTTTAGAAAGTATTCGCACTTCTAAACAAGTGTAGCCAGGTGTTTTACAAATAAAAATTGTGTCAGTTGAACCATTTTTCAAAAGTTAATGGACTTTTCTGTGAAATGCTATATTTGAAAAAAGTGTTTAGCTTACAGCCTCTCCTTCAGTCACTTTTCCTTTGATTAACTTTGCTCACAGCAAACACGGCAGGGGTAGGTCTCAAAAGATAAATAGGTCTGCGTATTCTGCTTTCCCTCTGCTCTCTCATCTGCACCAGGGCAGCTGCCACAGACTCCGAGAAACCAGGAGTTCAGATCGAAGACCTCAGGAGGGGATGCTCCTAGCCACCCAGACCGTGAGGACCAGAGAGGGGGAGGCAGGTGGAGGAGGACACGGTCTTCAGATTTGAAAGAAGTTTCTTCCACCTCAGAACTGGAAGGACTTAGCCTGTGCTGTTCTCATCTAAGCAGGGTCCAATCTCAGTGTCCATGGGTGACCCCGGTCAACCTCCTCAACAGAGAGGGACCTGTACACGAGGGGACCACAGCCCCAAACAGGGCCGAGTGGTAATTCCCCGACGAGCCAGCGCATGGGGAACTCAGGGCTGTCTTTTTATCCCGTGCACACAAAGTGCGTCTACAAAGGAGGTTTGGAGTCATTACTTTCATCTTCCATGTGTGACCGTGATTTTTCTCTATCTAGAATTCAAAGGGATTCTTAGAAAGCACAATGTAGGAATCCCTACTGACTTCCTCAGATGTCACAGAATTTCTGGATCCTTGTCACTGACCCTAGACGGCCGCCTTGCCCAGCCCACCCGGGAATCACTTCCTGCAGCTGCCACACCATAGCAACAACAGGGACCGTGCCAGGTTTACCGGCATTTCCAGCTTACTGGCACCCAGCACCTCAACAGGATCCAGTTCAAACCCCATCCCACGATGAACCCGTGTGGACACAGCCCTTCCTGTGCCCTACGAGGCCACGCTCAAGAGAACACACAGAGCTGGACGGCACCTGAGCTTCTGCGACTCTGGAAGAAGCACAGGCCCTGGGCACAGCGGATGCCCCTGGGTACCAGGTATTTATCATTCTGTGTGTAATGTACCGCCTTCGTCTTGCATGTAAATCCAGGGTTGTTTGGTGCCTGCCTTTGTTAACAGATTTACTAATCTGCAGAAGAACCTTAGAGAAAAAATAACCTCTTCATTTTTCAAGCGAGTAAGTGTTGGCTCACAGACTTCAATTGGGTGAGGAAGGTTTAAGGGTTCAGAACGGGCCTCCCCAAGATGTGTCCCTCTGGCATGAGGGTTATTTTGACCTAAAGGCAATCAAGACCTGCAGGTTCAAGAGAAACTACTGCCCCTCCCTCAACTACCTAGAAGAATTTAAACTGGGGATATTTTCCCAGAAAAGAGTTACTACTGGAGAGAAATTCTGTCCACGTGGCCCCAGCGGTGTGGCAGGACAAGCTCCAATGACCCGACGTCTGCTCTTCTGCTCGCCGTGCTGTGAGCGAGCCTCTGACCTGGCAGCCCCAGGCCCCATCCCAGTCCTTAGCTCAGGATGGTATGTGGACCCCATTTGCCCTTAATGTCTCAGACCCTCTCGTGGATGTGAGGTTCCCGTATGTAAGAAATTAAATTTGATTTCTCCTGTTAATCTGTCCCACGGTGGGTAATCTACAGCGTTCCTTCACCACGACCACAGCTCATCTTCCCCTGCAGGGGCCGCCATGAGGAATGGCACTCAAGGGCCTCGGAAGACCAACCCAAAGAATCTGTCCACTACCTGAGTCAGCTGACAAGGGGCCGGGGGATATCTGCCGGCGAGAATGGATATTCTTGGATTACCTGCTACATATAGTTGGATGTAGCCTCTGCCCACAGGACTCTGACCTCATGAAAATGCAAAACACAAGCCAAGTAGCACTCTGGACTGCTCTCAGCAATGTTGTTTCTGGCTGAGCTGAGGCAACCCTGTTGGCATTAAAACGAGAGCAGCGTAACACATCCCCTCACTGGACGTTAGAAACGCAGTGAACATCCAAAGGAAGAAAGAGAAGGGGGCAAATGGACGTAAATGACCTACTTCGTACCACTGCTGGCACCTTGAGAGCAAATGTTTTTAAAATCTTTTCCATTAGCAAAACTAGGCACGTGTGCAGAGCAGCTCACAGGCTGGACGTATATGCAGACTTCTATCTTTGACTTTCTAATCTGACATTTCTAAGGGTCTCAAAAGATTAACGATTTGTATGCTGTGATATTTCAGAATATGAACAATAATAAAGGGCTGGTTTGCCACTACCAGGGAAATCCTGTTGGCTTCTTGCTTGCTGCAGTTTGACTACAGTGTTCATGGAAATACGGTATGAAGCTCGATACCACAAGACAGCCTCAGAGCCATCAATACTTGAGTAAGCCAGGGAGACCCATAATTCCAAATTCCATCTAGAAGATCTTGGGAGCTGTTCCGGTAAGTTATTTCCTCTAGAAGTAGTCTTAGCCTGCCTCTCTGGAGCCTTCTGAAATTCCTGCACTAAGGTAGAAAAGGTTAAATGGAATGACGGGATTTACGGTCTCCTGCCGTTCGGTCTTGGTGCTGATCTATACAGCAAGCGGGGTCTGAGAAATTTCTCCAGAGATGTTAGCCAGCCAGCCAGGGCCAGCCCCTCCTCCTGCTGTCAATGATTGTTTGTATTAACAACTAACACCACTGGTGTCAAATGGCAGACTGAAAGTCAGAATTAGCAATCTTAGGCGGTAAACTAGATAGAAAAAAAAGTCACCTAAAATTAGAATTAACTCACATTCCTGTAAGGGGGGGCGGGCTCACCTGCGGCCCTGGCCGAGAACAAACCCACGGAAAATCAGGAGATCAGACCACATGGAGGTCCAGTCCTGCAGGGTCCGGCACAGCCCAGTGGCTGCTCTCCTGCCCGACACCCTTTCCACCAGGGAAGCCCACCTCACATTCTGCCCTGTGTCCTCAAACCCCTCAAAGAGGCACACCTGAGTGCCATGAAGGTGCGTGCTGTGCACCTGTGACATCAGAGAGGGATGTCCTCCGGAGCAGGGGGACCTGAGCTTCACGAGCATTTAGGTGGTTCGTTTGCCGCATCCTTTCTCTCAGAGAGCACGAAGCAATGGATCCTGCCCCAGGAAAGGGTGCCAGAGGCCCGTTTCCTTGCTGTGCTCTGGTCTGCTGAAAGAATCACACAATGACATCTTGTGTTTAAAAAAAAAGGGGGGGGGGGATGAAAACATGCCCCAAATCAGTGATGCATGAAAAATTCTAAGTTTTCACTGGTCAGATTTTTTTTAATAAAAATAAAAGGAATTGCATTTAGGTGCTGCAGTTTTCCAGCGAGCTCACCAGCATGTGTGCCCCAGGGAGGTGGGTGTCCCCTGATTCTTCTTCCATTGCAATCTGGAATTTGCCCATTATGCAGAGTTCCAGAAATACATCAGAATATGTCACTCGAGGATTAAGAAAAAAAATTAAGCTCGCCGATTTTCAAATTCTTAAAATTTTGAATATCCTATGTGTATTTTTTCAGGAAAGAACTCAGCTTCATTGGCATGTGACCTTGTTTTCCCACTGAGAAATACGAGATGCAAACTTTATTCAAACTAATGTCTGTTGGTGTCACCAATGAACAATGCCAACAACACACTACACCTAACTTTTTAAAAATTCTCTGGGTAGACCATTCTAAACCTCGAAGTTCACAGTTAAGTCTCGTATTCATTTATAAGCATTTTATTTTAGCATTGTTTTAATTTTTTTAATATCATTATTTTTTTATTTTAGCATTTAAAGTGCAGAATTTGAGGGACAAACACAACATCCAATGAGTCCATGATGTACAGTTAAAGCTGGGCCTTCCCTGAGTTTTCTTTTCAATTGTTTAGTTGAGTTAAAAGCAGTGACTTATACTAGATACACCTTATAAATAATAAGCAGGGATACTGCTTAAAAGAAATCCATCATCTTGGTGGTAGGCAGCATTCTTCCAGCCAAGATGCCATTTCTGGATACAACTTTTGCCCACCTGTTCGAATTGATTGCCACATCACTAATACTTCATGAAATGACAAGGTGCCCCTTTGGACAGCCCCAGAAGGGCTGCAGGAAATGGCCAGGGAGCCAACTAAAGGGAGCTGCCTATTTCAGAATGAGGGAAGATGGGCCACTTCTCCACCCTAACCAGACACATCCGAGATCCAGGAAGCAAGCAGAAGCTTGAAGCCAGGGTCACCTACACAACGTCTGTGCTTCAAACTCATGCATTTTCCACATATAAGAGCCCCAGCATTCACCTACGGTCTCCAGTACTCTTGATCTGCACTGCACACAAAACATGTTTTGTTACGTTCTTTCTAATCCATAGTGGAGTAAACATTTCTCAAATTTTTCTAAATTTTGGTTATTGTCTGTTCAAAATCATTTGTAAGCTTTGATCAGATTATCCAACAAATACAGCCAAATAAAGCCTTCAATCTTATTTTATACAACTGCAACTATATTTTATAGAATTGCAAGTGTGCAATTTTGGGGGGAAAAGCTTAAAACCAGCAGGGCATTGAAATGTATCCTAAAAAAAAGCAAAGGATGGGACTTCCCTGGCAGTCCAGTGGTTAAGACTCCACACTTCCAATGCAGGGGGCACAGGTTTGATAAGATCCCTGGTCAGGGAACTAAGATCCCACAGGCCATGCCACGCTGCACAGCCAAAAAAAAGAAAAAAAAAAAAACAAGAAAAAAGCAAAGGAGGCATTCAACATATTGAATGATGAGAGTTCAAGTGGACGACTTGATTTGGAAATTCTATAATTTTGCCTGGAAGTATCTCAACTGGTAGGAAGTTTATGAAGAACCTATTTTTAATTGGATTAATTTGTATTTTTATCACAATAACATAAAATTAAGAGCCTCTGTGATTTTGCAGCATATAAATTTAACAAAACGTTAAAAGAATCATCAATAGAAACAACGCTTTGCTGAGTTGTTTTGTAAAAATACTTGTCAACAAAAGACATCCTGAGTGGAAGCAACAGACAATAACTACAAAAATATTTGCCTGAAATATTTACAATTTTAATATTTTTAAAATAGCATTGAGAAATTTCACCTTAGCAAAACTTGCTATGAGATTACCAGGTCCCTCAGCACCTCTAGAGACAGTATTTTCTGAATTAAAAATATAACAGTACATAGAGAAGATTAAATTGGAGCTGTCAGAAATTTCAAATTTATTAACCACAAAATATTACTTTGAAGAATATTAAAGGAAATTTTGTAAGAAATTTACAATAATTACACCATATTAAAAGCAGATATTTTTTGAAAAATTCCAGGGACATGGTATTAAATAAGTATAATTTTAGGAATGCAATTAACACACATGAATATGTACCAATATGGGGATTTATTGAATCAAGGTGTTTAAGAGAATCTCTGTCCAAGTAGTAGCTGAACACTAAACTCAACAAACTCCAAGGTGGATAAACTCAAAGAGTTATGCACCTAGACACATCATAATTGAACTATCAAAAGTCAAAGGCAAAGAGAGAATCTTAAAAGTGTAAGAAAAAAGCAACTCCTCATGTACAAAGTAAACGGTGCTACCTCAATGGAATCAGAAATAGTTTCTTTTGCCATATTTTTTTCCTGTAAAAGGGAAATGTGTTTGCACTGTTCATTTTCCTTCTGGTTTCCACTACTCAGTTCAGAAGGCTCAGTAGACATTCTTTTTTTTTTTTTTTAACATCTTTATTGGAGTATAATTGCTTTACAATGGTGTGTTAGTTTCTGCTTTATAACAAAGTGAATCAGTTATACATACACATATGTTCCCATATCTCTCCCTCCCTCCCACGCTCCCATCCCACCCCTTTAGGCGGTCACAAAGCACCTAGCTGATCTCCCTGTGCTATGCGGCTGCTTCCCACTAGCTATCTACCTTACGTTTGGCAGTGTATATATGCCCATGCCTCTC
This sequence comes from Aethalodelphis obliquidens, assembly GCF_003676395.1. Taxonomy (NCBI): domain Eukaryota; kingdom Metazoa; phylum Chordata; class Mammalia; order Artiodactyla; family Delphinidae; genus Aethalodelphis; species Aethalodelphis obliquidens. Next base: position 41,134,233 of record NW_020837956.1, read on the forward strand.
TCTCGCTTTGTCACAGCTTACCCTTCCCCCTCCCCATATCCTCAAGTCCATTCTCTAGTAGGTCTGTCTTTATTCCCGTCTTGCCCCTAGGTTCTTCATGACCTTTTTTTTTTTCCCTTAGATTCCATATATATGTGCTAGCATACGGTATTTGTTTTGCTCTTTCTGACTTACTTCACTCTGTATGAAGTAATTTGTAGTGAGGTGGTGTAGGTCCATCCACCTCACTACAAATAACTCCGTTTCATTTATTTTTATGGCTGAGTAATATTCCGTTGTATATATGTGCCACACCTTCTTTATCCATTCATCCGATGATGGACACTTAGGTTGCTTCCATCTCCTGGCTATTGTAAATAGAGCTGCAGTGAACATTTTGGTACATGACTCTTTTTGAATTATGGTTTTCTCAGGGTATTTCTTAAACTCTCCTCTTTTGCTTACTTTCTCACTTTTTCTTGTATACCCCAAGAGGTTCTGACACACTGTCATGCAGACAACCTCTAAAGCATTCTAAGCATAAATACAAGAAGTTGACACTGTCGAACCTGCTGCCAATGATTGTAACTATTTTATCAATATTTATTACAGAAAATATGTTTACATTCTTAACACGAACATGCCCAGTATCTTGGAGATGAAGATATTTAAGTCTCTAATTGTGAAAATTTAACCTTGTTGATAGCACATGATCTTTTTTACCAAAATGCAAAGGTAAACAGCCTACGACTTCTTTAAATATGACCAAAATGCAAACAAAATACATATAACAGCTATATGTGTACTCAGCAAAACAATCCCCAAACTCTGAACAGAGTGATCTGAAAGCATACATTATTTGCTAACATTAAAATCTTTGCTAAAGAAAACTGTTAAATCTTTGCACTTAGCCACGTGGGTATTTTCTCATAAAAATAAGCAAATAGAATTTAAAATCTATTTCCCAGGTGGCCTTGGTATTTTTTTTTTCTTTTCGTTTGGATTTAATCGTTCATTAGGTAACATATTTTCATACTTTGAACCTCACACACAAGAGGTTCTAGGTACCTCTTTGTGAGAACTTCCAAGTTGCATAAAAATAAAACCATCCCTTCCAATACACATTCCAAGAAAAAAAAGTCATTGGGGGAAATGTGCACAGGTTATTCCAAACCCTTCTGGTTTTCTGAACAATCTTTGTGTGACTTAATTATAAAGAACCACATTTCACTCTTTCAAATGTTTACTAAAAAGAAATATCACCAAGAAAAGGAATCAGAACAATATGGAATCCACTGGAAAACCCTCATCTTTAGCTTTTGAGGAGACCCTAGTGCTTGGGGCCTCGGCTTCACCCCAGACATGATTTTCTTGCTGTTAAACTGTCCATATGTGAGATGGAAGCACCAGGATGGAAGAAAGATTGACTTCAAGTGGATATAAGGGTGACTTTTTAAATTTATTGATTTCCACTCCCAGGCCATCTGAAAAACATAAAAAAGCCAGTTGGAGGAAAAACTTCCTAAAAGCTGTGATCTGGCCACATCCTACTCCCAGTTCTCACAAGAGCTGGTATTTCTGTAAGTCTGGATTCCGGGCGATTTTCTGGGCCACAATCTCTGTCATGTTGAGAGTCCAGGATCTACAGTATTAGATAAAAACTAATCACAACGCTTCCAGGCAGCAGTCTGCTGCCAGGAAGGCACTGATGCAGAAAACAACCTTGAAAATTTATTTTGAAATGATGTTGAAATTAGTTCAGGGTTAGTGATCACCTTATTTCAGTTGATCTGAAGAGGCCCCTTTCTGTCCCACCTGCCCCTTCTCCGCTCCCAACCCCCAGCTCCTGTCCTTAAATGTGCTGAGATGCTTTGGCATTGCTTGAATCTGAATTTTTTTGTTTGACTAATACTGAATTAATCCCTAAGGGAGTGATTCAGTATTACATACTGATACGTAATCCATCCCCCAGAAACCAGATGACTCTAAAATTCGGCCCCAAATGTGGGTATCATCTAGATGCAATATTTTAAATGAAGCAGTATTTATGTATCCATTAAAATAAAAAGAATCTATCTTACACCAGAATATTACTACGATTTTTAGAGAGTTTAATTTCATTTGTCACACAATAATTCCATACTAAGGCAGGTTAAGTATTTTAGTGGATTTGGAACTAAAAAAGTAAATTTGAAAGGAAGAAAGAAAAGCATGAGTCCAAGTCCTGCCCTGTTATCTATAAGCCACAGGTCACATGTGCCTTTGGGCCTACTAACTAACCCCTATGGTGACCTCATGGTCTGCTGTAAACACCGTGATCTCTGGATTTGCTCCCATCTCTAATATTACACTTCTCGTTTTACAGAAGACACCATATCCAGTGAATGCTCAAGACTGTTGGGTCAAGAAAGGGTGACATCTGGACTAGACCGGAGGTTCTTACCCAGAATCCATCCTTTTCCCACAATAATACGCACCAGACACTGGAACAGAGGGCTCAGGCAAAAAGAATGAGAAATGCAGCTCTAAATTCCTTTTCACGCACCAAAACACGTTGTAAGAATGGAGCCAGATCAAAATTGATGGGTTCTCCCCCAGAAATGTATTAATTAACTGAAAAAAGTCTAAAGACAAGATGGAGACGGTTTCCATTGGATTACAATGTCCTCCGTAAGGGGTAACAAATGCTACGGTCAAGTCTAACAATAAATTAAGAAACCATAAATATGGTGAAATAATAGCGTTCCTTCCTCCTTCCACATATGCCAACACCGTATTACTAATTAACAGATGGTGAAGAACCGGTATGATTTTAACTAGACCTTGACAATCCTGAAATCTTTGTTGCCATCTTTGTTCTGGCGGTCAAGAAGCTTAACAGTTAACCCTCCTAAGAGTCAAATCTGGCAATAATATTAGCAGAAGTTCTGGGTAGAATAATCTGCTTGTCGTCCCTCATTTAATGGAAAAAAGGCAACCACCAAAATGAAATAACAGTATAGTTAACTTTTTTGTGTGCCTCACATGTATCCAGCAATAAACATTACCACTTTCAACTATCCCAACAACCTATGAGTTAGGCATTATTATCAGCTCCAGTTTATGGATGAGACACAGACCTAGTTCACACACTTGTGTAGTCTGACTTGAAAGTCCATTCTCTCCATCACCAAAAATGCACCATTCCCTGGGGTTCTACTGTCTATTTCTGACATGTATGTGTATGTATATGTATATATAAAGTAGATGTGTTTGTGTGTGGATTTATATATAATATGTATAATAATTATGTCTTAATTCACTTTTAAATAGGAATAATTAGTTACAGATAACTATGTAAATACGTATAATTTTCAGGATGGCTGAGTCACTCTGGAATGCCAGATATGGGTGATGTTCTAAGAAACAGGGAAGATCTGGGTCCCGTGACAATGTCCATGAAATCTCATCAACCACACCCCTCCACTTCCAGCTTTACACTCAGGGAACAGAAGAAGGAATTCCAGGTACATTTAGCCTCAATCATTGTTTTAAAACTTTATGTCCGGCCACCAAAATATGAAATTCATTCATCTTAATATTCTACGAGCATTACCTCTTCAGCATAATGAGAAAAAACGGCTTAATTTCATTTTCATTTGCCTTATGATCCTTTCTAGCTTCAGACTGTTGTTCTTCACAACCATGGCTGATACTGTGTTTTCATGGTACTTGTTGTTCTTTGTGTTCTCCCTGAGTCATCTGTTTTTGAGATGCTTGTCCCCAGGATGGCTGTGCAGGGGGTCCTTGTTTATCAGGTATCTGTTCTTGGGATGCTTCTCCCAGGGATGGCTGTTCAAATGATTCTTGCTTCTCAGGTATGTGTCCAACAGATGACTGTCCCAAGTATGACTGTTTCAGCAATTCTTGTTTGTCAAGTTTTACTTCCGGTTGTCTTGGTGATGACTCTTCCTGTGATTGCTGTCCCACTGGTGGTTCTCTTTGGTCTTCTATTTTTACTGGGCTGTCTAGTAGTACAGGTGTATTTTCTTCCTCTAGAATATCATATGGTTCTTTTTCTTGTTTTCAGTAAACAAAATAAACCAAAATCACCAATAAACATAGTAGCCATCTAAACCAGGTGGAATAAATCATAAGATGATAAGCATGCTACTGTATCATTGATTTCAAAATGACAGTAATAATAAAATAGTTTTCACATAGGATATTACACTTACGATGTGCTTTTACTTGTCTTATCACTTTTACTCTCATTTAGAAATACAGTCCATTCGTTGTTTACATATTTAAAAACCACTGGAAACTTTTTCTATGAGTCACTGAGGTAGGGAAGGCACTTTTATTAAAATAAAAAAGAATCAGTGCAGGAGAATCCAGAGCCACTGTTTTCCAGAAGAGGCACCAACAAGATGAAGAACCCACCAAGTGCAGGAAGATTATCATGTACTAATGAACCTTCCACCAGCCAAACCATGTTCGCCAATGCCAACACGATTCCTACAGAGATAAATGCCATCTGTTGTAGGAAATCAGAGGATACTCCTAAAAACTGAAAACACCACTGTTTGAAACAACACATGGAAAGACATCCTCAGCTGGAGCTTCACAGAACCTGAGAGAAGGTTCTTCCCTTCACTCCAAATCTGCTCTTCCTCTTGTTCTCAGGAGTAACACCAGACCCCAATCCAGAAACCCCAGCTCCAATTTCCTCCTCATCTCTCACATCCCTTTTGTGGCTAAGTCTGGTCAATTGAGTCTACTTCCAGAAAGCTGTCTCTCCCTACGCAGCCCCACTGCCAGGGTCCCGATGCCACCATCTAATAGGTGGAATGGCGGGTGCATGTAACGCTCTTACCTCTCCCTTCCCCAACCCACTGTCAGAGTGATGATTTTAAAACATAAGTTTGGTCACATCATCTCCCTGCTTTAACATTATCTACAGGATAAAGACCAAACCTTTAGAGTGACACACAAGGGCGTGGCAGCGATGACAAGCAGACCAGGACTGTGCCCCCTGCTCTAGTGTCGAGCTGCCAGACAGCTCCCAGCCAACTAGCACCCAGGCAGGGCCAAATGTCTCGCCCGACCACAGGGCTGTGGACGTGAAGTCCTCCTCTGGGCTGAGCTGCTAAGTGTCTGATGGAACCTCCTGTCTCTCCTCTCCTCTGGAAGATGGCAGCATCACAAAGGATCCAGGTCCCTGAGTCACCGCTGGGAGGGGAGACACCCAGGACAGCCTCCACCCCGAAGCAGCCTTTGTGTGGTCGAGAAAGAAACATTTATTGTGTCGAGTCAATGAAACTTGGGGTGGACACCTTTACTACAACTTGGCCTCACCTCCTGTCACTGATACAGCAGACCTTGGGCGCCGAGCCTCATCTGTGTCTCCATCTTCCCCTCGCACTGTTCCCTGACACTCTCTTTTTGTTCCAGCCTCACCCCCCAACGTGCCATCGCTCTTCCACACATTTGCACATGCAGACCCCTTGCCCCGCATCCCTTCTCAGCACTGCCTCCTTGGCAAACTCCTCCTGAGTTGTGAAGGCACGAGTCATTTGAGCAACCCTCTCCTTTGTAACACCTTCTATCATCCCCTGCAGCTGCTCTCCTGGCCCCGGACACTCAGCCATTCTCTCTTCGGGACATTTCCAGGGTATCCAATACACACCTCTGTCCGTTTACACACCTGGGTCCCAGCCCCGATAGAAACAAGCTTCTTGAGAACAGCAAAGCTGAGTCTAACTCGTATGTATTCTCTCCACAGTCAAGGCCGAGCTCAGCGTCGGCAGCCCCATACCATTTTGTTTCATTTTTAAAGAACGGTAAAATGACACTTGAGCCCTGGCTCCCCTACCTACTTTCAGAATAATCTTGGACAAATCACCTTCCCTTCCTGGGTTTCAGTTATGTCTTTCTCGAAAAATACGGGTGACAGTGTGGATCTTCAGAAATGCAGGATTATGGTGAACTGTAAACACTGATGCACAGTTGTCCCTCACTGTCTGCGGGTACCGGTTCCAGGAGCCCCACGGATAGCAAGTGCTTTATATAAAATGACGTAGTGTCTGCATACAACCTAGGCACATTCTCCTGTAAACCTGAAATCACCTCTAGACTACTTATGATACCTAAGACAATGTAAATGCTACGTGAACAGTTGTAGATACGGTTAGATACTATGCGAATAGTCATCTGCACGTGGCAGATTAAAGTTTTTCTTTATGGAAATTTCTGGAACGTCTTTTCAAATATTGTTGATCCACCGTGGGTTGAATCCATCAATACAGAAGGCAAGCTGTGCACGTGGTATGACACTTATTATTATCACAAAAAGTTTCAAGAGCCCAAAAAGGGGATTATAGAAGAAAAACTGAGAACTGTCACAAGGTATTATACGATTATATGAAAATGAAAGGCCGAGATGGTGAGAGGCAAAAGAGGGGTTGAAACTGCCCTTTGCAAACCCCCGGGAAGATCTGAAGCTGCTCACCGCTCTCGTGCCGGCCTAGCGCCCCCTACAGGCTCCCTCCACACGCAGGCTGACCCTCTGCTTAGTCTGTCGCGCCTACTAGACCTCGAGCTGCTTGAGGGCAGGGGCTGTGTCTTACTCATCTTTGTTTCCCAAGCACCCAGCTCAGCCTGGCACGTGGAAGGTACTCAGAAAATGTCCGATAAATGAAACAAAGGGAATAAATAATAAATGGACCAGCAGTCCCTAGTCCCACACATAAAGCATCGCTAAAGACATACAAAATTAGACTGTGCAAAATTAAAAATGGTCTTAAGATATTAAAGTGTGTTTATATGAATAATAGAGCACCCTACTATTTAATATAAAATTGCATTAAATATTAATATAAAATAATATATTGCTGCATTGGTATGTAATAAAGTGTATTTCAAACATCCCTGAGTTCACTTTGCCTTTTAAATGCAACGGCCGATGAGATGTCTCTGGCATTGTATACTTGTTCTGTATTGTTTCCTTTCAGAATTGAACCCATAATCCAATAAGCCCCTAAATATGGCTAAAAATGTGTCACTTCAAGGCACCTAAGAATTACCATATTTGTCTGAAGTCTCCTGTCTGAAACCTGCACCTTCTTACCCCAAGTTCAAGGGTTTTTTTTTTCTCTTCTCCCCTTTTTTCTTACAAAATGTTAATAAAGACAAATGCAGTAAAATCTTAAAATACTTGTATAGTTGAACAATGCAAATTCTGCCTGGACTGAACTGCTGGCTGACGGACAGTGTCACGTGTGCTGAGTAAAAACCTTCCTTTGTCAACCCACCTAAAAACAGTGCCACACAAGAGGGTTTGCAGAGGTCAGGGCACAGTTATGAAAGGGTAAGCTTTTGTTCAAAGCCAGACAGTCCGCGTAGCCATCTGCCCCCAAAATGGAAGTTCCGGTGGTGGCCCAGTGGAGGCGCTGCACACGTTTTCGGGGGTAACTGACAAGGACAGAGTGAGCACAGCAGGCGTGTGCCTGTCTCACACACACCCCATAAACGGTCATGACAATTGCTCTCTTACCGGGAAACGGAACCACTTTCTTATTCTTACTGAGGTTCTTGAGAGATGCTAACAAAAAGGAAAGAAAAACCCAGATATTAATATTAATACACTGACCAAAGGGTTTACATACCATGAGATTGTGGTGTGAGATCTACAGCTAAAAGAATTAGCAGAATGTCAGCACGTTGAGGAGTGTAGACAGCATTTAGGGCCATTTTGGTAGCGGTATGGTCCTGCATTTATGACACAGGAAGTCAGGCCAACGTCATGCCAGTTAGTGTCTGAGATTATGGGGCAAGAGAATTTTGATCTTCTTGTTTTTCCTCCTCTAAGAAAAAAAAGCATATTTTAGTTAAGCTTTTTTTTAAACTCCTCCCTCATTCAGTTCCCCAGTGCGAAGTCGGGGGAATATTGTGGCATTTCCTTTGCTGCATAACAAGGTTTAATGGGTAACAGGGGCTCTCCAGTTCGACCAGCAAACTGTAAAGTGCAGGTGTTGGGTGAACCCCACCAACAACCAGAACATGTTGCTCAGTTTCCATGGCAGCTGCTCGTCAAAAACCTCAACAGTAAAGAGCAGTGAAAATATAATATTCAGCCTACAATGAAAACTACTAAACCTAGAAATGTGTAATTTACATCAGTACTTGCAAGATACAAGGCACTAGTACACACAAGCACAGCATAAATAAATGCAATAAAACTTCTGCAGATCCACCCATTTCACCTCTTATCTGACAATTCTGCTTTGATATCAGGTATTTTAAAGCTTGTGGGAGTCTCTGCCGATTCACCAACATGGCATGAAAATAGCTGTTCTATTGCAGATATATGCTCCTAAGCACATGTGTGTGTCGTTTCCACTGACATAATTAACACAGAAATATTTTTGTTAAAATGCACTTCAGTTAAAACGAACCCAGGAGCCAAATAACTAGACTGAAGCTGTTCTGAAGACCCGTTATGTTGGCAAGTGAGACGAAAAGGACAAGCAAGAGAAGCTGGGGGGCGGGGGGCTGCCAGTCACAGAAGAAGAAACGCGAGAAGCTGTTAGCAGAGTTGACTGGAGAGATTAGACTGCCAGCAGCAGCAGCTGGAGGAATCTGAAAGCTGGATCGGAGAAAAAACCAACAAGAACTCACAGGTTCAGGAGAAGACTGGTTTTGATGACAATCGTGGGAGGTCAGAAGCCACCAAGAATCACAACAGCTGGATGACATCAGAAAAACCACTGCCTTTGCCCATTTTAAAGTATAATGTGATTTGAGCATGTTGTTGAGTACTGTACTCAATACTTGCTTTGAAACCTCGTCCTCACTGTCACTTATTTTTGTGACTGCCAGAAGCTACGGCAGCTGCTAGTTATGAATTAAGATGTCAGGCTCAAATTCGTGAAAACAAATCCAGTGTTTTGGTTTAAGGTGTAATTACTTTGTGAAAGCCAGAAACCCAAAGTTAGATAGCATTTAATTTTTGTATTTGGTAACAATTATGTAGGCATCTGATTTCTCTGTGAGCTAGGCATGTTTTTAGATAAATCAGCAAAGACCATGTCCTTTCAGGGGATTACATTTCAAATCAAAAAGTAGTTTGAATTCACAGAATCTTTGACAGTGGTTTGAAGATCCCAACCAGAGTCCTAGAATCACAGATTAACCTAATGAGTTCTCCTGCAACCAGTATAGTTTTTTTATTCTTAAAATAATTCTAATTTTCTGCATTCAAATGTGCTGCTCATCATAGAAAATTTGGAAAATAGAGAATAGCACCTCCCGAAATGGAAATAAATTTAAGTCATAGACCCACCACTTGCTGTAAGTTGTAACCTAAATGAAGTCTGGAATATAAAACCAGCATTTGTCTCTGATTTTATAGCCTCAAGATAAACTCCTAGATGTAGATTGCTGGTTCGGAGTTGGGCGTACTTCAAAGTGCCCTACAGGAGAGGTTACCCAAGTCACACCCGCCTGAGGACACCGTCTCCCCAGTAGCCCTTTTGAGCGAAGGCTGCTCACTCACTCTTCATGTGCTTGGAAGTGGGCATTTCCAGGCTTTATCCCTTCCTCAGCCCTAAAACCCCGCAGCCTCTCTACCGCCCACTCCCTGTCCTTGGAGTAGCCACGCCCTCCTCTTCTGGGCCACCCTAGCTCGTGGTTCCCATGTCTCCCTCTGCCATAACCCCTGTCATCATCCTGGGGGAGCTCAGTGGCCACCTTCCAATCACGGCTTCTCATTCAAGGATACTGCACTCTACCCACTCCCACGATCACACCCTAGACCTTGTCCTTACCAAGAATGCTAACCCCTCTCAGCTTCACCCTCCAGTCCTTACAGCCCTCTCCCTTTAATGCCCCAACTCCGATTCCTCTACCTGGTCACCACCCGCCCCGCCCCACCGACCCTGCCGCCATCCCTCTGGCCCTCTCCCACCTTGTGCATGCTTCCTTCCTCATCCCACCCAGAGATTACGGTCCATCACTGGACTCATTCCTTTGATTCATGATCACTAACTTCCCAGGATCCCTTAGCTTTACAGCATAACCCTAATACGATCCCTGGGTCCATTCAGTAGCTCACTCTTCCAAGCAGCTGTCTCATGATCTTTCTCTTCAAAACTCCACTCCCTCGCTCTGCATTCACAGCTGATGACCTTGTGTCTATGTGTGAAGACGGAAGCGATCAGACAGACCTCCCACAGGCTCCCGCCCCTGCACTTCTCAAGCCACCAGCATCTGTATCCATACACTCTGTTACTTTGCACATCACTCTGGATAGACTGTCCTATTTCTAAACTGTACACTGATTTCACGTCTCTTACCTACCCAAGCACATCCTCCTGGCAATTATCCCTTCTCTCTCCTGCACCAGCAGTGTGTTCCCCTTTAGATCAGGACAAACGTGCTGGAACACCCACTACCTTTAAAAAAGGGATCCAACCTTGACCACGTGTCCACCTCTACCTACTGCCCCAGTCTGTGCTGCCCTTTCCAGCCTGAACACCCAGGAAGTGTTGCCTGTGCTGGACATCTCCATTTCCACTCCTCCCATTTTTTGGATTAACTCCTATCCGGCTTCGAGGTCATCTTTCTATAGGAATAATCTATTGTTAATGCTGCAAATGACTTCCATGTTATCAAACCCAAGGGTCAGTCGATCAGAAAAATTTAACTTGGTTGAGTTCTATTACTGCTCAAATATTACTCCTTGGAAGACTCGGAGCCATAGTTTTTTAAGCTGAAAGGCCCTTAAGAGGTTGGTCAATAAACTGTATTCCCACTGTGTGCCCTGGAGCCCTCCTCAGAGATGTCTCTGAGACGGGTGGGAGAACATCAGCAAGAAGCAAAGGGAAGAGGCTGAATTTGTGGATTTCAACCCGCCCACATCCTCTTCCACCAAACAGTTCCTTTTTTCTCTTTCCACCTGGGGAAAAAGAAGTTCTGGTGTTTCTTTTACCTTTTGATTTTAAAACAATTTTAGATTTACAGGAATGTTGCAAAGATAGTGCGGAGAGTTCCAATACACTGTTCACCCAGATTCCCCTGCTGTGAACATCTTACATAACAATGGTACATTTGTAAAAACTGAAATTAACATTCGGACAATACTATTTAACTGACTTATTTGGATTTCACTAGTTTTTCCACTAATGTCCTTTTTCTGCTCCAGGATCCAATTCAAGATAGCACCTTGCACTTAATTCATATTCTCTCCTAATCTCCTCCAAACTGTGACAGTTTCTCAGTCTTTATTTCTCATGACTTGACACTTCTGAAGAGTGCTGGTTGGGTATTTTGGAGAATGTCCCCCAATTCCGGTGTAGCTGATACTTTCTCATTTTGGACTGGAGTTATGGATTTGGGGGAGTAACACCAGAGCCCTCTCACTGCATCACACCAAGAGGTATATTATATCAACATCACTTTATCACTGGTGATAGGAACCTTGATCACTCGGGTAGGTGGTGCCTGTCAGCTTTCTCTACTATAAAGTTTTCTGATGTCTTCTTTCAAAGACTGAAAACCAATGACCTTGTGCTTACCTTTTATTTTGCACATGAAAAAATAAGATTCAGATAAGGCTTCAAATAAGTCATGTTCACAGTCACACTGTGTATTAATATTAGTGGGACTAGAATCCCAAAAGAAGAAAAATTATAAAGGAGAGATTGGCTACTGGGTCTTTAAGGTCCTTCCCTAGTCTAAATTTCAATCATGTTGTAAGCTATTTACCCTCCTTTTATTCATATTGATGAAAACATATCAGAGACTCATTTGAAAGAAATGAGAATTCACTATGCTACAGGTACTATTCCTATAAAATTTGCCCAGAAATGCAACAAAAGTATATGGTAAAAGCAGATAAGATGTGTTCTTGGACCGTTCAATGTTGGCAGATGTTTCAAGCTGAACACTTGTTTAGCGCAGAGTAACAGTAAAATGTCAACTAGAGGACGAGCCAAAATCAGGTGAGCAGGAATCCCCTGGTGGCGCAATGGTTAAAAATCCGCCTGCCAACGCAGGGGATTGGGCTCAAGGCCTGGTCCGGGAAGATCCCACATGCCGTGGAGCAACTAAGCCCGTGCGCTACAACTACTGAGCCTGTGCTCTAGAGCCCGTGAGCCACAACTACTGAAGCTCACATGCCACAACTACTGAAGCCCACATGCCACAACTACTGAAGCCCACGCACCTAGAGCCCGTGCTCCACAACGAAGAGTAGCCCCCGCTCGCCACAACTAGAGAAAGCCTGAGCGTAGCAACAACGACCCAATGCAGCCAAAAATAAATAAATAAAATAAATATTTTTTTAAAAAAATCAGGCGAACAGAAATGGCTGGAAATTAAAGTAGGGCAGTGATGAAGGTGCAGCACATGCAGAGAAGGGCCCTCCCCCAGCCAAGATTCCACTACACAACACAGTAAAACAGATGTGGAGGACCTGGGATGTTTCAAAAGAGCAAAGTGGAGAACAAAGAAGTACCTTGCATTTGTATACAGTTCTAGAGTTTTCAACAGACTTCCAGACTACTTTTCTCATCTAGCATCACAACACGTGCTGTCGAATCTGAAGATGAGAGAAATAACGTTCAGAGAGGTGAAATGACTAGCTTGGACATCACAGACAGCGGGCGAGGCTGGTACGTGTCCCTAGAGCCCTGGGTCTACTACACTGTCCCCGGCACACATGGGTAAGTTAAACTGTTATGGGTGAGTTAAACTATGAGTTAAACTATTAGTTTAACTATTATAAATAGTTAAACTATTAAGGTTCATTTTAATGCTCGGTTCCTCCTTTTTGCTTCTTTTCGATTCTAAAATATTTTTAAAACAATTTTTAAATAATTATATATTAGCATCTTCCCAGCAATTTTAATTTATCCTATGACAGCTTCTCCAGGACCGTTTTGGAGGAGGGCTGTCTACAAACAGGAGAGAGCCCACACCCCCTCTGGCTACCAGGAAGGCAAAGGAAATGACCCCTCTTCATGCACCCTATGAATACAGCACATCGTCTTCAACCTCTAAAGAGGAAAGCTGCGGTGTAAATCTAACTTGTTTTATAATCACTAAGAAACAATGTTTATAAAACTCAAAAGGTCATTTAATCAGGCTAAGATTGTTTAGCCTAGAAGACTGGAGAGGCGCTTCATATAGATCAAATGCTACACAGGAAATGAGTTAGCTCCACTAGCACAAGAAAGAGAGAGGTTTTAGATGATCATAAACGACTTGTGTTTCAGTAGTAAGGAAATAATCCAAGGAAGAAAAAGTACGTGAACACTTTTCTCTAGAATTATTTGGAACTCATTCTGTCTAAAGGCAAAGACTCTGGATTCAAAACTCAAACAACCTCCAGCAGATTAAAGTCAGTCCCACCATCAGCCCAAGTGACCACTGAGCTCTCGTCCCCATGGCTGCTATCCCCAAAGTGGACCTCCCGGACTCTCTGCCCAGCCTCAGCACGGGCGACAGCACAGAGGGATGGGCAGCTCTCCGCTCACACTAATCAATCCAGAAAAGATAACGGGAAGAGCAGACCCCCACGTGGGTTTCACAGATTCAGTGTGACTCAGAACCTACAGGAGCATCTGACTCCACCACCTCCTCTTATCAACGAGCCCCTGGGCCCTGCACCCGGTCTGGGTTGACGCAGCAGGTCCAGGGCTATTAGTAGGCGTGGGATGCAGGCTCAGTGCTCACTCTGCTTTGTCCCACGTGGCAAACCCAAGCATTATTTTACATCTAAGTCAAGGATCACAAAATATCTCTAAAGGGACTCGCCAAAACACGAGCCTCTCAGATAACAGCACTCATAATTTACACAATCAAAAGAAACACCAACTAGCTAGTGACTGCCTACCGCACACCTGTGAGGGTGCACAGACGCATTCAGACGTGCTGATGGATACATGAGCACTCACAGCGCGACACCAGGGCCCGGACCTCCAAGCCAACAGTAACTGTTTGGTTTTCTTTCAGTTTTCCTCATCCTTGGGGGAAACAAGATGCATATTCAGTGGAATAATCTCCTGCATGGCTAACATCCTGACCTACAGAGCAGGGAGGCTCTCACAAGCCTACATGGTGTGACTGTCAGAGCCTCTGGATTTAGAACTCAGTTACGGTCTCCCACACCTACTTACTAACAGTCAGCTTCCTCAAAGAAAAGGTGGCTTCCATTTAGAAGGGAAGCTGAGTCACTGGCTTCATCTCACTGCGGGATGTAAATAACTGGTAACAACTCCCAAGAGCAGAGGCTTTATCCACTGGCCACCCGACAGGAAGAGAAGCGAAGGGGGAAAGATTCCCTTGGCGGGGGAGATGGGGAGGGCTGAGGGCCCTGAGACCCAGAGTCACCACTCTGCTCAGGGCCACTCTGGTGAAAACCATACCAACAGCAGGGAGATGAGCGGAAGCCTGGCTCAGGCGAGTAAGTCTCCCGGCTCTACCCAAAGATTTAAATAAAATGAGAATTAAAAAATAAACCCTCATGATTCATTTTGTTAGAACGAACTGCTACCACGGGTCAAAAGAAGCTGTCAGGGCTTCCCTGGTGGCGCAGTGGTTGGGAGTCCGTCTGCTGATGCAGGGGACACGGGTTCGTGCCCCGGTCCGGGAGGATCCCACATGCCGTGGAGCGGCTGGACCCGTGAGCCATGGCCGCTGAGCCTGCGCGACCGGAGCCTGTGCTCCGCAACGGGAGAGGCCACAACAGTGAGAGGCCCGAGTACAGCCAAAACAGAAAGAAAAAGAGGCTGTCAAAACAGACAGCACTCAGGAAACTCACCGCAAAGCCATGATGTGCTTTGAACTAAAAACAGGTTGAGCAGAAAGGCCAGGCCACCACTGGGTCTGTGTTCCCCGCTCTCGAGAGGCTCCTGTCTTGCCTCCTGGACCCAAATCATCACCAGCTGTTAGCAGCTCTTTGAATGACAATAACAGGTCATCAGGGAGCCAAGCTAATTTATGATCATAAAAAAGTGTTAAAAATTCATTTTTAACAATTCCTAACTTGTCAGATTGACTAAAATCATAGCCAAAAAAAAAAAAAAAGAGAGAGAGAGAGACCTCTAATGAGGTCTTTTAGAATGAGCATCTGGCCTGGTCAAGCTATAGTTCATGGTTCTTGGGCTCACAGCACCCAGGGGAATCAAACGGCCAGGAGACCTACTTGTGTCTACACTGCAAAGAGGGATTATAAGCCAGGCAGTCTGGGCACTGGGCAGCATCATGCTGTTCCTGGGATTTTGCCCCTGGAGCTGTGAATGAAAAACGCTCTGAAGCAAAGAAAAGCAGGTGGAAATCACAGTGGAAAAAAATGGATTTGTTTTTCTGATTCTTTGGTTCCTTCTCTTTGAATATCCCTCCACTTCCCAATTCCCAAAAACAAACAAAAATAACTGCACTAGAACACAGCCAAAAATTATTCCCAGTGAGGAAAAAAAAAGTATTACGGACTTGAATTAAACTTCAGGGACTTAAAACTGCCTCATTCAACTAGAAAAATGAAACTTGCAAACTCTCACAAAATATAAGATACCCGCAGTGTTTTGGAAACAGTGTTGCCACTGCTAAGAATTCTGAGATTTTTTAAGCAGCTGATTCTGTAGAAGCTGACAGGATGGATGGCTGCTAACAGCCATGAGTATTCAGTAGGGAAGGTAACATGTTTTAAGCAGGTGTGAAGTAGGCTCATCCTCTTCCACCAGATAAATGTTTGTGTTGGGCCACAGTTTCCGGCAGCCTCGGATTGGCTGCTTAACTCCAACAGCTCGGGGTGATGTGCTTGAGTGAAACGCCGCTCGGAGGCCTTGGAGGCTGTAACTGAACCTCAGAGCTGTCCGGTAGAGCCGAAAGGCAGCCTGGCCACTTGGGAAAAAAACCAGAGGGGTCCTGACATCACTCACAGCCCGCGCATCAGGCGCTCGAGTGCCGGCGTTACCGTCGAACCCACCGCAAGCCCACGTTTCCAGGGCCACAGCCGAGCTGACCCTGACGCCCAGCACCAGCACAGTGCCTCGCTGGCAACAGGGGAGAGAGGGAAGAGAGCTGGTTTTGCTTGAGTTTCTGCTGTTTCTTCAGTCACCTCTGCCACCAAGGACAAGACGGGTAATCCTTCTGTTTCCTCCCCTGTGAAATGAGGATTGTCACCTGGCAAGGTGCTAAGATGAAAATAAAATTCAGAAGGAAATGTCTATGGAGGAACTGTGGAATCCGTGCGTGTTTTTAAATTATTGTTACAGCAGATGGTTCAATATATGTTTTATATACTTAAGGCTCAATAAAAGCCGACAGCACTTAATGGGATTTTTTAAGTACTCAGGACCTTGACTGCAGGGAAGGGCACAGAGAGGCTGAAAGGGAAGGTCGGCTCTGCCCTCAGAGATTGCTCTCTGGGGTGAACTGTCACCTCAAGAGCAAATAACAAAAGGGAAATCAAATACCAAACAATCAAATAACAAAAAGGAAAAGAGAAGCAGGGGGTTAGACCACACCCTAAACCGAACAGACACGCATGTCAGACTTATGTGTGACCCCCAGCAGGTTTATTTCTGGTCAGTAGGTGGCGACCTGGGGCTCAAGTGGCTGGGAGCAAACACCACCTTCATGTTTAAACACCTGGGGGTCTACTTTATAAACCTCTTTTCTTGAAAACAAAAAAATCTCTGATCATCTTACTGGCATTTATAGATGGTGAGTTTTCTCTTAAGTTACCAAGAAGAGTAGAAAATCAAAAGGTACACATTCTCCCAAAATTCAATGGAAATTCTATTTCCCTCACATTCAATGGAAATTGTTGTTGAAAGATTTTGACTGTGGGACACTGACAATTGTAATTCATCTTTAAAATTGAAGCCCAAAATGTCGTAACGCAGGGTCGGTCCGAGGAAGCCCGTCTTCCTGGATCTGTCTTTCCTCCCAAGCCAGAGATGAAAAACAGCATGAAAGGTCGCGTCACACAAAGAACTCTCTACCCTCTTGGAGCCTGAAAACGACCGACCCTCCCCTGACCCAGCCTCGCTGGTCCCCAGATGCCATCCTTCCCGGCTCCTGGTAGCTCTACTTCCTGGGGTCCAAAAAGATGCCTGTGCTCACCTCTTCCAAAGGAAACCTTAGAGATGTTCTTTCAGATCTCTTTTCCCTTCAAGGCTCCCCTTGGGGTTGGTTTAATCTAATTTTAATCACGTATAAATGCTAACAGAAGTCAGCTATTGAGATGTGATGGGTGATCCCCTGCCCACAGGACTAGGGAGTCGGGGCTCATCTACCCCCGTCCAAGCTACCAGGGACGCCTTCAGCCTCTCCCATGGCCAACACTCCTCCTCTACTTTCTTCAAGGGGAACAATCGCAGGTCCTCACACATAGAGCCCACAGAAGAAGAGAGGGGAGACAGCCACACAGTGTTAGATAATCCTTACCACCAGCTCATCTCACGGGACACGACTATCTCACAGGACTGTGATCACCAGACTTCAAAGAACAGAGGCTGCAGGTGCTTTGGAGGACTAAGCTACGACCAAAGAGCATACAGGTTATTGACAGAGATCTGAGCCACAGTTCAAAGCCCTGAGATGGAAAGACACACCCTGGAGTGAGTTCTGGCCAACGTTACAAGCTCAGTAATGTACGAAATCACCCTGTGACCTTGGGAAGGATGCTCACCCTCTCTATGCCTCAGTTTCCTCATCTGTAAAATAGCCAACTTATGTAATAAAAAGACAAATGTCCATTTTTACAGTTTGCAACGCATTGTGTCATTTAATACTGTAATATATCATTTTCCTAATCCTCATGGGTAATATGCTACACCAAAAAGCCCTTTGTAAACCGCTTTTAAAACTACAAATCTAAACAACTGTGATTATAAATAGTTATGGAAAAATTTAGGAAAGGAATTTCTAATTTGGTGGTGTTATTATTATGGGGTTTTATGGGGGGCAGGAAATAAGACCTTTTCTCTATCAAATGTTCTACGCATATTTTAACTATATTTCAGGAGACAAATTTGACTAGCTGTTTATAATTGATCTTACATGTATCCTCACCCATGGCTGAATTATTACAAAATATATACATTTCTATTTCTTCAGCATCTACATGACACACCTTTTATATTTGTGTTGTGCCTTAAGGGAAATTTTTTCTTAAAAGACATTCGTGAATTGTCTTCCTGAAATAGAAACCATCAGTGTTAGCTGCTGATACTTTTTTCTCTGAATATAAACAAGAGCCCTCAGGACTGGAACACTCAGCTACAACTAGACCCTGAGAACTGATGTTTGCAACAAAGGTTAGCCCACTGGAGATTATAACGCACTCAACAATGATGTGCCAAACCACACAGCCTGTGCTGGAAGGCCACCCACCTCTCCTTGGTCCAGCCAGGGACAGCCTTACTGTGGCCTGACCTGGGAGTCCAGGCCAAGATCAAGAAAGCCCACAGATCACCATGGACCAGAAAAGCTCCCCTAGTCAGGCTTCAGGGTCCAGTCCTTCTCTGTTGAACTCTTAACTCAGGGCGGTTCAGTGGCCAAGCTGGAGACCAAGACTTATGGACCCAGTTCACACTGATTCCCAAGGGTCATTCCAAGTTTTCTACCACCATCTTGTCCTCCCAAACATTTCCCATAACAAAAATGACCCAGCTTCACCTTGGAATGTAAAGAGCTACAAAGAGAATCGCACCCATCCTAACAACAAGAAAAAGCCAGATAATCTAGAAAATTATAACCTTCCTGAACTCATCAGAGAGTTGGGATCGTAGGGCAACCAGCTAGCCTGGAATCTAAGGGCAGACAGACTCCTCCAAGAAGAGGCAGGGCAGAGCGCTAGCTTCCCTGGGGCAGAGCACGGGAGGAAAAGACCGCCAACCAAAGGCGTAAGAGGATTTCAGCCAAAAGTTTTGGTGAGTGTAGGCGAGTGTGAGAGCATACCACCAAGACTCCTTAGATAAATGGCTGATCCCATGGCAGAGAAAGTGCAAGATAAGCCTGGAGAAACTTGTAGTAATAGAAACAAAGGAAGTTCTTAAAATAACAAAACATTTCAAAGGGACATGCCAAAGGAACACAGGAGCCAAGATGAAAGAACACCAATGACCAAAACAGGAACAACTACCAACAGACACATGAAAAGATGCTCAACATCACTAATCATCACGGAAATGCAAATCAAAATCACAGTGAGATCTCGCCTCACACCTGTCAGAATGGCCATCATCAAAAAGACAACAAATAACAAGTGTTGGTGAGGATGTGGAGAAAAGGAAGCCCTCGTGCACTGTTGGTGGGAGTGTTAATTGATGCAGTACAGAGGTTTCTCAAAAAACTAAAAACAGAACTACCATATGACCCAGCAATTCCACTCCTGGGTATATATCTGAAAAAAACAAAAACTCTAATTTGAAAAGATACATGCACCCCAATGTTCACAGCAGCATTATTTACAATTGCCAAGGTATGGAAACAACCTAAATGTCCATCAACAGATGAATGGATAAAGAAGATGTACATACACACACATACACACACACACACACACACACACACACACACACTGGAATACTACTCAGACATAAAAAAGAATGAAATTTTGCCATTTGCAGCAACATGGATGGACTTGGAGGGCATTGTGCTAAGTGAAATAATTCAGGCAGAGAAAGACAAATACTGTATGATATCACTTATGTGTGGAATCTAAAAAATACAACAAACTAGTGAATAAAACAAAAAAGAAGCAGACTCACAGATATAGAAAACAAACTAGTGGTTACCAGTGGAAAGAGAGATGGGGGGAGGGGCAATATAGAGGAAGGGGAAAAAATTGGAACAATAAAATAAATAACATAATATTGGATTATAAACGAGAGTAGAAAATATACACACAGGAGTCCATAATTATGTGAATAAATGGTTGAAGAAATAAATAAATTGGAGATAATAAACAAATATTCCTTACAGGAGAATTCCAAAGAACAGATACATACAGATCAAGATCCCCCCCTACTGGAGACAATGGTTAATTCTCACCCCACCTCCTTTTGGAGGCTTTAGTGACTTGCTTTCTACAAATAGAGTAGGGAAAGGGATAAAGAGAAAGTCTACAATAAAGAATTCTGATAAACAATATAGTAAACAAGTAATGAAGGTTAATTTCATTAGGGATGTCACATGGATATCCCCTGTGACAAGAAGAGCTCTCCACCCCTGTGGTATTCTTTCCAAAACCCCATAACTCCAGTCTGATCATGAGAAAAACATCACTGGGGGACCTTTATGAGGCCTGATATCAAAACCAAACAAAGACATTATGAGTAAAGAAAACTGCAAATGGATAAGCCTCTTGAAAAAACACAAGGCTCCTTCATAAAATATTAACACATTGAATCCAGCTACATGTAAGTAAATATAATACACGATGAACAAGTGGGGTTTATCCCAGGAAGTCAAATCTAGTTCAACATTTGAAAATCAATCAACTCAACTCCACATCTCAACAGACTAAAAAAGGAAATGAGGGGCTTCCCTGGTGGCACAGTGGTTGAAAGTCCGCCTGCTGATGTAGGGGACATGGGTTCATGCCCCAGTCTGGGAAGATCCCACATGCCACAGAGTGGCTGGGCCCGTAAGACATGGCCACTGAGCCTGCGCGTCCAGAGCCTGTGCTCCGCAACGGGAGAGGCCACAACAGTGAGAGGCCCGCATGCCACAAAAAAAAAAAAAAAAAAAAAGGAAATGACATGTTTGTCTCAACAGATGCAGAAAAACCATTTGACAAAATCCAGCATCCATTCACGGTAAATCTCTCAGCAAATTAGGAATACAAAGTAGTTTTCTCAATCTGATAAATGACATCTATAACAGATATATATAGATATAGATCAATACAAACATATATACAGAAACATTACATATAAATGAACATAAACATATACATACACATACACACAGCTAATATCACACTTAGTAATAAAAGTCTGAATGTTTTCCCCTTAAGATCAGGAAGAAGTCAGGCAGGTCTGCCTTCTCCGCTCCCATTCAATATCATACTAGAGGCACTAGCCAGTGCAATAAAGTAAGAATGAGAAATAAAGACATATGGTTAGGAAAGGAAGAAATAACATGGTCTTAATTCACAGACAATATGACTGTCTAAGTAGAAAATCCCAAAGAATCTACAAAAAGCTTGAGCTAATGAGTTTACCAAGATCTCAGGATTGAGGTCAAAATATAAAAATCAATTGTTTTTCTATATATTTGTAACAAACAATTGGAAATTAAAATTTAAAATGTCATGTACAATAGCTCCAAAAACAAACACTAATGCATAAATCTAACAAAATATGTGCAAGATCTGTATGCTGAATGCTAAAAACCATGGATTAAAAAATCACAGACCAGGCTTCCCTGGTGGCGCAGTGGTTGAGAGTCCGCCTGCCGATGCAGGGGACACAGGTTCGTGCCCCGGTCCGGGAGGATCCCACATGCCGCAGAGCGGCTGGGCCCGTGAGCCATGGCCGCTGAGCCTGCACGTCCGGAGCCTGTGCTCCGCAACGGGAGATGCCACAACAGTGAGAGGCCCGCATAACGCAAAAAAAAAAAAAAAAAAAAATCACAGACCTAAATAAATGGAGAGAGAGAGTATGTCCGTGGTATATCAAATTCAATATTGTTAACATGTAGATTCTCCCTGATCTCTCGATCAGTATAATCCCAATCAATCTCACCAGGATTTCTGCAGAAATTGACAAGTTGAGTCTAATATTTATTTGGAAGGGCAAAAGATCTAGAATAGCTCAAAACAATGTTGAAAACGAAGAATAAAAGTAGAGGTCACACATAATCTGTGTTCAAAGCTCCAGTAATCAAGGACATTCAATATTGGTGGAAGGAAAGGTACAGAGATCAACAGAAGATCTACTGAGTCCAGAAACAGCCCAACACAAATACGGTCAGTTGGTTATGAAAAATGCGAGAAGAAATGAAATGCAGAAAGGACAGTCTTTTCAACAAATGGTGCAGGAACAGCTAGATATCCACATGCAAAACCAAAAAATGAACCTCACTCCACACACTGAACTACATATAAAAATCCACTCAAAATGGGTCCTGGACATCAATGTGAACCATAAAACCATCAAGTTTCTAGAATAAAACATAGGGGAAAATCTTTAAGACTTTGAATTAAGCATAGAACTCTTAGCTATGACATGAAAAGCACAATTTAGAAAAGAAAAATCAGTAAATTGGACTTCATCAAAATTAAAACTTCTGCTTTTCAAAATACAATGTTAAGAGAATGAAAAGACGAGCCACAGTAGGAAAAAAAAATTGCAAAACACATATCTGGTAAATCATTTGTATCTAGAGTACATAAAGAACTCACTCTCAACACTCAATGAAAAAAAAGCAAACAACCCAATAATAAAAATGGAGGCAAAAGATCTGAATAGACATGGCCAGAAGAAGATATGTGGGTGGCAAATAAGCACATGAAAAGATGCTCAACACTGCTAGCCATCAGGGAAATGCAAAATAAAATCACAAATGAAATACAAGTATAAAATGACTAAAATTGTTTTTCTAATTGAAAATACAAACTGCAGATGAAGCCACAGATCACCTGAAACTCTCATTCACTGCAGGTAGGATTGCAAAATTGTACTGCTGCTTGGGGAAAGTCTGCCAGTTTCTTACACAGTGAAATATGCATTTACCATATTTCCCAACAATCCCACCCCTAGATACTTACCTAATCTGAACATAAATGTTCATAGAAGATTTTTTTCAAAATTGCCAAACACTGGAAACAACCCAAATGCCCTTCAACTGTTAGGTGGATAAACAAACTGCTGGCCGTCCATAAAATGGAAACTACTCAGCAATTAAAAGGGATGACTGGGTGGGACATACAAGGGGGATGAAACCCATACATATCACGGTAAATAAAAGAAGATAGCTTCCAAAGCGTACATACTATACAAGTCCAGTTATGTGACACTCTGGAAAAGGCAACACCTTAGAACAGAAAACAGATCAGTCTCTGCCAGGTCATGGGGGGAGAACGGGGAGGTGGCTGACCTCAGAGGAATGATGAAGCTCAGAGCCGCTGAGCACCTGGAAATTTACGGGGATGTCGGAAGTGAGAGAGTTGCAGAAGGTCTGAGAGCCAAAGCCTGCCCAGCTCTCTCACTCACCACGAACTGCATATTTGTATACGTTTGCCAAAACTCCTCAAGTTCCAGTGCATGTAAGTTATACCCCAGTAACGCTGTTAAAAACAAATTAGCTTTTGAAGAAAACATCCCAAGACTAGACACTCGGGAGCCAGCCCACTCAACAGTTTCTGGCTTTGGTCAGCCGAGCCTCTGAGAAGCTGCACCGCCAGTTTTCTTTACAGCATGAGAAAGAGAAGACAGCCCCCAAAGTCGCTTCATCTGGGATGTGTAATGCTCCGAGCATCACTCAGCCAGAAAAGAGCTAAAAGCAAAAAAAAAACAAAAACAAAAGAGGTGTCCCAAATCCACGTGGTGACGTTTACACTCTCTGTCGGCAGGAAAGCCTTTAGGGTCTCGCCTGGAGCCCAGGAGCACGGTTCCAGAAAGCAGAGCTCCGGGCTCTCCCTGCCACCGAGCAGAAGCCACGTGTCAG
The DNA here is from genome assembly GCF_003676395.1 of Aethalodelphis obliquidens. Taxonomy (NCBI): domain Eukaryota; kingdom Metazoa; phylum Chordata; class Mammalia; order Artiodactyla; family Delphinidae; genus Aethalodelphis; species Aethalodelphis obliquidens. The sequence continues at coordinate 41,157,879 of NW_020837956.1, forward strand.
AAAGGTCCGAGGGAAGCTGCTAGGTGCACACGGAGAGCAAAATGAGCAGAGTAAACAGGAGAACTCGAGAAGTGGGCAAGCAGAAGCCACTGTGCAGGGACAGAAGCCTGCGGACTCGGTCATCTCGGAGAACGCCAAGCGGCACAGCACGGAGACTTTCCGTGTGCAAAGTGATGGCCATGCATCAGGAGATGGGTTTTAAAAGTGAAGAAAGCATGGCTTACCAGGAGAGGCATCACATATATGGAAAATCACTTTTACAAAGCTCATCATTGCTTTAAAATGAGAGGTAAATGGGGTATGGCTGTATTTGCATTTTACCGAACTGTTCTCAAAACTGCTCAATTTGGCCTGCGGCATCACTGAAAGCGTGTGGTAAGCAATCGATGCATCTTTACCACCATCTCTAAGATTAAACACTAAAAATCTATTTGCAGAAGGCTCATCACTTCCTTTAAAATGTCATAAAATACTTTCTAAAACATTTCACAGAAGCACTGGGCTGAAAACACAGACATGAGATGACACAGTCTTTCTGTGCCATTTTCCAGGGATCCCTGGCCGCTGAGGCAAGGCAGCACTCATGAAGCTCCTCTTTTGACTTTGCTCCCATGACCACTGAAGAAACAGATTCCCCAGAATGCCCACCTCAGGCCCAGGACTAAGAATGGAGGTAACAGAGATATTGGGGTTTTCTTCACAACCATTCTTATTAATGCCCTGATACCTCCTCCACCAGGAGGGATTCGACTCATCCCAGCTCATACCCAGAAAAACCTGGGTCAACCCTGCCACAGCACGCAAGTGGCACCTCTCCAGGGCTCACCCTGGATTACTCTGATTCTATTTACGCCGCTCCTGGGCTGACCTGCCCACCCAGAATGCCTTCAGAGAGCAAGCAGGAAGAATAAAAGGTGTATTACCTGTAATCCGCTCTGTACATGATTTCTTGGGGTTGGAGGTAAGGACAGTTCACTTAGGTGGAGTTATTTGGGATTTCCTTGATTTTCAGTTATCCACATTGTTGAAAAGGGGAAAAAGTACAGATTAACTCCTAAACATGTTGGTGGGTATATTCATCTCTACTTTAGTTTATATTCCCAACTTTTAAAAAACAATCTAGTCTTGTCAAAATAGACCTAGAAAGGAAGTGTCACTGATGATTCAACAGAAGGTAGACTTTTCCTCAACTACATTACAATCCTCTAAGAGACCAGAATGAGGGCAAAAGGGAAAATTCCCACTGAAATAAAACTTTCTTCAGTTAAAACTATATCTGCTCCTACTGAGTCCTTCCTTCATGGATTTATCGTCATCCTTAAAGTAGAGCTTTTAAAAATCAGAAATGAGGGGGAAAAGGAAGGAAATAAAATAAGGGGCAACACCTGAAGCAAAACAGAAAACAGTTCTCAGTACAGAGAACAGACTTGTGGTTGCCAAGGGTGGAGGGGGCTGGGAAAGGGGTGGAGTCGGAGTTCATGATTAGCAGGTGCAAAAACTATTATATACAGGATGGACAAGCAACAGGGTCCTACTGTAGAGCACAGGGAACTATATTCAATACCCTGAGATAAACTATAATGGAAAAGAATATGAAAAAGATATATAAAAAGATATAATTGGGCTTCCCTGGTGGCGCAGTGGTTAAGAATCTGCCTGCTAATGCAGGGGACACGGGTTCGAGCCCTGGTCTGGGAAGATCCCACATGCCGCGGAGCAACTAGGCCCGTGAGCCACAACTACTGAGCCTGTGCGTCTGGAGCCTGTGCTCCGCAACAAGAGAGGCCACAATAGTGAGAGGCCCACGCACCGCGATGAAGATGTCTTGCCACGACAAGAGATAGCCCTCGCACAGAAACGAAGACCCAACACAGCAAAAATAAATTAATAAAAAACTCCTGCCCCCAACATCAAAAAACAAAAACAAACAAAAGATATAACTGAATCACTTTGCTGTACATCAGAAATTAACACAGCACTGTAAAGCAACTATACTCCAATTAAATTTTTTTTTTTTTTTGCGGTACGTGGGCCTCTCACTGTTGTGGCCTCTCCCATTGCAGAGCACAGCCTCCAGACACGCAGGCTCAGCGGCCATGGCTCACGGGCCCAGCCGCTCCACGGCATGTGGGATCTTCCCAGACCAGGGCACGAACCCATGTCCCCTGCATCGGCAGGTGGACTCCCAACCACTGCGCCACCAGGGAAGCCCTTCAACAAAATTTTTTAAAAATAAAAATAAAAGCAGAATGACAAAACTTAGCTGTGGGGAAAAGAAAGAAAATAGTCCTTCAATATAGTAAGCACAAAGAAAGAATGGGGGAAATACAGTATAGCTGCTTTTTAAAATAGAGGAAATTCCAGTTGCAGAGACTGAAAACAAAAGAGATTTTAATCCCTGTTTCATTGTCTATTTCCTGGAAATGTCAAATATTAGCCAATCACCAATTACCTATTTAGCACCTACTGTGTGCCCAGGGCTCTACCGCCACTGCTCCAGGGAAATGTAAGACGTGGCCTTTATACTCAAGGAATTTGTGGTTATCCTGAGGGGCTGATTAATAAACTTCCAATGCACGCCAAATGAGACAGCACATAACTACGCGTACAACTGGTAATACAGGGCAAGTTTTGCAGGATTTCAGAAATGACCAAAGTTCGGAGTGGACAAGGTTGGTTTCACAGAAGCCATAAGACTTACGGAGGGGGGGGGGGGGTGGCGGATGATAAGGTTTTTGAACAGAGCAGTGACACAATTCAAGGGGCATAAACAGAGTCAGAAGAACAGTGTGAGGCTAGGAGTTGACCCACGTCCCCCAGGAGAGAGAGACCGAGCAAGGGGCGTGGAAAGGACTTCCTGAAGGACCCGTTGGAAATGGGTGTGAAGCAAAGGAAGAGCAAGGGATGAGACTCTGCCTGGGCAACAGGAAGCGCAAAGGTACCGTGGACGGAGATGAGGATGAACGTAGGGGTTGGGATGGGACTTGCTGGAGAGGAAGCAGCACATCCAGGTGGAAAGGCAGGGTCTCACAAACATCATGAGCCTCTCCCTGCTCCGGAAGATCTGGAAGAACTGAAGCCACCAGAGCTCCCCTCACAGACGAGGGACTGGAAACAGAGGTGGGACACAAATGGGAGTCAACACAACGGAAGTGATTTCCAGAGTCATCAAGGTAAACTCCCTACAAAGTGAGGGGCCGGAAGGAGAACCGGGGGGGAAGACAGGTGAAGGCCCTGCCCAAGGGCAGCGCCAGGATGGAGATGTGAGCGAGCTGCTCAGAACCAGGGTCTTCCTGTGGGACAGAGGAGTCTTACGGGTTGACAGGCGGTGTCAAAAAAAACAAAAACAAAAAAAACAACCTCCCAATGATTTCAAGGATAGAGTAGATGAAGAACTGAGCGGTGAATTTGAGGGTGAGTGGTTATGAGACAGGTAATGCTAGGCTACCAGGCGTCAAGCCACATCTCCAGGGGCTGATGAGACAGTAGAGGGGAGGGGTGGAATTAGTGCATATTGGTTACTGGTGTGGAAAACCTGATGTGAAAGGCAATGCAGAGATCTTCACGTGCAGCTATTCACAAAGCAAAGGACCGTAAGCATTCTAGGTCAGTAAATGAACGCAGGTGAGGTGACAGTGGTAGCCACGTGTGCTGGAAGGGCCAGGAACAATGTTCAAAGGTTGTTTCATCCCCAGAAAGACTGAGATTCATGGAACACTGCTTTACTTGAAAGGACCGACAACAGACAAACTCGTTATTCAGTCATGGGTACCAGGCAGATGCTTTCTTGAACAAAACAAGGCTATGACTTCAGTGAAAACAATTCACAGTGTCTCACAGCTTCCCAATACTGAAAGTATTTTCTAAAGATATTCCTGGAAATACTACTGCAAATGATCTTTTTTAAAATATTATATAATTAACCGTGTCAATGTTTGCATAACTTACTGAACCAATATTTCCCAAATCACCAATGCATCATCTTGCAAAATCATGCATGAATAAAAATTCATTCAAAGTGCAAGATTCTTACAATGGATTTTAATGTAACAAAGGATAAACTGTTCACTGATATGGTTTCTGATTCCAAATTGCAGCTAACCCTTAAGAAATCATCCCTTGTCAAAAAGGAACCCTCCTACGCTGTTGGTGGGAATGTAAGTTGGTGCAGCCACTATGGAAAACAGTATGGAGGTTCCTCAAAAAAGTAAAAATAGAGTTGCCATATGACCCAGCAATCCCACTCCTGGGCACATATCCAGACAAAACTCTAATTCAAAAAGATACACGCACCCCTATGTTCATAGCAGCACTATTTACAACAGCCAAGGCTTGGAAACAACCTAAATGTCCATTGACAGATGAATGGGTAAAGAAGATGTGGTACAGATATACAATGGAATACTACTCAGCCATGAAAAAAGAATGAAATAATGCCATTTGCAGCAACATGGATGGACCTAGAGATTATCATACTAAGTGAAGTAAGTCAGAAAGAGAAAGACAAATACCATATGATATCACTTATATGTGGAATCTAAAATATGACACACATGAACTTATCTACAAAACATAAACAGGGTCACCGACACAGAGAACAGACTGGTGGTTGCCAAGGGGGAGGGGGTTGGGGAGGGATGGAGTGGGAAGTTGGGGTGAGCAGAGGTAAGCTATTATATATGGAATGGATAAACACCAAGGTCCTACTGTAGAGCACAGAGATCTATATTCAGTATCTTATGATAAATCATAATGGAAAAGAATATTTAAAAAAGAATGTATATATATGTATAACTGAATCACTTTGCTGTGCAGCAGAAATTAACACAACACTGTAAATCAACTATGCTTTAATAAAAGAAAAAAAAGAAATCATCCCTTGTCGAGTTTTGGTGGAGTATCAAAGAGTATCCACACTTATCTGAAAAAAGCTCTTAAAACATTCTTCTCTTTTCCAAGTACATATTCTCCACCTACTTCTATCAAAATATCACATAGCAGCAAAGTGATGCAGAAGCAAATGTGAAATCCAGCTGCCTGGATCTGGCAAAATTGATTTATTGTCGCTAGTTTTAAATGAATAAATAAATGGCTTTAAATTTCTCAGCTTTAATACCTAATACAGTAACTACCGATAGATACCACTCACGTAAGTGCAAGCTCTTTGCGATCTGCAGTTATACTGAAGTGTATAAAGGAGTTCTGAGAATAATAAGTTTGAGAACCACACTAAGGTATTTATCAAAATTTGATAGAGTACCATTTAATTCGCCAAGCATATTATAAAAAATAGATGCTTGTGCATTAATTCTAATAGCGGTACCCTGAGTCCATCATCACTTTACACATCAAACCTCCAAAACCTAAAATAAACTCAGTCACAACTTCCAAGCTCACCGTTTGCAAGGAGAATTTCGGAACAAGAATTAGGAAGAAGGAGTCACCAGCTTCACCTATGAAGATAGCTTTTTATTACTTTAATTTTCAATCTGACTTTTTATATTTTAATTGCATATTTTTATATATAGCAAGAAAGAAGAGAAACTTTGCATTAAAAATACAGTCCTAACCCCCTTCCCATTTGCTAGCCTCCCCCTCCCCATGCCTGCAGCCTTTCTGTCAGACTCAGGAGGGCAGCAATTCACGAATCGGGTGATAAGTCTGCATCTTACTGCATCTTTCTGTGTCTGAACTTTGTAGAGTCTTTTGCACCTGAATAGATACTGAATGTGGAGTATACCCTCACCGGAGATTTGGAGTTGGTTTAAAATACTTCTGTTGCGATAGGGAAATTACCAAAGATTACAGTATTGAAAGAAGCAAAGAGATGTTTCCATTTCTTCCTCCGTAGTAGGAAAGGATTGGAGAAGAGTCATTGCTCGGAGTGCTTCTGGCACAGCGTTTGAAGATCCCAGAGACCCAATATATTCCACAGACAGACGGCAGGGTCAGGGAGTCAACGGCTGGTCTAATGCAGGCTTATTTACCAGGTATAGGTGTGGAGACTTTGTGATACATGTTTGGACGGTAGTGACAGAGAATGCTGAATGTCACACAGGCTTCCGACACAGAGGATGGAACTGAAGGATGTTTGGGATCATTTTGCTGCACCCCAAATAAACGCACAGCTTGCTAAAATTCATACACGTTCTGTGCCTACAATATTTACCAATCTGTGAAATGCATTATTGAATGCATTTCAACGCAAGGTGTAAATCTGCTTTTTGATATATTACAACGTCAGAAAAGCTTGTCCCTTCCTACTCATTCTATTTACAGCAGAAATGTGAATTTTATTGATAGAACTATTTTTTGCACTGCCATGGATTCCCCCCCTTCAAATATCAACATAGACGAACCCTGAAGATGAATAAATAAGAAACACTCCTTGACTTGAATCACCATCACACGGTCTTGGGGATGGTACCTCCACACAGTCTCAGCAGCAGACCTCAGCTCTGAGTCCCAAGAACCCTGCTATTTCTTTCTTTCTTTTTTTTTTTTTTTTGTGGTACGCGGGCCTCTCACTGTTGTGGCCTCTCCCGTTGCGGAGCACAGGCTCCGGACGCACAGGCCCAGTGGCCATGGCTCACGGGCCCAGCCGCTCCACGGCACGTGGGATCTTCCCGGACCGGGGCGCGAACCCGCGTCCCCTGAATCGGCAGGCGGACTCTCAACCACTGCGCCACCAGGGAAGCCCAAGGACCCTGCTATTTCTCATTTTAGGTCTCTCTTGGGGAAAAGCTGCCAGGTTCACAGAAGATATGTGGAATCAATAAAAGGGGCCCTGAACAATCTCACTTGTCAGTTCAAAGTGCCCATGGGCCTCGCAGCCCCTTTCCTCTTCACGTATCTGATTTTCTCTCCACTAAACTCCTCATGGGAAAAGATATTTTTTTCCTCCAAAATATGGCTATCAATTTCGGGTAGCTAAGTAATCAATTCACCTAAAAGTACCTTTCCAGAATGTGGTGCAGGCAGCCAATGAAGGTTTCTCATTAAGCTTTCCCAGAAATGAAAATTTAAAACATTACTTTTTGTTTCCAAAAATTATATTTATGGCCCTGACTACATTATATAGACCTAAACCTTAGGTTGTTTGGTACCTTACAAAAACATTGTAGATGGGCCACATAATTCTCATAATTAAAAATAATTCATATGTTTTAAAAGTTATAGACAGCATCTCTACAACACATGTGGAAAACCAAGTAAATACGAATAAAACGCTTTCCTTTTGTTACTGCAATGGTTTGTGTATTATGTGGTCCTATTTTAATATAAAACCTCCACCTGAGGCCAACAGAAGTGTGATGAGATGCCCACGCACGGAGAACAGAAATGGATGACGGTGCCCCATATTCCAGGGCCAGACTCACAGCTAAAAGGACGAGCTGCTCTAAGAAGGATCATTTCTCCTTGCTCTGTGCCCTGTTCCTGCTACTTGGGCAGAAGTTCCGTAAAGTTCCTCGCTCCCGCCCCGTGAAGGTACCTCTGCTGACACTTTTAATTAAGAGTCTGCTCACAGCAAAATCTCAGTGCTGTCCTCATCTGGGTCCTAGCAGATGGCCCAAAGTAAGAGTTTTGTTCATCTGCTTAAAATCAATTTTCTGTAACACATAATACTGTGGACAACTGGTGAATGAGAAAAACAAACTAATAAATGGACGGCCAAACACAGGCTGGTGTGGAGCAGTGAACCTACCTGAGAATCTGGCTTCATTTTCCCTCCTTCCTTTTTACAGCGCCAAGGTCAACAAACAAATCGGGAGCCCATCTGAGAGAGAGAGCCCAGTCAGCACACCCTGCGAGCGCTGCCTTGACTCTGCCCAGAGGCAGTGGCTGAGAGGGCAGGGGCTCCGCTGGGAGGGTGGCGGGAAGGGAGCCCAGGCCGCTGCTGGCATAGCGTCAGGGAGAACCAGCCCCACGGACGCTGAAAGGGATTCTGAGTCCCCTGGAAAAGGGGCGCTCGGAGGGCCTCGTGAGTCCTTAGCCTATAACCAGGGGCAAAGGCACCGAGGCTTGCGGTGGTGGAAGCTGGCCCCCACTTGCTAATCTCTTCCTCCAGCTTAACTGCGGTGTGATTGACGGGTAAAACCTGTATATATTTAGTTGGCACAGCATCATGTTTTCTAAGGATGACCTAATGGATGTATGGATTATGAAATGATTCCCCCACTCGAGGTGACGAATACATCCATCACGTCACGTCATCACCTTGTTCTGCGTGGGGTGAGAACACCCCAGAGCTACGCTCTCAGCAAACTCCAAGGATACGACACAGATATTAGCTATAATCGCCATGCTGGGCAGCAGGTCCCCAGAGCACGTGCCTCTTATGACTTGCTGGTATCTTTTCACTTGCTACTTCTCTAGGCCAGACTGCAGCCACCTCATCTCCTTCTTCAGGTCCCTAAACGCCACTTCTAAAATTGGCATGAATTCAACAAAAGTGTTTGGATGGAGCCCACCGTACGAAAAGTTAGATTTGTTTATTCGTGTCTGTTCTATTATCAAACATCAATTCAATACCTTCTGTTTTATTAACGAAGAGTGTTACACAGAATATATACCTACAGTTGTGTTGAAGATAAAGCACCTCTTCTATTCAACAGTGAACATTTCTCTTTTTGCTTGACTCCAGATGCATCTCCTATGTATAGAGGAATCCAAGCATTATATTTTTCTGAAGCCATGTAATTCTCTAAAAATTTTGTTTCTTAACATTTAATTCACCATATCCCACTTAGCACTATTGATGACTTACACTTGGCTTTTGAAACTCCAGTGCTGCTCAATATTAACCTTGTCTCTTAGAGAAGCAATAAAACACTTAGCTGTAGTGACAAAGTGGTATAAAGATAATAAAAAGAAAAAAATAGTAAAGATACCGGGCAGGCAATGAATTTCAAAAATCAATTAAAGAATCAATGCCGTTTTCATTTTGTCACAAAAATCCTGAGTGAGAGACAACGTGAGATCAAAAACTCCCTGGCTTTACTGGCATTTCTGACAAAGGTAATTAAATGAAATCCCTCTACTGATTGCCTGATAACAGCAAGAGTAAATTGCTGTTTGGGATTTGGTATGCGTTTTATTTCAGCAAGATGCTTAATGGTGTTTTCATCAGTAGCTGCAGGCAATGGAAAATGCCTCATGTCCTGAGCCCAGCATTTGTTAAGTATGTTAACTCACTTAAATATGATTTATGTCATTTATGTCATTCTATGTCATAGAAACCATTACTTTGATTATTTTTTAAAAGGTTTCACTGTCTTATCATTCATTTTACAGCTAGAAACATATCAGCAAGTCATTTTTTTTATCTGATCTTATCTGGGACGAAGTACACCATTTCCTAGCCTAGGCAGCCAACTTGAAGCAGAGGTACACACAATAGGAAGAGCTCATTTTTTTCAAAACCCCTCATCTTATGAGGTTTTGATTTGAAGTTGAGTCATAATGACAAGAAAACCAAAATGCAAAACAGAACATGACTTTTTTATAAGAAAATAAGCACACAGCATTCATCAATGATAGATAACTCCTGTTCTCTATTGCACCAAAATTACCCATTGTCCTATTTTGTTTTCCAATTTTCTTGTTATTATGACTCCACCCAAAGTCATAATGCTTTGAAATTTCCAATTTTTCAACCACATGAAACACTGAAGACTAAAAGCTATGAGGGGACAAGATCAAGATCTCCTTCTCATGCCAAATTCTAGTCCTAGGAGGCCCAGATTTGTTCAGTTAAGAATTTTTTGCACAATTCCTGCTCTTTGGCAGAGAAGGAGGGGGAGCGTCTGAGCAGAAGACACACCCCTACAGAAGGCGCTGCCGCCTCGTAGGAAAAATACACAGCAGGCATGCAAGAGAGAGTTGTTGAAAAACTTGAAAGCACACACACAATAACTTGGAGGGTAATCAGAAAAAATGATGTGATTAAAATAGTGTGCATGACTGCCAAAAGAAGGAGCATTAAGAAATGACCAGAAAAGGGGGGCTTCCCTGCTGGCACAGTGGTTGAGAGTCCGCCTGCCGATGCAGGGGACGCGGGTTCGTGCCCCGGTCCGGGAGGATCCCACATGCCGCGGAGCGGCTGGGCCCGTGAGCCATGGCCGCTGAGCCTGCGCGTCCGGAGCCTGTGCTCCGCAACGGGAGAGGCCACAACAGTGAGAGGCCCGCGTACCGCAAAAAGAAATGACCAGAAAGGGTAATTTAAGATTTTCTTGGAAGAGGTGACTCGAGAACTAATTAGAGACACAGCATTAGGAAAAGAGCGGAAGATCGGGCCGGAAGTGAAAACTTAGAAGTCGCGTTTCTTCAGGAGAAGGATGGGGGGCCGGGCCCCACCCCAGCTCAAAGGAAGTGTGGACTCAGGGAGGAAAGCGACCACCAGCATCCTACTTGAGGCTGAGGCTACGCGCTCACTCACAGCAAGGCCAGCGATCATCTGAAGATACCCTGGCCACTTCTTCTCACCTGGGCACTGCTACTTCTGGTTCAACAGCCCAGCACTATTAAAAGGCATTCTTGGACAAGAAGACTAAACTATGAAGTCCACCGCATGTGCAGAACACAAGCCTTGGCCTTGAAGGATGCCTTACATTAATGCTAGCCTAGGGCAATAACCTACAGACAAAATGACCCTCAGTGCTCCACTGTCAAATCGAACACTAGAGAGCAGATTCTCCATTTATGCTTATGTTCTCAATGTTTCAATTTATAACCATCAAGATTTTAACAGAACAAGTGACACTCGGTATACATCTTTTTAAGTTTACATATGTCCCAAGGAATAAGTTTAAACAGAGGTAAGCTCTATTCATGTGTTGCTGGGTACATTTTCTCTCTTGCTTTTCCAGTGGGCTAAATTATAAATGCTTCAAAGGCAGACACTATCTACTATTTTTCCATCCCATTGACAGCATTTAATACATAATGCTCAACAGGTTTTGAGGTTTGGCCTAATGTTGCCTTCAACATGCATTTGAAGGGACTTCAACTTGATCTAATCATACATAACGTTGTCGTACAACGTACAAAATGCACCTCTACAAGGTGATAGAACATCTGATCAATCAAAGAATATACACACTAAAAACCTTATCTAAGAAATGTTTTTTCACTGATAGTACACTTATGAATCAAATTATACTTGATTTTTGAAGGCTTTGAAAAAAATTTTCACTATTATCATTTCGTCTTCTTACACACTTTGTACCCAGAACCTATCACTATGGCAACCTGTCTGGATGCCCCCTCAGTCAAGAGTGGTCCACGTGTTCTGATTACGTCCTACAACGCAGAATAAAATCAAACCACCAACCTGCACACCAGGCTGTCTGAGAGTCCTTTGTTGACGTTGGGTTTCAGTTATTATCAGCCAATGCAGGATAGACACAGAGTAATTCCACAACTAGTTTCATGACTTAAACTTTAGTTTACATTTTTAAATGTATTACTGGCTAAATTATGCCCACTGTTTACAGTTGACGCTTGGACAACTTGTGGGGTAGGGTTGCCAATCCTCCCGATCCGAGGTTCCACATCCATGGACTCAAACAACCACGGTGGGGTTGTGCAGTAGTGTAATATTTACTATTGAAAAAGCTGCACGTAAGTGGACCCGTGCAGTTCAAGGGTCAACTGTACCCTTCTTAAGGCTCTCAATTTTTCACTACAATCACAAAAATCTAACCAATGAGAAATCAAATTGAATAGTCCAGTAAAAGAGAAATAAAACTGTCTTTTTTAATGCTGGCATGAGATTAAATGGTCAAAACAGATGACACCCAAGAAGGGAAACTAGTAACGTTGCTCTGAAAGAATTCAATGCAAGCGCCTGATTCATAAGTCGGTGTTTTTGGTGTTTCGTTTTTTTTTTTAATGTGAATGGCAGCTTTGTTCAAAATGTTTAAATTTATTTCAAATGAATAAAATCAGCATTCCGAGTGTTAAATGTTAAAAATATCCTCAGTATTGATTCATGGTGTTTGTTCAAATAAACTTCTATTATCAGCAAAGTCACGATCCCTTTAATATGCTACATAAAATAATAAAAGGAAAACAGTGTTGAAGAATATACACAAAAGTGAAATCAGATTCTAAACAGGAATTCCATGTTTTTACTTTTTTCTTGTCTGTATTTGCTAATAATTCTACATGAATATGAATTGTTCATAGTTTGATAATGTATTTTTAATGTTAAAACATGAGATATCATAGAAGAAAATTCAACTTAAAAAATACAATTAATGCCAACTATATGTGCCTGATGCTGAGAAAAATGAAAATATAAATTCAAACTCCTGCTTCACAGGACCTGAAACCTCTGCTAGAAACCATGATGAGACTGGAGAATAACAGTAATAATAGTAGCTATAATTAACTCTCAACGCACTGTATATGTCACTTTACGACTTTATACTGACTTCACAAGTTAGAAATTATCCCAGTTTTCCAAATGAAGAAACTGAGGCTCAGGGAAGTGAAACTGCGTTCACGACACGGTTGACATGTGTCCAAAGTCTACACTCTTCATCCACTGTGTTTGGTAAAACATTCCCATTAAAAGAGCAAGTAACACCTACACCAAACAAATGATAAATTTTCCAGAGAATCACTGGACACTAAAAGCCAAGTGGATGTTACTTAAATTTACAGGGACATCACCGGGAACACACATTCCAAAGGATGGAAAGCCAGGTAAAATTGATTACACTGATTTCAACGAGAGTTAAGAGTGGGAACAACCCAGTGTCTACTTTCCAATTGGAAAACATGTACTTTCATTATTTAGCTTAAATATAAATAATATAAACATCGTTTTAAACATAGATATACTTTTTGAGAACTTTCAAATCCATTGTCTCAACTGATTCTTCCGAGGTAAGTAAACCTGTAAATGTGTAAAATAATTGTTGATTGAATGAATGAGGTGCAGAGGTAAAATTACTTAACAAAGGACACCTGCATATGAATAGAGGCACTAAAACTGGAATTTGTGCTCTTTTATGTGGCTGCATGCACATCTGCATGTTAGAAATATATTCACAAACAGAACTGTAGCTCACGCGTGTGCTCTCTCCCCAGACACTGTCAGGATTCTCCTACGATTCGTTATTTCTGATAACATAAATAAAAAGCATAGCATCGAGAATATTTTATCCATATTAGCTCTAATCCTGGAGCTAATATGGATAAAATATTGATTTGGTTATAAACTATCGAACAACAAACTTGCAGCAGAGGAAACTGAGGCTCTGAAACATTAAGGGGTTTTCCCAAGGTCACACAGGGTGAGTGGCAGATGAGCATACAGCTCTAGGCCAATCTGATGTCAAATCCCAAGTGGCTTCCATAGGCTGGTTTTGATTAGGTAACCTTCCCAAATATTACTATTTATGGCCCAAGATTTTTTTGTTTGTTTTGTTTTGTTTTGTTTTTATGGGGTGGTGAGGAGTGTAAGTGAAATTAGGAATAAATAAATAAAATCTGACGTACTCAGACAACAATCATTACGACCACTTAATCATTTAACAAGTAACAGAGAGATCTTGACTCTACCTAGGACACAGCTCCTAGAGTGCAACACCACAGAGCCAGACGCGCCTCCACCGGCCACGGGGGGCCAGCTGCCTGGCCAGAGCCCTCCCTTCCCAGGGGGCCATGAGCCTCGTGGCCACGGGGAGCCTGCCCTCCTCCGGTGCCCTCACCCTGGGGACACGTTCCATCCTGAGCCCCATGGCAGGGAGGGTGTGGGTTCCCTGACTTCCTGGACAGCCCAGGTGAGTGTCTTGGGTGCCTGATGGCAGATGACTTGGGGGGCAGTCATCTGATACAGGACCCTAAAGGAGTCTTCCCTGCCCTGTTTATTATCTCCCCTTACAGTGGATCCATCCACCTGCTTGAAGTGCCTTAGCGTTTCTTTTCCTCTGAGTCCGTTTTCTGCCTCTGGGGAACAGAGCGATGGTATATGATGGAGATGATGTTCTACTTCTAAAAAGCACCTGACAAGGTTTTGGAATCCTCTGATTATCTTATAAGGTCTGTCTTCAGAAGAGGAAACAGAAAACTACAGAATCTGTTGATACAAACCTTCCTTTCATTATCTTCATAAAGCCTTTCATCTTCTTTTTCCTATTATTAAAAAAATATATAGTAATCAACTATCTGCAAGAAGGATATTGTCAAATAAATCCCCAACCTTCCCTATCTCCTCTCACCTTCCTGGTTGGGTCAAGTTCTTTCTTATTGTAAATATCACTCAGGACTTGGGTCTCAAGCCTTGACCCCCATCCTTGCTACCGTGTCTGCGGTCTCGTGCCTCCTCTTTCCCTTCCATTTCATCGAGCACTGCCCCTTTCCCCTTCTAAACTCTTTGTTTTCTATGTGCGTCTTGCTCTGTATTTTTATACCAAATACAGCCTATTACATCCTCGGTTGCAGCTTGATTTTTTTCAGCTGATATAATATTATGCAGCTCTGACCCTCAGTACACATGGGTCTACCTTACTGTTTATCCAGCTGCAGTGTTTTCCATTGTGTGGATGGAGCATATATTAATCAACCAACCCCAAAGGGTGAATATCTCATTTGTTTCCAGTTTTTGTTATTTATGAGTACATTTGTGGACTATTCTCAGCCATGGAAATGGTTAAAAAAATATGTGCAGATTTAACTTTAATAGAAAGAGCAAAATTCTCTTCCCAAAAGGCTGCACCAATTTACACTTTGGCCCTGTTGAGAAGCATCACTGCCTTCCTGCATCTTCCCAGCGCTGGACATCGTCAATCCAAGTTTTAAAATAAACTCATTGTTTATATTTGCAGTTCTTTAATTAGGAATAACATGGATATATTTTCTTACATCTTTTGGAGGTTTGTATTCTTCTCTGTGGATTTCCTATTTGTCTCATTTGCCTTTCTTTTATAGGGTTATATTAATGGCTTAGGGAGCGCTTTATAAATTAAGAAAATTTAATTTGTGTTGCAAATAGTTTCTTCCATACTTTGATTGTCTTTTGACTTTATGGTATTTTCCAAAGAGAGTTTAACTTGCCTGTAGAGAAAGGTCGAGGCTTTGATTACTTCTTAAGACACAGTCTCTGGTGATTCACTGACTGTTCAGCTGCGGTTTTAGTCCTCTCTACCGGGAATCACTTCGCAGTCCTGGCTTTGCCACAAGCCCGCCTCTGGGCCAGAGTTCTTCACGCTGCCCCTGAAGCTGCCGCCACAACTACACGATAGTTACCTCCTGTGCTCAAGGTGCTTGATCAGATTCAAGACCACATACTCCTGCATGCCAGGCGATGTGAAAGGTGCTCAGAAGACAGTAGAATGAACTCTTCCTTCATGAAGCTTAATCCATCACAGGAAACAGCACAAAAGGAGGTAGAAAGTGCCGAGATAATCTCCACAGAAGAAAGACTCAAGCACCCAAAATGTTAAAGTCAATCTCTCTCCCTCTTCGCTTCGTGAATACATAAAATTACCAATGAACGTTTTATATGTATAACCTTTCTGAAGGTAGGAAAAGCTAAAAACCGATTCAAATGTTGATAACCCAGATCTCAGAGTCAGATTAAAAGGCTTAGAGTCCCAGAGGCCGGACCACTCCTGCGCAAACCTGCCTGCAGACAGGAATCCCTGCCAGGCTTGGACAGCCCTAAACACATGGGCCGCAGAATCATCTTCACGGCCCTTTGGAAAGGGACTGAATCTTTTCAAAATTTTTACACATTGTTTTACAAACTTAGCAGGCAGCTTTAATTAAAAAGTGCTGCTTGCTCATAAACTGCCTTACAATCAATGGATCTAAACAAATCAGGCACTAAAAGGACTGGAGAAATTGCAGTCTACCTCAATGCAGACAGTTTTCACCCAATTTAATTAAAAATGTGTGTCAGGAACGCAGTTTGAAATAGGTAAAGGGGAAAAGTACACATGTCATCTTTATAAGTTCACATAAAGTTTCAAATTAGTTAATTGATGTCGGTAACATTCCATTTTTTAAGAAGGAAAACATTATTAAAGTGTCAGATATCGGCAGAGTTGTCCTGACTGTGTAATTAACACATTTAAAGCGTTCTGAGAATGAAGGAATGTCACAGCACGGGTCCACTTTGGTGTTTCATTTTGATGTCACCCAGTTCTGTGCCCGTGACATACATAATGACAAAATAAATGCACTTGTCTGAAATTCCCTGGGCCGGGGTGAGTGGGATCTGCTCCTAATACCTACATCTACATAGCGCCTTTGGTCGGAGGTTGTTTGAAATGCATAAATGACAGCAGAGTCAGGTCTGGAGGAGGGGAAGCGGGGAAACAGTGCTTAATGCTCACAGAGGTTCTGTTTGGGAGATGAAAACGTTTGGCTGTAGATTGTGGTGGTGCTTGTACAACACTGAAAAGGTACCTAATGTCCCTGAATTTAATGGCACTATTGAATTTTTTAAAGTACACTTAAAAACAGTCAAAAATGGCAAATTCTATGCTGTATAGAGTTTACCATTAAAAAATCCTAACGAAATGAAACAGAAACCCTTGTGACCCAACACCAGAAATAAAATATGTATTTTTAAATAACGTTCATAACAATATGCTGTCTTACAGCTTCGCAAGGTCGTTACCATTTTACCCCAAGATCATATACTTCAGTTTAAGCAACTTAGTCACAGGTAACGTGAAGCAAGTCCACAAAATTTATGAAGCACCTACTGCACATAACACACTGTCCTAGACAGTAAGGATGTATATCTGCCCCTTAAGGATTTCACCATCTGTCTGGGAGAGGTGGTCAAGCCAGAAGCCACATACCTGAGAAATCTATATATTCAATGTCAAATAAATATCACAGAATCAATTTTTCAAGTGAACAGACAAATGAAATGCCAAATAAAACCACAGTTCACTGAGAGACACAGATCACTGTGGCCTATCGGCCAGGCAGTGTTAATTGAGTACTGTTTCTTTTTATTCGTATTACTAGCTACTGCCGTGCTTATACAATGCTTGCTCTCTTTCTGAGCCCATAAAGCATGGGCTAGATTTTAGGGCCGACGACCTTCAACTCCACGGGGTGTTTCACACCAGCGAAGTTTTTGTTCAGCTCCTGCTGAAGCAGAGACGGAGTCCTGTGGACCTGACAGAACTAAAACATCCTGGAGAGTCACACACCATGAACCCAGTCCTGAACATCACAGAGCACCTGTCTTGGGAGGGGCAGACCAGGAAGCATGACGCAGGGGATGTCTCCTCTGAGGAATCAGACACGTGGTTCTCTGGGGAGGAAACACAAACTTTGGAATCGTTCAAAACTGGGTTCAAAGCCAAGCACCCTGCCTCCTAGCTGCTGGTGTGGCAGATTCCCTCTCAGATCTCTCCACCTCACTGGTTTTGAGTCTATAAAGCGGGGATTGATACCACCTGGAAGAGTGATGTGTGGGTGAGCTGGGACGTGAGTGACAGGGGCCAGCACGTGCCCAGCCCACAGCAAAGGCTCCGTGAAGATGCGTCTGCTCGATCCAGCCCTTCTGCCTGACGTAAGTCATCCGTGTTTGGGCAAGAGAAGGAGGCCCAGTTGCTCCTTATCACCTTCCTTCCCCAAAAGCTTAGGTTCTTAACCGAGATATCTGCAAACGAGGCGCTTGGATTTGCCATTATTCCAATGATACTGCTGGCATTTGATTCACGCTAAGAAGTTAAGTCTACTGACTGATGTCAGCTGCTAATGCACAAGATGCTCCCAGAGGCCCGAGGAGATATATTTACAGAACAAGTCAGCAAAGCATAGATGATGAAGGTCCACAGCCAGTGTGCACAGATACCCAAGTGACAGTAAAAACTCAGTGCCGGCAAAAGACACCAGTGCCATATGTCCATTAAAACGTGGCATTCGGCTACTCCATGGCTGAGTGATAACAGCACCCCTTCGTCCACGGCCCTGAAGCAAGCAGGTGACCTTTGGCCCCTCGACACCCAGTGCCCCGGGACCACCGCCTTCCCACCCGCAGACACGGTCTTACACTCGTCAGCCGCCGTGAGCATCCTTTTGTCCCTCCACATTTGAAAGGCTTCCCTGACCATCCAGACACAGAGCGTGTACCTCTCCCTGAACACTTCCTCCTGGTCAGAAATATTTAAGACTATAAGGAAGGAAAGAGAATCGTTTGAAAGATTATTTCCTCTAACTGTCTGTTTCAGATCATAAATTCCTTTCATGTTGAAAAACCCGAACAAACTTCCTAAGGACCCACGTCCTTTCCCACAAACCCCCTTTCCAAGGTGGGCAAGACCCAGGAGCCGACTCTGCTCCCTCTTTTTAAACGCGGAGCCAGGATGCTGCGGGGCACGTCTCAGAGCAGGAGAGGCTCACTTGCAACGCCATCACATCCACAGATTTTTTCATAGTCTGTCATCAGAACAGACTCAATAGCCCAGATTTGTTACATGACCTCCTGCCTGGAGCCAAAAATCTAAAAGCAAGAAACCACCTTGAAAAGAAAATCCAGAGACAGAATTTTAAAAACAAGCTCCCAAAAGTCTGCTTCTTAGCTACATGAATTGTACATTTAAAGTAACTTTTGTCTTGAATGTTTTCAACACACACACACACACACACACACACACACACACACACACACACACACGGCTATGTTAATTAGCTTGATTACGGCGCTTATCTCACAATGGATACGTATATCAAATTGTGCACCTTAAAAATATACGAGTTTTAGTTGTGAAATATCCCTCGACTAAAGAATTTAAAGTAAATTTTGTTTTCCCAATACACATATTTTACACAGATTAGTCACGTGATCTCATCACGTACCATGGAAAGACATGCTTCCCGCGTTGACGGCACACGTAAAGCAACTGGACAAACACAAACCACACAGCGCGTCCTGCGCTAGCTCATGCCGCCATCTATAGAGCGTGTGCTGCACGTGTCCGCAGCCCAGACGTGCCGTCTACACAACACTGACTACCCACAAAACCAATGTCCAAGGTATCCGGGACAACGGAGCCTCCCCACGCCTGCTGCCATGGTTCCCCTGTCCTTCCTTCCTCTCCTTCCTCCCCCTCTAAAAATATATCTTGAAAGATGTTGGAAAAAAGAGCTTTTCAGTCTGTGACTGGAAGTATACTAAAAGGTGGCAAAGACTAGTGTAGAAGCCACAAAAACTACCGTAATTTCTGGCACACAAGAGACCTGATGTGAGGTACAGCCTGCAGAAGAGGAACACTCTGGTCCAACCCTGCGCTGATTCGTATCCTGGAGTGACTTGGCTCTCTGACCCCTTCTCCATCAAACAAGAGCTCCACCCAACATGTTCAAAGGATGAAAAGGCGCCTTAGCCTCAAGCCGTCAAGTACAAAATAAAAGTAGAATTCACTCACCTCGTTGCTTTCAGAATTAGGCATGTGACCGTGTGTCTCTTCTTTCACTATCTCGGCTGGTTTCTGGGGAGAAGACGCGCCATGTGTTAGATTTAGTTGCAGTCAACCTGTGTCAAAGTCCTTTAAAGAAGCAAAGAGCGCGTGAAGCCACGTGACTTTCTGACCATTTCTACAGGTAAAGCTGAAAGGTCACCAGTGTTTCCACAGTGGTTACTTCAAGTCCAAGGCTGCGTCTGCTCTGCATTTTTACCTTTGGCTCCTCCAACCAAGGGCCAGCCTGAAACGGGGCGGGACCTATAGTCTTTCCCCATCCGCGTCCTCCAGCGGCCTTGTCTGCAGGAAAACTCTAGCCAAAGAATAACTTTAACCAGAGAAGTGAGAAAATGCAAAGCAAAGGAAAACGAACAGGACAAAATAATAGTTTAGTCATTAGCAGAGTCAAGGACCTTTAGTCCCTCCTCAAGGGCTATAGATAATAATGTGAGCCATGTCCTGGGAGCCGTCTTGTAGACACTGAAAACCCCACCAGGTGGGAGAAGTGATCTCCATGATGACCAGACTGTAGCCATGACACAAGCTGCCACAATTCCAAGACTTGGCCTCAAAGAAATGGGAACAAACCGACCCTGGAACTGAAGACTAACTGTACTTAAAACAATCAAGATGATGCTGGTCAGAGCACCAATGACCAATTTCAAGATGACCGTCAGAGCCGACTGTGCTGTTCCCGCAGGAAGCCCCCTCCCTCCGCCTGTGAAAGCTCTTGCCCCCTGATGGTGAGCGGTGCGGGAATCGGCCTTTAGACACGAGCCCAGCCTCCCACCGCCCATCCCCAGTTGCCGGCCTCCAGAATGAAGCAAACTTTCCTTTCCACCAACTTTGCCCTCGAGTATTGGCTTTCGAGCAGCAAACAGCCAGACGCCACTTTTGGTAATGAACCTGTTTAATAAAACTGTTGGAGAAAACTTTGAGACACTGTAAATCCCTTTTGTGTAAAACAGAGAGAGTGGTCACTGCAGACGCCTCTGTACTTCTCAGCGCACCCCTGGGGACCTGAGCAGCACCCTCTTCCTCTGGGCCCGAGGGGCACCACCACGGCCTGGCTGGTCCCGCTGCCCCCGGCCGTGTGCGCACGCCCCCTGTGGATAATCTCCCGGTTGTCATAACTTGCTGGCAAAAGGCAGCAGGCTACCATACTTGGTGTCCTGGAACCTTTCTCCACACCGGGGGAACATCGTGTGGTCCTGGGGCCAAAATAAAGGTGCCCACGGGGGCTCCTTCCATTACGTGTCTGTGTCAGTGGGAACAGGTGGGCTGGTGAAGGCCCCCCGTTCATCAGTCACCCAGGAGACTCCGAGTCCTGCTGTTTCCTCGACCTCAGAGTCAAAGAAGGCACGTGGCCAAGTCCACTCTGGCTCTTAATGCCTCTGCCTGGGAGTGTCACCCGTCATCGGTGACGGCAGGTCGCGTAGCTACACCTGAGCTAAAGTGGGTGGAGAAGCCAGCTCTTACCGAGTGACCAGAATTGATGTTAGCGACAAGCCCCAAGGACCCGACGGCTCCTGCCCGCTGACCCCTGAACGTGCAGCGCTGAGCTCTGCGGCTGTGTAGACAAGTGTGCTCAATGCAGTCGACCCCATTAGCCCAGACCTCAGGCACCCAAACCGTCTGAGAACTCAGACCCTAACGACATGAGCGTTCTCTCTATGGTCTACACAGAGGAGGAGCCGTGACGAAGGAAGCTCGCTGGGGCGGATCAAACTGCACTTCAAGAGAAGTCCAAAGCACATTCTTTCACAGAATAATTGATGTGATGCGGATCGCTGACTCGTTCACTGATTCAGCAATAGGCAGTAAAGACTTTTCTCACTATTTGCAAAAGTCTCAGGGAAGGAAACGGTCTCTCCCTCCTTCTTGTGGATGTTCACGCGTCTCCATGTACCGCCCGGAACCTAAGCAATGTCTTAAGGAAACAAGCCCGAGGCCGAAAGTCAACGTGCTGTGGAAGGCAGCAGAGCCCTGGGAAGACGAGCCCTCAGCGACCCCACAAGCTGCTGGGCTGCAACTCTGGAACCTTTGCGGCTTTTGCCGGCAGCCTCTAGACCTCTAGTACATGCGTGGTGAGTGTCTCCTATTGTTTAAGCCACTTCTCCTTAGGTTTTCTGTTCTTTACAGCTAAAGGCATCCTAATAGTGCTAATTACACTTTTTAATTTATTCATTAATGTGGGAACCCCAAGGACAGATAGGAGCTTAGTCTGAGCCACTCTGCAGCTGAAAGTAACAAAGCTTTAAAGCTGCGTTATGTTTTTTCTAATTAAACAATTCAGAGATTACACAAATTCAGACGGACCTTCTCCTAATTAGTCCCCATTATTTTGGTTTTACTGCAGTTAGTGTCTTATTCTTAGCTTATCTCTGGAGTGAAGCGAACTACGGCAAGTGCAGTGGAGGGTGACCACTCTGGTAGCTGCTGGAGAATCTAAGGAAAAGCCCTCTCTCTTCCTGCCGGACTCTCTGGGACTCCCTGAAAAAGGTGAATTTCAGCAGAGGTCAGACCTGGACTCAGCCCACTGTGATTTCAGTCAAGCCTTCTCATGCATCAACTGCAGACCTGGGGTTTATATACCTGCTTATTGCCTGATGCAAAATGATATCGTAGAGCTACTCTGCTAAAATAGAGCTGAGCATGTGCGGAGAGATGCTGAACTATTTCCCCCAAAAAGGAATCAAAGGTCAGGGTCCCGGCTAAACAGAGACTGCAATTCTGGGCATTTTTCTCTTTTTAAAGTACTTATAAAAATAAATATAGGGGGCTTCCCTGGTGGTGCAGCGGTTAAGAATCCGCCTGCCAATGCAGGGGACACGGGTTCGAGCCCTGGTCCGGGAAGATCCCACGTGCCGCGGAACAACTAAGCCCGCGCGCCACAACTACTGAAGGCCGCACACCTAGAGCCCGTGCTCCGCAACAAGAGAAGCCACCGCGATGAGAAGCCTGCGCACCGCAACGAAGAGCAGCCCCCGCTCGGCGCAACTAGAGAAAGCCCGCATACAACAATGGAGACCCAACACAGCCAAAAATAAATTAATTAATTAATTTAAAAATATTAAATAAATAAATATAATCTTAAATCTGGCAGAAGATATTACTTGGTGACAAATGTAGTCCTTAAATCAGACAGAACTTCAACATCAATGTCTTAATATCTGGATGTCACTTTTGTGCATATTACAAGTGCTAACAATCATTTCCTTAACATTGAGGTATAATAACTCAGGACTTTAAAATAGAAGCTGGTGTAAGAAGTCAGCGCTCTGGGAGAATCGAGGCTGATGAAGCAGACAGTTAACTCAACCACCCTTGTCCTCCACTCAAGCTCGGATAAACAAAGGTTGGAGGGGGCGGTGGACGGCAAGGGGATGCATTAACCGCTACTAAAGCCAATGAGAAACGAGGCACTGAAAGGAAATCATAATTTCTTAAAAGTGAAAACTCAAAAGGAGACAGTGCAGCATGGAAGAGGAAAAAGGTGACTAACGCCCATGGACCATAGTCCCTTGTCACCATGGTTGACCATCAGTAAAACGCTTTCTAATGTCTTGCCACAGCCAGAGTCCCAATCCCTAGCATTCTCTCCCTTTCACTTTCATTATATTTTCCACAGCTTAGCCTTCTGTCCTGTTCAGGAACCACTTGGTTCAGGACAAACAGGGTTCAGTGGCTTGAGCTTCACCATTCATGATACAGGCACTGAAATCACTCCATTAACTCAGAGCACAGCTTCTCTCACCCGGCACCTCGATCTTGATTCTCTCATGAGCCAAAGATGGATGTCAACAGAATTCTGCAAGGGTCTCAATGTCAAGTTTGTTCTCCAGAATAAGCTTTTATGACCAGAGGCCCTGGAATGTAAGCACACACCTTCCAACATACGCAGGAAAATGAGCGGCTCTTTGAAATCAACCGCAAAGGTGTCAGGTGGTGGAAAACCAAGTGGCTGACGTAGGAGGACAGAAAAAGTGACACGTCTGGTTGGAAGCATGTATCGCTCTGTGGGTAAATTAAAGAGAAAACGATCGGGAGGCAGAGCCAGAAGAGTGGGAGCATCTTAGGAATCAGAGCGCAGGTCTAAAGGCAGCATTAACAGCCCTCCTGGACTGTCAGGAAGACCAACACTCTAAACAGCTGATGACTTCTCCTTACCACTGAGCACCCGACACCCCTGCCCCGCGCTCCAACGCAGCTGCCCTGCCCTCTCTGCACAGCTCCAAGGAGTTCCTGACCGACTCAGAAGTCCTGGGGGGAAGCTTCTAGGCACTGGAGTGAAGGAAAGGTTAAGAGGCCACAGTCAGCCTCGCTCACCATCACGAAAAAAGCGGATGTTACACGACGGCACCTGGCAAGAACAAGGGACAGCCCGCCTTCCACACTCACCCGAACCTCGGCTTCAACCTTCACTCAGCAGCGGGAGTGCGGTGTCGCAGGCCGATGCTGCCGCAGGCCTCAACCCTGACCTGCGACCCTGTTATTCACAGGCGTCATCAGCTACCAACAGGCTGAACAAACCACACCTGCCCCCTTGGACCCGGAGGGGTCCTCATTCTTGAGGCTCCCTTCGTCCATCTCAGTTTGACTCCAAATTCATAAATTGACTAGTTGGGATGTTATATTTTGTAACATTTTATCCTTCCGGCAACACAGAAGTGGAGAAAGCGCAATGCTGCAGCCACCAGCCATTCAGGGAATGATGAGATGCCCACAGCTTAAAGCGAGTCACTCAAAAGCATGAGAAAAGCGCTCCAGGTTATGATAAAAGGCACCACCATAATCAAATAGTTTAATATAAAGGCCAACCGTTCTTCATTATGAACCAGAAAGTCCTAAGGGCATGAAAACAAGTACCCTCCCCTCCTTCCACAAGGAGACCAGTGGCTCCAAGAGCTTAGCACCAGAACACAAATGAAGGCCAGCGCCTCTCGGGCGGCTCTCCAGGTGCGCAGCCCCTGTCGTGTGGTGTGGACACCGCTTCCCCCCATCAGACTACACACCAGTCTGGGGAAATCCATCTCACTCCACAGCCTCGAACGCAATGGAACTCAAATATGCGAGCAAGGGAAATCTACGTTTACTGTTCCCAAACAGTGTGGAAACACTATTTGACACACTAGGACTTTACCTCCATTTAAAACTGTGCCAAACACTCTCAGCATACAGCCCAGAAAACACACAATAATAGATCAATAACAATAATTCATGTTGGAGGTGGAAGTGTGGATGATAAACTTGGTATAAAAAAGTAACTGCCTAAAATGTCTTAATATTATTACTATAAAATTCTTAAGTATGCCATAAAAATATTTAAACTGTTAGTTTGGGTTTTAAGAGAAGACCAAATCTTTGGGTCATTTTTTGGTCATGTCGAGGAAAAGAATAATATTACTAGTAATTTAGGAAATACAACAGGACATATGGGAAAAGTGTTCAACATGTCAAGAGGAAGTGGAAGGCTACTGCTACATTAAGACAGAGTTATGACATTTTAAAAATATATCACAGGGAAAAAATTGCAGAAGTTAAAAATAAACGACAAGGTTAAAAGTGATTAGTACTGAAAGCGGAGCAGGAAAGCTCGCTGGTTCCTGTGATTCGGGGCAAGCGCAGGGCTGGGACCCACTTTATTTAAGAGGAACAAAAATGGGACTCAAATGCTAATACTGACCTTATATAGAATATAAATTATTTTCTCAAAAGCCTATAATTGGAAATGGACCTTTAATGCCTCCAGGTAGATACCAGAGGCAAAGTCATGCGTTTCGGCACAGACTCCCCTTTGAGGCCCAGGATTGGGGCCCGGAGGCCCTGGAGACCTGCTGGGTGCACTGGGTGGGGGGCGGGGCAGAGCCAGCTGGAACCCAGGCCTCCCACTCGGGCCTGGGGCCCTTTGCTTCTGCTCCTGTCCAGGCACCAGGCCTCAAAGTGAGCCCCTCTCCCCATCACCTCTCCCCTCCAGTCGTCCTGTCCCACGCAGGACTCCACCTCTCTCCTCCATGAGGCCAGGAGGAGGGACACAGAGAGAGAGGGTCCACGGTGCGCCAGGCCCTGGACTGGGCACTAACACTTCACTTGGTGCCCAGGCTGACCTGCACGGTGACATCATCTCCGCCACATGCACAAGGAGACTGAGGCCTGAGGTCGGGAAGCTAGGAAGGGGCAGATGCATGATTCCCGACCACATGGTCTGATTATACCATCATCCCACCCTTCCACCGATGATTCCTAAGAGCCTTCTACGTGCCAGGACCTCTGCTAGGAACAGGGGCTACACAAGTGAGCAGCGCAGACCATGGCCTTCTTGTGGAGCTTACAGCTTAGCGCGGAAAAGGGACAGTAACCAAATAAGGCCGAAGTGCTGTCACGAACTGTGACGTGTGCTAAGAAGGGTCCTGGTAGCAGAAGAGCCTTGGGGGAAAGATGGGCAGACAAGAAAATGCACAGCATAGGATCTAAAAGATGAGCAGTAGCTAACTGCAGGGGACAAAGAACATTCTAGAGGCCAGGGAGAGCTCTGGGGAGGGGCTGGGGATGAGATGCAGGCTGGGCTGACGGAGTAGCAGTAAGAAGGAGTGGGCACAGTCCTGCGGTGCCCGCCACCCACCTGGCCACAGGCACCTCCACATGCACGTCCGGGGCCCCCGTAACTTCTAGTGCTCCTTGGGTTTCCTTGTTAGGAGTCTGGGCTTCATACACCTCACCATCTGGAGAAAAATAATGCAGGCAGGGTTTTCAAACCGATGTTCGTTATACCTTTTCTGAGCCAAACCAGAGTTACAACTCAGCATCCTTGGAGCGTCCTGCGTCACTGTCAGGCGGCCTGGCCGAGGGACCCCGGGACCCATACATCCCCTCCCCTGCATTTCCCGACCACCCTTGACTTTGCTTCATTCGAGGTGCTGGGTTCAGTGGCCCTCAACACCTGCACTGTCTCCACAAAGGTCCCAGACCCCAGGAGTCACCGTCATCCCTGTGTCCCAACCCCATGGGACTCAGGCCAGAGACAAAATACAGTGAATGTTTGACAAGTGTGTGCTCGGTTCATTCAGTTAGAAATAAACGCAAAGCAACCACGAGACACCAACATCAGATTTTAAGGACACACAGATGCGTTACTTCAAAATATATTCAAGAACCGGGCTTTAACGACACAGGGGTTGAATCTGTACACTGTAAGGCACTCAACTTGGCTGACAGACAAAATCATCTAATTAGCACTACAACTGGATGTATCAATAGTAAATGCTTATAAAATCCCAAGGTTCCTGAAAAGTTTATCCTCACCCCGATCAGAAGCAACAGGTGACAGCAGAGGAAAAAGAAGTGGGCTAGCCAGTTCCTTCAACATCCAAAAGGAGACAGATGTGATCACAGCCCATCCCATTCCTCAGTCAAGAGTCCTGGACCTCCCCACCCCTCACGGGGTCCATTCTGGCCCTTCCTGGCCCCGGTTCCGGAAGAACCATCCCCCGAGCCCTGGGCTGGAGGATAAGGAATGGAAGAGGAGAGGACAGGGCAGGCACCCACTGTGTCCCAGGGGCTCCTCTACCTATGCCTTTGATATTAATACTCATGGCAATCCTCAGACACACCTACGACATCCGTTTTCAGGTAAGGAATGTGCCCAGGTCACAGGCTCATGAGGGCCACAGCTGGAATCTGAGTCCCAGCAGGCCACACTCTCCCCGGCAGCCCAGGCCACTCCTGGAGGGTATGTTTTCCCAAGAAAGACATTTTACTCGGTGATTAAATTTTCTATTACTGTTAATATATTACAGAATTTCAGGTAGTATAGGTTCAGTAGGCTCCGTGATGAGCCCCGTGAGGGTGGAGTAGAACAGCGTGGCCTCTGTGCTCACGCATCTGCCTCGCCTGCCAGGACATGAGCTCCGAGGATGAAAGGAACATGCCTGAACACCTGCGTGTCCGGACCAGCGCCTGGTGCACAGCAGGATGACGCATCTGTCATGGGATGGGGAGAGCCAGGAGAGGGGGAGAAGCCAGAGAAAAGCATTAGGGAAACGCCCCACTCTGTAGCCTGAAGCAAACACAGGAAGCTAAGAAACGGGGAGCAAAGAGAAGAAAATCTGAGTCGTTCTGTGTGGTACTGAGAGCCGAGGGAGAAGACAGCTTAAGAGAAATGACTTGCAAACTTGTCAGATGCTGCGGAGAAGGCAATGGAAGCCCTCCTTCCCTCCATCTCCCTCTCTTCTCCACGACCAACCAGGGGACTTAAGTCTTGTAGGTATCCATCACACCTGCAGATGACACAGTCACAGAAAGCACCTCCTTCAGAGCCTGGCCCCCAGTCAGAGTTCATAATAGTAGGAACAGTAGCACTAACTGTAGTAGTAACAGTAGTACTGATAATGGTAGTAACAGTAATACTACTGGTAGTAGCAGTAGTAGTAAGAATAGGAGTAGGACTGAAAGGAGTGTATTTTAAATTATTTCGTTTTAAAATCACTTCTGAAGTTCAATCTTTTAAATGTCTCTCATACTCAAAAAGTAAACCCAAACAGTGGGTTCTGATGGCTTTTATGTTCATGTTTCCCTCAAAAGGTTGATGTTTGTTGGTTGTTTTCAGTGTCATTGGTCCTTAAAGGACAATATGCCTTCCCAGAGGTCCACAGAGATGATAGAATTACTTTTTTTTTTTTTTTTTGCGGTACGCAGGCCTCTCTCTGCTATGGCCTCTCCCATTGCGGAGCACAGGCTCCGGACGCGCAGGCTCAGCGGCCATGGCTCATGGGCCCAGCCGCTTCGTGGCATATGGGATCTTCCCTGACCGGGGCACGAACCCGTGTCCCCTGCATCGGCAGGCGGACTCTCAACCACTGTGCCACCAGGGAAGCACCCAGAATTACTTTTAAATCCTGCATTTATCTTGGAGGGCTTCCTAGCAGGAGAATCCCATCGCCCTCAGCCCTGAAATTTTACTTTTCTACTCCCCCTACCAAGGCCC
Organism: Aethalodelphis obliquidens; assembly: GCF_003676395.1. Classification (NCBI taxonomy): domain Eukaryota; kingdom Metazoa; phylum Chordata; class Mammalia; order Artiodactyla; family Delphinidae; genus Aethalodelphis; species Aethalodelphis obliquidens. The sequence goes on from NW_020837956.1 coordinate 41,186,301, forward strand.
TACATGCCGAACAATTTATTAACAAGTCAGACAGTTACGAGTCGGGTTTTTAAATCAGATCGTTACAAGTCATATCTTTGCAGGAAGAAATTGGTCTGGAAAAGCAGATTCGTGACCCGGCAGCATTTCGAATTGCCGACAGCGACACAGAACTTCACATTACCTGCCCCGCTGTGGATTAAAGGTTCTGCCTTTGGTTTCTTCTTTCCTTCTTTGGTGTAAAAAATAGAATCCAGTGCTTTGGGTGGAACGCTGTCGTATTTATGGGTTTCTTTCACCTTGGGATCCTCTTAAGGTACAAACAAAGAATAAAGAGCGTGTTGGGACGGAGGCGTACAGTGAGTCCAATCGGTTATTTTGAGAAGGCCCAGGGAAAGCACACGCTCCTCGAGTGAACAGTGGGATGGGACCCAGGTGCCTCCAAGAGGCCCCCCTTCTCGCACCATCTGGACCAGGCTGTCGCCTCCATTTCTCTTCTGTAAAGTGGCAAAAATACTCCCCTCCCTCCTCCCAGGGGGCAGCAGCTCACCAGGAAGGGAAGCTATTCTCTTCCCAAATGAAGGTGGCCGCGTGGTGCCTGGGAAAGGAGGGTCTGCATTAGAAGGGGGACAGGCAGGTCTGCAGAGGTCGCTGGGGCTTTAGAGATACTCCTTACAGCCTAATAAAAATCGCTTCCATAACAACCACCAAACTATCACTGCTGGAACCACAGAGCAGGATGGAGCATCTCTGATTAAAAAACTGATGCGTGGCAGGTGTGTGCGGGTTACAATTGAGGGGAACTTAGATTTCTAAAGAAATCTATAACCTATAATAACAAAGCATAAATAGATCACAGTGTAAGATGAACTAATTCTTAGCACCATCCCAATTCTATTCCAATTCTATCCCAGATATATCCCATCTTTATATACAAGCCATCTTTTTTAGTTCTCCCTTTTTCCATCTTTACTGAAGTATTTGGAAATGAATACAGGCAAAACTATAAAAATAGATATTTCTTGTGAGCTCTCTGTGTCACTTAAGAAAATGTCAAACTAAAAACACCTACCTTGTGCCATTTATATATGGCATTATAGTGTATTATGCAAACTACTAGGGGTTTTTTTTCCTTGTGGAAATTAAAGTGTGAAAATAGTCCTTCAACCACATATATAGGAGCCGAGCAAAATCTTTCTACCTATTTTAGGAGGCTTTCCTGCAAGTTGAAATCATGCTCATGAACACAGGAAACAAGATCTTTGCAGGACTGGTTTCAGAAACAGAAGATGATATATGGTGCTCGTGCCTTAGAGGCAGCTGGGGGTTGGGATTCGGGAAACCTACTAGATTCTTCTCGGTGTTACTCACATCTCCTTGTCACAAGCATTTTCCGTATCTTTGGCCTCTAAGATAAAGAGGCCATATATTTATTTTATTATCTCTGAAACAGCACTCAGAGGACAGTGACAAGGAAATATTACCCAGCCTCGTTACGAGGACACAAAAGCAGCGAGGATGCTGTGCAGAGAGCACAGAGCAAACCACACCCATCGCGGTTTGACCACCCCAGGAGCTGTGGAAACAAGAACTCCCGGGGGAGCAGGACGGCAGGTGAAGGCGGGCGTCACGTCATTAAGCCAGTTTTATTGTTTAATCTCATACTTTGCCTAACAAGCACGTGAAGGGAATGCAAGATTCTAAAACACCTCATTCCTGTGAAATCCAGGGAAATCAGAGTGGCATGGGTTTGGCCTCTTGTCAAGCGTTGGCTCAAACCTCTCCTTCTCGGCAAGAGCCACCCTGACGGCTCCCTCCCTATTTCCCCCCATTTTAAATGTCTCTGAATTAACAAAGAAGGTACCATCCTTCAAGAGTTAGACCTGGCAGGATGCACTAACTCACTGGTTCCCTGGGACACTTTGCAGCAGTTCTCTCTCCCGCCAGTGCTCTGTCCCCCTTTCACAACGGGGCACTTCCCTACCACTGACCTCAGCAATCCATCAGACAAGAGGAATCGTATGCCGACAGGACAACAAAAAAAATATGGAAGCATAAAATACCTTGGACTCCCCTTCTTAAAAAAAAAAAAAGTTCCCTTCCTTACCCTTCTCCATATTTTCCCCAGCACTTAACTCAATCTACAGATAATTTATTTATACGTTCACTGTTCACCTGTCTCCATGAGGCATTAGACTCTCCATGAGGGCAGGGGTTATGTGTGTGTGTCTGCTTTTCTCATAATGGATCCCAGAGCCTGGGACAGTGCCTGGCACAGAGTAGGCACTCAGTAAGTAACTGCTGAATGCATAAGTGAACAGGGCTGCTGTGAATCTGATCACGCCCACCTTTCAAACACTTCAGGGAGTGGTCCCAACTTTATGAGGATGTTCCAAAGCTCTTCAAGCTCTAAGCCTACCTGCCTGCATAGCCCGCTCCTCACACCCTTTCACCGCAGGCTTTGCACACCCCATGCCTTCCTACAGAGCTCAGCTGTACCTGGAACTCCCCCCGTGCCCTGCCTCCTGACCTAAGACTCATCCTTCAAATCCCCGTCCACGCCTGACCTCCAGGGCCCCCCTGCCGGGTCCTGTAACACCTCCACACGCAGTTCCAGGACCCAGGCCCACCATCCGCACATTCCTGGCCCTAAACGAACGGCAGGCTCTCGATATGTATGTGTGTTCAATTAAGTGATCATAACAGTGGCTCAGTAAATGTCTGCCGATTCAATGCTCTGAGCAGGAAGATGCAGACAGAGGCGGAGAAGAACAGCTGAAAACCTGGCATTCTCCAGACAAGGAAAGGTGAGGGGCTGCTAGGAGTGGCTTCCATTCATGTTTGTATTAAACACGTATTTTCTCTAAACTACTTAGGAGGAAGTTGCCTGAGTCACGCACATTTACGGCTAAGTCCCTTAGACTGAGTACTGAAGACACGTGATCTATTTACACCGTCGGGTGGTTTCCTGACAACAGAGACAGACGCCCCTGCAGAACCACAGGACGGTCACCCCATTCAAGAAATCGGCCTTGATGCAGGCTTTCTAGCTAATCCGCCATCCACACTCCATCTGGTCTCCATGCAGCGACACCCTTTGTGGACCTTCCCTCGAGCACAGTCTAGTCCAGAGTCACACACCGTGTTTAGGCGTCGCGTCCCCTTCGTCCCCTTTTACCTGGACCCAGTCCTCAGACTTTCTTCGTCTTACGTGACACTGAATTTTTGAAGAACACAGGCCTGTTTTCTTTTGTTTTATAGGAAGAATCTGAGGTTGGCTTGGTGTTTCTGCATAATTAGGTGAAGGTTACGTGTCCCTGACTGGATCCTACACACTCGTGTCCCATCTCGGGTGTCACAGCCGGATCCCAGGACAACTGTCTGCCTGGTTGGTGACGGGGACCACCAGCCTCTCCTCGTCCGTCCAGCCAACGTCACCGGCAGGACAAGCAAACTGACAGCTGTGACCAAACTCCCTGCACTGCCCTTTCATTCCTGCATGAATCTTGACCTGCTCACCTTTGAAACCAGCTGTAACTCACATTTAAGTAGATGATCTTAATTATTTAAACGAGCAAACTGTAACATAAGTTGGAAAAAGTATAGAAAGAAAACAAAATATTTACACAAATTCCACTTTAAAACGTGTAAATAAACTCCTGAGAAATACATCAAGACCCTACAAAGTGTAAGACTAGACCCACATACCTAGCAAGTGTGACCACCCACACCTAGCAGAGTGGGACGAGACACACAGGACCTGAAGTGTATGCAGGCCCACGCCCAGCGCGTCCCCAGCACAGGTGTGACAGGAACTGGAAAGGGACGTAAGAGCCTGGGTGGAGCTCGGATCCTGGACTTGGCGGTGGGGAAGAAGCAGTCTTGCCCAAAGGCCCCGTGTCTCAGACTTTCTTAGACAATCCCTCCAGCCACCCTGGACCTGGCACACAGTAGGTGCTCAACACTGAGCGCCGTCCCCTCCCTCACTCAGCAGCTCTGCACCTAGCACATCACCCCACCACGCTGTCCCAAGGCGTCTCGATGACTTGGGACTGATAATACTGCCTCTTTGGGGTGGTCATGAGGTCTGCAGAGCTTCACCCCAGTAAAGGTTTTAGAACCTGGCGGGGCAGACAGAAGCACTCCATGAAATGCTGGAGGTGAATGTGATGGGTGGGCAGGTCTGCGTCCTGAGAGCCGTGGGGAAATGGTGGTGGACCAGTGGGAGGCAAGGGGGGGGGGTCTCCAGGGAAGGGGCACAGGTCCAGGAGGGGACGGCATGCACACCTCCTCTGCAGGCCCTCCAGGTCTGTTTTCCTCGGGACGAAGCCCAAACTCCCAGCACCGCACCCAGGCACAGGGGCCCCTACCTGCGGGCCCACACGCCTTGCTATTCCCCGACAGGCCAGCGCTTCCAAATCCCTGTGTTTCTCCAGAAGGGCTCCCTCCTCTGGGGTCCGGCAAACTCACCTGCGGATCCTAACTCCAGTGTCATCTTGTCCCTAGAGAGAAACCCGGCCCCGCTCCCAGCCTGCTCTGTCCACAGCTCCACGGCCACAGGCCTGCAGTTTCCACTACGTAACTCTCTCTCTCTCTGCCCGAAAGCTCCCCAAGGACCGAGGCAGGGCGGCCTGCATCTTCACACGCCCGGCACTTGGCACGTGTGGACACTCTGGTGTCTTTTCATTGTCAGAGCCACATGGATTTACAGCCATTCTTGGAAAACAGCAGATAAGCGGGAATCAGAACCCACTGCTTTCCAACACGAGGAAATGAGCGTCACGCCTCCGACCCCTCCTCTCCGTCCTCACATCCCAGCCCCGCTGACATCATCGTGGCCTCTAGTTACAAGGCCACAGTACTTCCTTTCAACTTCCTTCATCTTTCTTCCTATTAAAAGTATTTTTGGAAAATATACCTGAGGCACACTGGGTTTATTTCTCTGTGGTGCTTTAAGAAATGTTATTTTTCTCCAGAGCCCCCGTCAATCAATCTAGCTGTTTTAATGTCACTGTAACAGGTCATCTGGCTCCGGCACATGAAAGGCAGCCTCCCAAGGTAACCTGGGATGAATCAGACAGCGTCTAATTGATGACCGTAACAAGGCAGTTCAGAGTCAATCCATCCTCAGGTAGAAAACAACAGGCCTGCTGGCAGAAGGCACTTCCCCGGCTCCCAAGGGAGCGGCCTGGCTCCAACGCGGGTCAAAGTCTTCCACCAATGAACCAGTCCCTGCTTTGAGAATTATTAACACAGAAGACTTGCTAACACTTAAGCCTGACTGTTGCATCTCCAGGCTGCTGGAAGATGACGACAAACACCGCCTGACTGCTGTGCGATGTGGTGTGGACTTGACATCAACAGCCTGCAAACGTCAGTTCCAAAGTATTTACACCTCACACTGAACTTCACAGTCTCAACCCGGTTACTAAAGCGTGGGTGTCAGACCCCACACGCCCTCACACTTAGGGTGCCGATGCTTGATCTCAGTTCATTGCTGTCTGCCACCAACACTTGGGCTTTATAGCCAAAGAGAGGTAGGTGATATTAACATTCTGACTGCGGGTATGATATAAAGACAATGCTTAGTAACTACTTACTGACATTTTACAGAGGCTTGCACCCTAAAATGTTCATTTTAATATACGAATGCAATTTTAAGCACTTATTAAATTAACCTTAACTTCTCTGGAAGGTAACAGATACCCTCTTTGGAAGGTAACTGCACCATAAATGCAGTTGCTATAAAACTGAATTTGATGTAACAAGTAAGAGTAGCTGCATTCAGTTACTTTCATTGGACTCAGAGAGTCATGGCTTCTGTTAATTGGACCATTTAAGGCATTGGCAGCCTCCTAATGACGTGTTTTCCAACATTCAAATACTTGAATCAACCAATAAAGTGAACTGAGCCAATCAAATAAGGCAGACTGCATCCCAAACATGGTTCAAGCGTGCTAATCAGTTAAAATGCACCCATATGATTTCTTTGCCATTTTCTTGGAAACGGGCATTTTCATAAGTGTGATTTAAAGTTCTGCTAAATTGAGATTAAATCTTTCATTCTGTGCTCAGTGGAAATCTAGATGTAAGGAGCCAACAGCTTCACTCTTCAATTTTTTTAGAACTCTGTTAGGGTGTCTATACTAGCTTAAATTAGAAATTCATGCCCACTGAGGCAAGTCTGATGACAGAAATCCTGGTTGGGGGTAAACAGGAAGCAAAAGGGGGGAACCAGGTTTCACTGACAGAGACCTTGAGAGCTTCAGCAGAGGCAGGATTCCAACCAAGGAAGTCAGAGTCCAGAACGCTTACTCTTAAGGCCTGGGCTTTCCCTGGGTGGGAGCCACTGGTTTCCTAAGAAAAAAAAAAATCTGTTATCATAATATGTAGATAAGATTCACCCACTGGCATCCAGTTAGATGCAGAGAAAGTTCGTCTTTTTACTCATTAAAGAATCCACCATGATAATCCCACACAAATACAGGAGCAGGTCTGTCCTCTACTACACATTATACGGGATTCTATTTGACATCAACAACACTTTTCTGGGAGTTCGGGGGGTTCTGAGCACAGGCCACCCATTCTCCTTGCTTGGCCCTGCGGTGAACCTTTCTCTGCTCCAAAAAAACAAAAACAAAAACCTTCCTGCGTGAATGTCATCTCGCACATCTCCCCTCGCCTCTCATTTGCTGAGTGTGCTAAGCTGGCACACACGGACCAACACCTAAACCCTCCTCCACCTTCCCCGGGGGCCCAGGTCTCTGCTGCTGACGCCACGATCCACCAGTGTTGCCCCGGGGAACCTGGAGTCCTCCCTGACTTTTCCACTTTCTCACACTCCACGGCCATCTAGACGCACCCGTGTTCCTTCCCATTGTTTTCCTTCCCATTTCACCGAATCAAGACGCCAAGAATCGTAAGACACGTGGTCATGACCTGTGTCGCTAATAAAGAAATCAGCCTGCCCTTTAAACCGTGTCATGGTGCTTCCTTACTACCTAGAAGTTCTCTCTTCTATCTATACTTCCTGAAAAAGGCCTTTTGGAACTACTTAGACGTAGATATTTATCAGTATCACACCTGTGCAAAAAGGAAGGGGAGACAGTCAATGAATAAATGACTTGCATCCTCCCAAGGTTTTACATCTTGAGTCTGGCTCTTCTGAGCCATTCCCGCCTCAAAGCCACCTGTGCTTTTCCACGGGACAGAAAGAGGGCTCCTCCATCACCCCTGGAATTCTCTTCCGAGCTGCTCTGCACATCTTGAGGCTGGTGCTTTCTTGCCTGGAGCACGGGAGGCAACCCTCTGCACCAATCTCAGCAACAAAACGCAAACAAGCGTGGTGGGCTGCCCCTGGCCGCAAAGCCCCTCCCCCGATGCACAGGCAGTGTGAAAAGTGAATACCCGGCCGCACTTCTCCACCGAGGGACAGCCTATTTCTCCACCCCCACTTGGAGGAAAGCAGAGGTGCCGACCACCAGCACCAGCTTCCAGACGTGGTGATATGGCCTTACACAACCCAGCCCAGCGGATCCTCCAGCTAGATGCAGCTGCATAAGTAACCCGGGGAACTGGCCCAAGCCACCCAGCCAACCCACAGAACCCACAGAACCTAGAGAAATAACAAATCATTGTTGTTTTACAGCCCTAGGTTTGAGGATGGCTCTTTTTTTTTTTTTTTAATTTTATTTATTTTTGGTTGCGTTGGGTCTTCATTGTTGCACGCAGGCTTTCTCTAGCTGCGGTGATCAGGGGCTTCTCTTGTTGCGGAGCACAGGCTATAGGCACGCAGGCTCAGTAGTTGTGGCACGCGGGCTCAGTAGCTGTGGCTCCCAGGCTCTACAGCACAGGCTCAGTAGTTGTGGCACACGGGCTTAGTTGCTCCATGGCACGTGGGATCTTCCCGGACCAGGGCTCGAACCCATGTCCCCTGCATCGGCAGGTAGATTACTATTTTTTTTTTTTTTGAGGTACGCGGGCCTCTCACTGTCATGGCCTCTCCTGTTGTGGAGCACAGGCTCCGGACGCGCAGGCTCAGCGGCCATGGCTCACGGGCCCAGCCGCTCCGCGGCACGTGGGATCTTCCCGGCCCGGGGCACGAACCCGTGTCCCCTGCATCGGCAGGCGGACTCTCAACCACTGCGCCACCAGGGAAGTCCCCAGGATGGCTCTTTACACAGTAAGAGGTTACTGAAGCTGATAGCTCCGCTATGTGTGGGTATCTCCCTTTCCTGGGTCCATAAAAGAATTGGCTGTTCTTCTGCAAAAACATATGGAATTGAAGGAGAATATACCCCACTAATAACAAATAACAGCACATCTTTCTGTTTCTATCTTTATGAATTTCCATACGTATATAATAACTTTCATTTCAATTCCTAATCACAGCAAAATCCTTTCGAGGACATTTACACAGCAAGTAAGCTCACCATGTGTAGTGTCAGCCAGGCACCTCCTCAACTGGAGAGACAGTAAAGTGAGCAGCTGTGGCCAAGTTCACCGTGACAACAGATGAACCTGCAGCACAACAGCCAAGATGCCATCAGCCTAAGATGTGCCCGTACTTCAGAGCCTCAAAGATGGGGAAAATGCCTGTCACAGAATCAGTGACACGCAGCAGCTCTTGAACCCAATTGCGCCCCACCTGCCCCTCGCTGGGAGCGTTGCAGTGGCCTCAGGACAGGCCTCTCCTCCGCTATGGCTATTCCGGCTCCGTTTTCAGTCCGTACATTTTATTCCATCGCTAGCAGTGAGTCTCAAGTGCACATCTGTTCATTTCACTCCCTTGCTGAGGTCAGGATCCCTATGAATACAAGTGTCTCACCTGCCCTTCCAGCCCTCATGCCTTCCCAGGCTGCCACCTGCATCCCACTTTCCCATCTCAGGTATTGTGGTTTTCCTGACTCTTCGCACAGTGCTGATGGAGAGATACAGGTGCGCCTGAAAGTTGGGCAGTTTAATAGCAGAGGGATCGCTGCCCTACTGGAATTATGCAAGCAGGAGGGGTTGATGCCGGTGGAATCCAAGATGACATGGGGGCTTGGGCTGAGCCAGGGAACAGATTCCATTTTCCCGGTGAGGACTGTTACAGTCACTGTATCCTGTTCACTGGCACGTCTGCCTTCGCCACTCGCAGAAACTCACGCTCAGCTCATCTCTGTATCTCCAGCACATGAAGGTTTCCTGGACCACCAGACACATCAACAGATGCCTCCATTCAAGTCTGATAGTCTGCAGGTCAAAAGCTCTGTGTGTATTTGTGTTCAGTTCATAGAAGAGTCAGGACAGAGTCTCTGCTTCATACTGTCAGTACATTTAAGAAAACACTTGCAGATTTAGACGGTGTGATCCTGCAGTCCCACTCCTGGGCATATATCCAGACAAAACTCTAATCCAAAAAGATACATTCAGCACTATTCACAACAGCCAAGACAAGGAAGCAAACTAAGTGTCCATTGATAGACAGGCGAATGGATAGAAGATGTGGTACATATATACAATGGAATACTACTCAGCCATAAAAAAGAATGAAATACTGCCATTTGCAGCAACACGGATGGACCTAGAGATTATCATACTAGGCAAAGTAAGTCAGAAAGAGAAAGACAAGTATCGTATGATATTATTTATATGTGGAATCTAAAAAATGATACAATGTACTTACAAAACAGAAATAGGCCCACAGACACAGAAAACAAACTTATGGTTACCAAAGAGGATAGTGAGTGGGCAGCGGAGATAAATTAGGGGTTTGGGATTAACATATACACACTGCTATATACACGATAGGTACACAACAAGGACCTGGTGTGCAGCACAGGGAATTATACTCAATATCCTGTAATAACCTATAACGGAAAATAATCTGAAAAAGAATATACATGTCCACATATGTGTATAACTGAATCACTTTGCTATATACACGAAAGCAACACAACACTGTAAATCAACTATACTTCAATTTTAACAATGTTTTAAAAAACTACTTATTTTTTAAAAGAAAACTCAGCACTCGATCTTACAGAGAGCTGCTACTCTGCCCACCTAACAGCCTTAGAATGGGAAGATGACCAAGGGTCCACGACAGCCCCTCACGTGCTGCAGGGCAATGTCCCCCTCAAGGGGCAGTCCTGGGTTTCCAGGTTGATTTTTAAATTTCCTCCCCCCACTTTCCAAAAGGATATTGAGGTACTTCATGCAGAAAACAGATGAAAGTCTAGTAAGTTAGACGTGGAAAATTGGGAACAAGTAAATAAAGGAACAAATATATTTGTCGTAATATAGTTGCCGTGACTAATTCTAAAATCCAGGCTTCTGCAGCCAAACAAAGGAGCCCGGCCCGTGGAGCAGTTTCCGTTCTCAGCAATGCAGCCCAGTCCTCAAATGGGGCAAGGACTCGTCCAGTGCTCAGTTCTGAGATCCACGAGCCGTACATAAGGGACGACGGACACCGTAAAGCCCTTGACAGGTATCTGAACACCAACCTTTGTTAAGTCAATGCCCTCTGTTTTCTTCTAGGGCTTTCCGTTTTCTAGAACAAATGTGCTTGCTGTACCTGCTATATGCTCTTGTCACACTGACTTCATAGGAGAATCTCAGCGATAGATCTAACCTTCCTAAAATAACACATCTTTACACTACAGTTTATGCCATGTTTGTGATCATTCTGTTAAAGGCTCCGAAGTATTAAATATCATCATCAAAACCCATTAATTTTCCAGTGATCCATTTCCAGAAGAGAAAAGGGAATGCAGACAATATCGGAACAAACACGCTCACATTTTAGACCAATTTTAAACTTATAATGAAAAGAAAATTACATCCCTACCTCTAAGGAGCCAAAGTCAAAACCCCACCACCACGAAATGAGGACAGAACACAAGCAGGTAGCGATAAACCCGCACTACAGGTTCAGCAGACGGATTCAATTACCTGTGTGCTCAGAGGCTTCCAAAACCAGGAAAGTATGGGATTTCAAGCTTGTACTCTTCACGCTAAATAAGTCATCATTCAAAATTCGGTGCCCACACTATACATGAAAACACTGGGGAAGGCAGAAAAGAATAACTCTGCGGGACTAGAACCCTGTGCGTTCATGCAGGTGTTTTCCTAAATAAGTCATCATTCAAACTTCGGTGCCCACGTCATACGTGAAAACACTGGAGAGGGCAGAAAAGAATAACTCGGTGGGACTAGAACCCTGTGCGTTCATGCGGGCGTTTTCCCTTCCGGGATTGTCTGCCCCCTTCTCTGAATCACACTTCACGACCTGCACCTTTTCGCTGAGCTCCACGTGTGGATCACTCCCCAGCCTACAAACCATCATCCTATGCACGTGACTCATTCATACACAATTTGTGTCATGACGTAAGTCCACGTGTCTGTCCCCACCAGATGGAGCGCACCCCAAGGGCAGGATCATGTCTATCATTTTTGTGTTCTCAGTGATTCTCATTCATTCATCCAACAAACACTTAACACTAAACGCAATCCTTAGAGAAAATCGAAAATAAATAAAATGATCATTGAGCTCAAGAAGCTACCAAAATAACAACAGAATCAATTCAGGAAAACCTTGACACCACAAGCCAGACAACAAGAGAAAGAGGTATTCTAAGCTAGTCTCACTTATAAAGAGACGTGCAAAAATCCCTAACAACATTTAGCAAAACTTATTCAGAAAAGTATTTTTTTTAGTAGTGAGGCTTTTTAGGTGCAGGCCGGCTGGGTGAGGATTGTGGCCATGAACTCGGTGTGAAGAGGGTCAGGTCAGCTGTGTTATTCCCTGCAGGGACTCTGAGCTCCTTCAGGGCAAGTGCAGACAGAGCGAGGGGCTGGGCTCCAAGACCAGGCTTTCACCAGGCAAATGCAAGGTAGCCCCTAGGGGTAAGGAAGCCAAAGCTCCTTGCAGGAAGGTGATAAATGGTGGGTAAGACATCTGGGCTGCAACTGGAGGAAAGCAAACCCAAAGGCTGTTTGCCAGATATTGGAAAATAACAGAGAGTGCCTGGAGAGCCTGGAGGCCGGCGAGTTCTGAAGGACGGGCCTAGAAGGCCGGGAAGGACATGGCACGCATTCAACAGCTTTGTTGAATGAACGTTCTCGCAGTAGAGCCGCTAAAGTACTGACTCTATAAGCTGGTCTGGGATGTTTTCATCATGTAAACAGGTGATGAGCTCCAGGGATACACCTGATGCCTTGTTCGGCCCATTCACAGGAGTCAGCCTGTGCTGAGAAGCTCGTTCTACAATGGCGGGCCCGGCCTGTCGTGTGTCCTTTTTTTTTTAATTAATTTTTATTGGAGTATGGTTGCTTTACAATGTTGTGTTAGCCTCCACTGCACAGCAAAATGAATCAGCCATACAAAAGACACCAGGGTCGACCACGGCTGTCATCGGCCCTTTTTAACAAGGACTCACTATTTTCTTTCTTCGCGAATACTTCTCAATGTCTGAGTACTTTCTGGAAAAAAAAAAAAAAGCCCAGCCAAAAACATCTGAACAAAAACGTCGACTGCTGCATCAGCCTCAGGAGGCACCGACCACGAGGAAGGCGCTTTCTGTCCCCAGAGGACACAAGCCCACATCAACAGCGGCTCCCAGGCTCAGGAGAAAGGGCCCCAAGGAAGTCTGTTCGCTTTACTTCCCTGAAATCTTTTTTCTTTTTTTTTTTAGTATTTTAAAACTTTATTTAAATGATGCAAGGAAGGGGCTAAGAGAGGTAGGTGAGACACTGGCCTTGGGTGCAAAATTTAAGGGGACACCAAACAAGCCGGTCATCAAGATAAACACGACTTGAATGCAGCCCTTGAAAAATCAAAATGCAAAAAGTAATGCACGATGAACAAAATATAAAAACTTTAAATGGAAGCAGGATGAGTGTTATCGATTTTTCCTTTTGCCTCAGGCCGCAGTGTAGCTGACACGTGCTTTTGCATTATGAAAACATTGCTCACAGATCAAACCTACAATAAGGTTTAAAAAGTGCGTTTCTTAAGAAAAGGAGAGGTAATCCGGTGTGTGTGACTGTGGTGTGCAAATGGCAAAGACTGTGACAATGGGAAGAGGTTCAAGTGTAGGTGCTGGAAGGCAGGTCTGGGGCCAGTAGGTGGGGGGGGGAGGTGAAGTGGACCCCAGATGGCCCTTGAACACACCCCCGATGCCTGGGAAGCCATGCTTGTGCCATGAGCGTCTGCCCCTTCGGCCAGACTGGACTGATACCCAAGGGCTCCCAACTGGAGCCTCCTGGGTCCTGGCTCTTCCCTGAAACCCTTGAAAATCCAATGGCTCCTCACTTACGGGGGGCGGGAGGCAGGCGGGCGTCTGACCTAAGGCCATGCGTTTACAGGCACCTCTGCCCCAGAGCTTCTATATGATCTTGGGGCGGCGAGGAGGGGAACCCTAACATTTTTAAGTTTTTGACGGTGGATTAATCACGTTTGCAAACACAGTTTCATCACACAGCCCTCACGATGACATGCAGAACAAGCGTTACTGCTCCCCCTGGGCTGGTGAAGAACCCGGGCTCCAAACATGAGGGTTTACTTAATGCCCCACAGCTGATCAGCAGAAGGACTGAGACCAAAATCCGATCCAAAACCCAGTCCATCCTCTTTCTACCCCACCGCAGAGCTCTCGTTCTCCTTCTGTGCCTGACAGCCATGCAGACCCATGTGCTGTTTCCGATTCTTCACCGACTCCAACCTCTGCCGTGCATGCTTGGAAAGGTCTCCCCAACGTGGGTCTCCAGCAGACCAGCACCCGCCTGGTCTACTTCCCATGTGGTGACTGGACCTCAGTCTCTTATAGACTCTGCTCACCCCCAGCCCAACCTCTTTGGCGAGGGAGAAAGCTATTTAAGCAACCAGCAGATTCAGGTCAGGGTTCAACACATGAACAGAAGATGGGAAGAAACAAAACACACTGAAAGGCAGAGGAACTCGTGCAGGGAGCAGCAGACACAGAGTAGAGAGAACCGTTCAACTCAGTCCGACAGCCCCACCATATCTCCACCCGCCATGCTGTCAGGACCGTCAGCAACGGACTAAGGTGTCGACAAAGTCATGAAATATCCACGCTGACCAGGCGCGCGGGCAGGACCCTAACCTAAGCATCTGCCTGCATGTCACACTGCTGGGGGGTCACCGTCTGTCAACAGGGCGAAGGGAGCCTTAAAGTAGAAAACCTAAGAGCACAGGAGCCAAAACAGGCATAAGGGCCCCCAGACACGGCTCCCCCGGTGGCGTCTCAAGTCTCCCACACGCACCCAGAGCTCCTGCAGGGCACCTCGGGGTGCGGGGAAGGCCTACCACCTGCGAGGCTGAGGCCACCTGCCTGCCCCACAGCGGGATGAAAACTGACACCTCGTCCTCAGCACAGTGACCATAAGAGCACGACAGAGAAGCCCGACGGGGAGGGCTCCTGCAAGCCCTCAAATAGTCCCGACATTAGTGCGGGTCAAACGCACCCCCGGGGGCTACGCTGCCACAGGGCCGAAATCCCCCAGACTGGCTGTCTCAGCAAGACCTGGAGACGGGGAGCAGTGCTCGGTGCCCGCCTTACAAACCGTACCGAAGGGAGACGCAAGGGGGAAGAGATATGGGAACATATGTACGTGTATAACTGATTCACTTTGTTATAAAGCAGAAACTAACACGCCATTGTAAAGCAATTCTACTCCAATAGAGATGTTAAAAAATAAATAAATAAAAATAAATAAATAAAATTTAAAAATTAAAAAAAATAAAACAAAACAAAACAAAAAAACCGTACCGACCGTCATGTGAAGGAACACTCGGGCTCGTGTGTACACGCCCCCGAGTGCCCGACACCCCGGCGCTGGAGAAGTGGGGATGGCCAGGTCCCGTGCAGCTCAAGGCCTGGGCCCTGGCAGAGCGCATCTGCTGACCACCAGCCTATCCTCCCGTGCCCCACGCCCGCCTTCCCGGCTGACCCAGAGGCAATAAGCCCAACCACAGTCCTCATCCCAGGGCCTTCGTTTGGGACCAAAACTGAGGAGCTGGATCAGTGTGAACCGCAGGCCTTCAGTCCGGCAGGTCAGCCTTCCTCCCGACCCTCCGCCAACCCTGGTCCAGCCCTGACCCCTGGCGTCAGGCACTCGGGAGCGCATCTGGAGCTGCAGCCCCGAGAGCCCCAGACTCACAGATAGGCGTCCGTGTCTGGCCAGCACATCAGGAAAGTGAGGAAGGGATCTGGACTCTACAGACCTACAGATATTTGGAGTTGGGAATACTGAGGTTTTTCATACAAATACGCCCTGAAAAGCAGGGTGGGTGAGACACGGAAAACCAAGGAGGTGTCAAGTGTAAGTCTGCCCTGGGAATGGAACCAGACCGCCTCATCTCGTGACCTCAAGGACCGGGAACCATGAGAAGGGTGCTCTGCACATACAGAGCCTGCTCTGCCCTGTGAGCATCAGGGCAGGACACAGGATGCAACTCTGAGCGCAAACGCTGGGCTCGTCTACCTCAGGGGAAAACCCCGGGCGTCCCCCAGGCCTGAGCCTACAGGACAGCACTGTGGCCTTCACTACTGGCGCTCGGCTGCCCCATCCTAGATGCAAGCCGGAGACTGCGGGGACAATCGTCACATTATCTCAGGGGACGGGACAAGAGTCCCCACCGTCTCATCTTCCTCCCAGCCATTCCTTCGCATCCACAGATGCACACACCGGGGCGTGCCCTGTTACGCAGGTCCAGGATCTACTACAAAAATCACTGCTTTGTTCACCGGGAGAGACTGCCAGCCTGCACACACTGTTTTAGATAAGGAAAAGCAAGTCGAATTAAGAAAACGAAACTGTGCCAGATGGAGCGTGGGCTACCATGACCGTGGCCTGGGGCCAGCTCTGTCCTGTACGTTTAGACTCTTGACCTCTGAGACCCCAGGAACCCCGGAGAAAGACTCAATACGGGATCTCACTGTCCTTGTGGCTCTATCCAACAGCAGTGGTTCCTCCATGCCAAAGATTTTGAAAATTCAAAACTGCCTCATAGGGACTACCCTGGCGGTCCAGTGGTTAAGACTCCGCGCTTCCAATGCAGGGGGCACGGGTTCGATCCCTGGTCGGGGAACGAAGATCCCACGTGCCGCGTGGCGTAGCCAAGAAAGTATTAAAAAAAAAAAAAAATGCATCATATATAAAACGATAATATCAAGTTTCACTACAGAAAAATAGCAGGTACCTAAACTGACCGTACTTGGGAGAGGAGCTGGGGGGAAAGGCAAATTTTACTAAGCAGGAAGGGAAGAAATGAAATGTGTTCACTGTTAGACTTCTCTGGGGACCTTTGGGGACTTCCAATAAGGGAAATACTGGAAGGCCTCCAGTCCTGCCGCAACGTAAAAATGGCTGTCTTGCAAATCCTTTGTGGTGTCCGGAAGATGCCCATTCATTGTAAATAATCTGTGAGTAGAGAAAGAAAAAATGAGCTGGAGACTTAAGAGCCATGACATCAGGCTGGGGGCACCCGGTACGTAATGCGACGGGTATGTGCACCACAGGAGAGCTGATGCTCTGAGAGCAAACGTAACCAAAACGGGCTAACGGAGCCCTGCGGGAGCGGCTCTGCCAGGGTTAGGCTCGCTTTCCATTTTTAGATTTTTTAATTAAAGTGTATCTTTAATTATCTACAAGTATTCAGAGGGCCCTGAGAACATTTAAGCTGTTGGTTGGTATTCAATTAATTTTAACTAATAACAGTTAAAATGAATACAAATTGGCTTATATTGTTATAACAATACTTGGAAAACAACCCGGCATTTATTAGCAAATAATATGCCTTTTTGTAAGCACTAAAAGACTAATATTTGTCTATGTTTTATTCTGCACTCTTTTTTGGCATGTATTAATTCATAATTCATTTATTTAAGAAAAAGTTCAATGCATTCAATGCTGAGCATCTGTTAGGCACCATCCAATGAGGTAGGCCTTGTGTAAAACATATGAAATAAGAAAGCCACTGCTTTCCCAAAGTCAAGCAGTGTATAAAAGCCTATAGAGGCAAGTATGACCAGAGAAGGGCAAAACGTCGATGTTCTAAGAGGAGAAAGAGTAAAGGCAACTATAGGCTTCACTGAAGTGAAAGGTACAAGGGTAGGTAGGAGCTCCTCATGTGAAGATGGGATGAAGCCTTTGGGGCGGCAGAAGGGGCCTCTGCAAAAAGCCAGAACACAGGGGATTGACTGTCACCGAAGGGTGAAATGCACCCTTGGGTGAAATGGAACTTGAACGTTGAATCCCAGAGCCTGGAATTCTAGGGGGAGGAGCTTATCATCAATTTAGTCGGAGTGAGTGGGGATTTGCATGGAAGTGTGGGGTAAGCACAGTGTTTTAGCAACAGGCGGCTGGCCATCGTGGGTGGGATGTGATGGAGGAAAAGCACCTCACCTGGGGGAGGAGATGCAGAGCTCTCGCAGGGCGTACAACATGTTCACGAATGACAGCAGTGAGCACAGGAAGGGAGAGGAGAGAAGGATGCAGGGCACCTGGAACAGGTGGGACCCACAGGACTCAAACCTCCCTCCCCTGAGCACCCCCCAACCTCAGCGAGCAGGGAACCACCAGATGGCCGGCTCATGCACAGCGCTGGGCCCCCGCCCTGGAGTTTGTGATTCAGTGAGTCTAACATGAGGCCTGAGCATCTGTTTCTAACAAGGGCAGCTCCTGGACCTGCTGCCTCGGGTCACCCTGTAGGACCAAGATGAAGAACTTCCAGACAGGGGGCAACTGTGAGACGCCCCAGGGAGTGGAACACAGGGCTTCCAGGTGAGAAGCAGGGCTTGGAACTTCCTTCCTCTCCTGTTGTCACCTTGGGACAATCGGTGCCCATCCCTGGAGGGCTCACAGCTGGCACGAGTGTCCCCAGGAGCAAGCCAGGGAGCTGCAGACGCCCTCGGCAGTGAGGGGCCCAGGGAGGCGGCAGGACTGACCGGCTGCGGCTGCAAGGACAGCCTCCCCCCAGAGCTCAGGTGCTGGAGGCTGGACCGCAAGGCGCTGGGGGTAGGGCCTACCTTGGGAGACTCCACCGGAAGCAGAAGTGCTGGGACACATGGACCAGGCACTTAACACAAACGTGGAAAACGTTACAGAAGAAATAAGGGAAATATGAAATAAAGAAAGAAGCACAAATTCTTGTTTGGAAGATAAAACAGAGGAACTCTCCCAGGAAGCAGCAGGGAATGATAATAGAACATATAGAAGTTAAGAAATAAAATGAGCAGAAGTACCATCAACCAGACAATAAGAATCCCCAAAATAAGTTCAATTAGGAGCAGAAAGGAAGAAATACGGGCAGAAATAATGAAGATCCGTGTCACAGACCGAAAGAGGGAAGACCTCCAACTGGAAGAGTCCACAGATGGTGAAAAAGCAGACAGAAGAGTTCACCAACACTGCCCAACCTGTGCCCGACAAACGCGGATTGAATCAAGCATTGAGGGTGGAAACGGTCGTATCTCAGAGTCTCAGAACTTGGCAGGGACCGCTCACCACCCTTCTCTTCCAGCAGGTAGAGAGCTCTGCCAGGTGCACAGAGCCCAGGGCTGCGAGACGTGGGAGATTCAGCCTCTTTCCTCTTCAGTTCCTCCCCGTGCTAACGACCCTTCTTTCCGGAACCGCGTCTGGCCAGCCTCACGGCCAGGCATCACCCATAACACTGCATTTCCCAACCAGGGCTGGACCAGGGTGAGGCGAGAGAAGCACCCGGGTGCAGATCTGGGGGGTGCCCGCTTTCAGGGGTGCACCAGCATCTCCTCCCAAGCCCAGCACACCCCGACCTCTACTCGTCCGCCGTTCTCAAGGCGAACCTCTTCTTCTGGTCTATTCCTAGACTGGGCTGCACACCTGGGTGTGCTCCTCTCCTACACACTCTGCCCTCCACTGTGATTCTTTTTGATTCTGCCTTCTCTGCGGGGCCACAAGCTCAACAGGGGTGAGCGGACCAGGCTGGGCCTCCCGCGTACAGCGTGGTGCCCACCGTGCAATCAGCACGCAACACACGTCTGCGAAAAGCACAGTTTTCTAACACCGAGATCAGCAATAATCTCTCACACAGAGACCCACACACAATCTTAACGGTTTCTCTGGAATATATATATATCCCAGAAAGTTCAAAACTATCCAATAAATCAACCAATTTTAATACCACTGAGAACTTGGCTAAGTCTCTAACGGACACAAGAAAAAGGTACAGTAGAAACCTCCACTGAACCATATTAACATTATCTAAGGGATGATAAATACAGATAGATACAAACGACTTCTCAAACGTATGTTGACTATTAGCTGTCGGTTCCGTTCAAAGATAACATGTACGTTGATAATAAAAAAAAAACCTGTAATGTGCCTATTACATCACCCTTTCAAGCTTACTATTGAATATTTGTACTTTCTAAGCATTTCCTTTATTTCCAAGCTCTGTACTTTTTCTAAACTCAGCCACAGAGAACTAATTTAAGCCCAGGGAAAAAAAGAAAGGAGCGTATTGATCTCGTGTCCTATTTTCCCTCTAGATATGCTACTTCCTTGTTTTCTTCCCCCTCACAAAGATTTTACCTCTTCCTTTCACCACTATGTGATACTTGTGATTTTAGACGTGATACTTATGATTAATCCCACTACTGTTTCTGGCTTCTTCCAAAAATATGCACAGGCCTATCTGCTCCAGACAACTGTCCCTATTTCTTTAAGGATGAAACACGAATACTTATAACTGCATCCTGAAGTCACCTGGGCACTTACAGGACTTTTTATTATGTGAACAGCGGTCTTCCTGGAACATTGGTATTCACTGTTATTCACCACCCTCACTAGGCTAGCGAGTATCCCATTGCTCTAAATGTCCCAACAGTTATGTCCTGCTCACTAGTAGACACAACAGTTGTCATTGTTGGTATCACAACTCTTGACTGTCAATAGATCTTCTATGTTTTAATTCACCCCCGAGAAAGAGTTAATGGACACAAAAGTGAAAAGGGACTGAATGTTTTTGCTCTTCCTCTCCAATGCCAGCCACCCGGAACCATACTGTCCATGAGGACGACGCTTCTAATGGTCCTTCCGCCTCACTCCACATCACCCGACTTCCCAGCTTTAAAGGTCTGTGTCCTCCTGCGCTTTCCCACCCACTCCCGTGGCGAGACCCGGGACTTCTCATCACCCCGTGTGTTCCCAAGTCCAGGTCTTCTTCACCTCCCACTACAGCCTGTAGCCTCGCGGCTCTCCACTCCCTCCCTCCCGCCCTCCTCCAACCGCCAGGCCGGGGTCTGAGACCACCGGGCCATCCCTAGAGTCACCTGCACACACCGAACCCCTCCTCTGCTGGTCCTTCCCACCCTCGGCCATGGACGAGTCTATCTTCCCCTCCCTAGTCCCAGGCTGCCGAGCGTCGGAGGAAACCACAGCCCTGCAGCGTGTCCCACTGCAAATTCGGGGTCCAGGCCAGTGGGGCCCCCAACACTGCTCGGCCAGTGCAGCACACCATCTCCTCCATCCAACGGTTCCATCCCCCCGTGACGGGCCCCGTCACCACTCGGACACCAGCTCCCCTGCGTGGCTCCCCGAATTCTCCCGCCCAAGAGGCCTCATTACATCACCTGAGCATCTAACTGAATGTTAATCACTGGCCACCCGGCAGGGGCACGGGGGACCCGGGGGATTGGGGCGACCACATCTCAGCCTTGTTAGCTGTATTCACCACGCCGAGGGTGAGGCAGATGCTCGCTAAACTTTTTTGAATGAATGAATGAAACTGTTAAAAATAAGTATGGCCCAAAGACTGCAGAACTATTGTCTGCCTGAAGAATTAAAATCAGAGTTCACGAGAAATCATTTCAGACCTTGCTGGACGGGCAGGAAATTCTCACTGAAAGGCACAGAACGAGTCCCTCCTTCCGGGTCCCCAGAGCTGGGCCAGAGCCTTACTTTCGAACGCCTCCCAGAGGAAAGACCTTCTCTCCGATCATGGCCAGCACGCAGTTTCACTCCGTCAGGCTGAATTTGGGTATAATAATCTTTACAGGTGGAATAAATAATCTTCCATTTGTGAAAACACTGCAGGAACCAGAGGAAAAGCCTCCATTAGGGCCTCACACCTTGGGGGAAAACGCTGGGAATTCACGAAAGATACCCAATTACAGAAGCATGGAGACCACACGGAGCCCTGAGCAGCCCCTGGTGGCCCACACGCCACCGCATGGAGGACAGTCCCCAAGCCCCATAGTGCTCAGAACCAGGGAGGGGCCAGAAACGCTGGTGACACGGCCTCATGGGATAGAAGACACCCCGATGAACAGGACTAAACTCTACTCTTTAAAAAATAGGCCTCCGTGACAACGGGGAACATGGAAGAAAACTGTGTCCATTTGGAAAACAAACGGGGAAATTTGGCGTTAAAAATGCAGCTGCTGTCCCCTCCTTGGCGCCAAGAGAGTGTCCCGGAGGAAATAACGTGCAATCCTCTGGAAAGATAATAGAAACCACTGGTTTCACTCTCACAGTTTAAGGCAGCTTCCCTGTGGTCCTGGTGGGTTTGTTTTCTTATTTCTATGGGCTGGGGCTGGGAACACGGCTGGGGTCCGCACAAAACCCAGTACAAAGCTACTAGTTCCCTGGTGTTACAGTCAAAGCCACTTAGCAACAGTTTCAAACTCTTATTAAAATATTGTAAAACATGAGGCTATTTCTTTAAGTCTGAAAGTTACGGAGAGCATTTAACAATACAGGAGCTCAACTTCACGGGGCTGACTTTCAATCTGTTACTTTGTTATTTATGATTACTGTTGTTGTTTTTCCTTAAATGTAAATAATTTAAAACTGGAGAAATACATCTCTTGTTTCAGAGTAAATATAAATTTTAAGTTAACACGTTTGTGCACAACAAAAAGGATCAGCTAAGGCTCTGTGGAAAGAGGCTTGCCATCACCCCAGAGGCCACCTTTTTCCGTACTTAAAGCCTCTGCCCCAAAACAAACCTCGAAAGGGGCATTCTGCGCAAGTCGTAGCAAAGCTCATCTGTGATGTTACCGCTACCCTGAAGATTTGCTGCAAGGTTTCCACCCATCCGTGTTCCTAAGTGGTGCACGCCAAAAGTCTCTCCAAACACAGTCGGCTAATAATACAAGAAATAAATGTTGAGACAAGGCCATGTTGTGTTTTTGTCTACATTTTTAAGATCTTTAACACAGATTCTCACGCTGAGTGCGGGGAAATAAGCACACTGTTATGGACTGAACTGTGTCCCCCACAGGTTCTGGCAGCCCTCGCAGGCTGATACACACACACATACACTGTTGACGTGGGTAAAAGTGAGCACAACCTTCCTGAAGGGCGACTTGGGGACACGGACATGGAGACGCGTGGGACCAGGAATCACTGACACAGTCTGTCCACTCCCTGAAATCCAACCCACGGAAATGTGGGCACGTATACGTGAACCTGTAGAAACGTCTCTCGCAGGGTCACAGGCAAACCTCAGAGACATCGCGGGTTTGGCCCCTGACCACAGCAACAAAGCGAGTCACACGAAGTTTTTGGTTTCTCAGTGCATAGAAAAGTTACGTTTATACGACACTGTAGTCTATAAAAACAATGTGCGTACGTTAATTTAGAATACTTTATTGCTAAAAAAGATGTTTACTATCATCTGACAACAGAGGGTGGCCACAAACCTTCAATTTGTAAAAGAAGAAAAGCATTATCTGCGAAACACAAGAAAGCAGAGCGCGATAAAACAAAGTAGAAAGTTTGCCTGTATTTACGAAAACTAAAATATAAAAACAACCTAAATGTCCAAGTGCAGAGGAATGGTGAAACAAAGCACAGGCTACAATGATAACTAATGCAGCCATTTAAAACTGTTTATGCAGAATTTGTATTTAGGGGGAAAATGATCAAATACAATTAATGCTGTAAGAAAACAACACCAGCAAGTACAGAGAGAACCAGAAGTAAGTGGCCCTCCAAGTTACCAGGGGCCGTCTCTGAGGAGAAGGCTAACGAGCGATTTTGATTTTATTCTTAACACATTTCCAGATGTCCACTTTTTTATACGAAGCATGTAAATACGGAGAAAAGGATTTTTTAAATTGTTAACGATCAAGAAAGAAATGTTAACAACAAAGACATTAGGAAATTTCAAGTTTAGAGGGAGTAATGGACTTAGCACATCCCCAGCTTTCCGGTTGAGCTGGAGAATGAACTAGACCCTTCTCGCTCTGCCAGGTTTTAGGTCTGTGCTGTTTGAGCATCAGACAGCCCGTCTTCCACCTGACGATCCAGGTAGACGGATGACCAACCCCAAGAAATACACCCAAAGACTGTTTCCCTAGAAAGTCTGTGACAGAGAGGTAATGGACAGGCACAGCCCCTGGACACACAGTGAAAGCCCATCATTGTTAATTACGTACAGACCGCTTTTGTAATACTAGGCAGCCATTTTTAAAAGCACAACGTATCTATATGTGCTAATAAGAAGCCATATTAAATTCTGTGAAAGAAGAAGGAAGATACACAGCAACGCTTGCAGCATACACACGCCTCTAAATCCTTGAACATGCGAAGCCTGTCTAACAAGGACACTCCAGAAACCTTTAACAGTCGCCTCTGGGGATATAAAGTGGGCAGAAGATTTACTTTTAATGTATACCTTTTAAAACGATATATTTACCATGGGTGTAAGTTACTCTGGCCATAAAAAATAGTTAATTTTTAAAAATTACTTTGAAATAAGAGAGGTTAAAGGCATAAAACAGCTTTGCCAATACACCTCCCGATGTGCTCATTAATTTTTAATAGGTAATATTTTAAATATTTTAAGTGAGACATACTTTAAATTTTTTACATAGGAAATGTTTTGAATTTTTCAAAGTAGGAAACAGCACTTGGATCTAGGAATGGATTTTGCCAGGTGACGCGGTGACGGTGGTGGTAGTGGCAGTGGACGCCACTTACTGTAGCACACAGCTTAGTTAATGACAGACCAGGACACAGACCTGAGCCTCCGCCTCCAGGCTGGCGGCTTCTCCTGAATGTGGACTCGACCAGCTGAATTCTGAGGACACGCAGACAGTCGGGGGAATAGCTTCTCTCTCCACCATCCAGCTGCTACAGAACTCACACTCAGCAGCCCCCCACTCCCTCTACCCCAGCTCCCGGCTTACCGGGAAGGGTCAAAACACCTGTCACCTCGAACATCAAAAACTCTGAAAGCCATCGTAACTATTTTCCGTTTGTTTTTAAGTTACAAGGTCTCCAAGCAAACATGATCAGGCCTTCCCTTGGGAGAAAAGGCCTTGCATTTGGACGGGTATTTGGGTCCATCTAGTGGAGTTTCTAGCACACCATATAAAGAATAGAGCACATGCCTTAAGAATAGCTGGTTTATAACAGAAAAAAAAAAGTCTGTCAAAATAAGTGAGAACCATGGACAGTGTGGGTCAGGCTCCCCAAAAACGTATGTCTAGTGATACGTGTCTTTGCCAGAAAGGACCCATAAGCCAATAATGTTCCCTGGGATTTCTATCCATTCTTCAGAAAGCGGTGTCCTTCGTAAAATTTAGAAATACTGCGTCTCTCATCATTTCAGAACAGCTCTCAGATGTACAAAAGGCACAGTGGAAGGATCTCAGGTGTGTTGAGTGGCTCCCTTGCAGAGGCCTAAGGAGAAGTATTTTAAAGAAACGATGGTTGGGTTCTGGAAGGTAAGTGAAAGGGACAGCCTAGCTAATAAGCAGGTCACGCTTGCTCCATCCTTGGGCTTCCCAGCCGGGGGCTCCGCTGTGTCTGGCAGGGGGTTCCCAGCCTCCTGGGCCCCCAGCCCTTTGCTGGTCAGCAGGGGCGTGAAGGATGACTCGTCAGAGTGTGGGCTCTCTGCTACCCAAGGCTGGGACTGGCCTGCTGCTGCCGCCCCTCAGACATAGAGCCAGGACCCTGGAAACTCACTGAAATTCCTTCCGCCGGGAACAGAACCGGGTAAGAGGGAAGGTGCCCTCTGGAACTTCAAGTCAGGGATTTTCATCCCTATAATATCAAAGCGGCACAATGTATGCAGGACTGGGAGGAAATGGCTGCCACGTGGAGAATTCCTGCCCCTTAACGAGCACTGGGCGGGCTTTCCTGGGACTTTGCAGGTGCACGTCACCACCCTGTTTACAAATGAGGAGGCAATTCAGAGAGAGGAAGCGTGTGCAGGTCACAAAGCCGACAGGTGAAAAGCGGGATTTGAACCAACGTTTGACCTGAGTCAAGTGTGTTCTCTTTCTACAGCCCCAAGCATAACGCGGGCCGGCCCACAGAGGGGTCCCGATTAACCGGGACTGAGTCCCCCGGCACCTCTACACCTGCCCCACCAGCCGCTTCCCGGGGCGGCCAGCCCTCAGGCAACCTTGACCAGGGCGCGTTGAGCATCAGACAGCCCGTCTCCCCCGCCAAGGGGCTTTGGTGGGAACGTAACTTCTACATTTCCTTTCACCAGCCAGCAGCTGCAAGGGCTAGGTTACCAAAAATAAACAAAAAGCCAAGACTAAGCCGTGCACTTCCACCCCACGTGAACTGGCAGCCGCGGCGGGGCAACGGCATTGCTTCTCCAAAATCAAGGTTCACGAGACAAGAACGCGCAGCTGAGCCACACAGAGGCTCCCGGGGCGGGGGGGGGGGGGGGGGGGGGTGAGCGTCAGAGAAGGGCGGGGACGAGCAGAAGCGGGCGAAGGCGGCGCAACGTCTTTAAGGAGCTCCACCCCCCGCACCCCACTGTACTCACCTGATTTGTCGGGATAAACGATGGGATGTTTGCCACCTGGGAGGCACGTCTATGTCACAATGAACCACCGGCTTGATCTGAAAAAAAGAAAAAAGAAGCCTCAGAATGCAGTTCAAGCTAAAAAACGCTTGTTAAATACCAACAGTAGGCACAGCATTCGACCCCAAACCTAAGGTAAAGGTGGGGCAGCCTCGCTAAGAGACCGCAGGGCAGGGCCCGGGAGGGGCCCGGGCAGCACTGGGCTCCGTGCCGGGCGGTGGCCAGGAGTCCAGCCGGGGCGATGCGGGCGGCTGTGCTGAGGGGCCGTGCGGTCCAGGGGGCGGCAAGGTCCCCGCTGAAGGTGCCCAGCAAGGGGCTGTGCGGTTCCCGCTGAGGATGCTCCCACAGCAGCTCACTCCACCGCCTGGGTGAGCTCCGCTGGGGCCCCGAGACGGGACAGGGGCTTCTAATTCAGGCCATGGGGTTCAAGCCAGGATGTCCTGGCAGGTGAGAACGCCTTCCCAGCGTGTCCTGACCCTTCTCTTCTCTTTTCTGTGAATCCAACCTGAGGGGCTGAGCCGGCTCTGGGGCCCCATTCAACTTCGGCCTCACGCCCACCAGGGCCAAGACACCCAGGCAGGCAAGAGTCCCCAAGACCTGCCCCCCGCCAGCCCCGGGCCCCCTCCTCTCGTCAGAGCTGGCCTGCCTCCTGGCACCTGGCCCGGAAGGGAGGGCACCGCAGCAGAGGGTTTCCACCCAGGCCTCCCACCCGCCCGTCTCCCTGCACCTCCCTGACCCGCCAGGCCGCCCGGTCACATACAGACAGGCCAGCCAACCTCTAATGTCGGCGCAGTGCCACTGAATTATCCCAAGTTGAGTAAAAGTCACCTACAGCAGTTCCTTTCCCGAGAATAACACCCAAGCAGCATCCTCGGGGTTCCCCACGGGAGCAGGGGCAAGCTGCGCGGCCCACCATCAGCACAGGCAGACGTGGGCAGCTCACGCTTTCCCAGCGCTGTGTTTTGTTTTTTGCGGTACGCGGGCCTCTCACTGTTGTGGTCTCTCCCGTTGTGGAGCACAGGCTCCGGACCCGCAGGCCCAGCGGCCATGGCTCACGGGCCCAGCCGTTCCGCGGCATGTGGGATCTTCCCAGACCGGGGCACGAACCCGCGTCCCCTGCATCGGCAGGCGGACTCTCAACCACTGCGCCACCAGGGAAGCCCCCAGCGCTGTGTTTTAAATGAGGAGCTGGGAGTGGTGTTATCTTGTCTTCTGAAGAGGAGGACGCCGGAGAGAGGGGAAGACAGAGGTGCTGTGGAGAAGCCTGCCCCGGCATCTCGCTGTAAGCATGGAGCGCCTCAGTCACGGAGGGAGCAGAACAAATCTGGGGGGCAGCCTGGGAGAGGAGAAACCACAGTCTCTGGGATCGGACAGACCAGGGTTCAAACTCCAGCCCAACCCCTTACTACCTGTGTGACTTCGGAGAAGCATTTCACCTTTGAGCTACAATTTATTAATTTGGGAATGGGGATGATATACCTTGCAGCGTTTTTATGAGATAACATTTTATAAAAGGCACAATGCCATACCTATTATCGCATACGATAAATACACAGTCTAGTAAATATGAGAGTCTCCCAACACACACAGACACGCAGAATCCGGGCCGGGGGGGAGGGGAGGGAGAGAGAGACCGTTTCAGCATCTCAGTTGGATTACAGCCCAAAGACAATTGCTGATTTTACCCACAGCCAACTGCTCATCCCCAGACGCCCCATCTCAGAACACGGCACTACCCTAGACCCACTTGCTCAACTACCAGGCCTGGGAGACACCGGTGGGTCCTCTCTTCCCTGACACCCACAACTAAGCCATCAGCCCATCTCTCAGTTCTACCTCAAAACTGCACCCTGGGCCACCCTGTTCCTGCCACCCCGCTGGCCAAGCCTCCCCATCCCTCCCCTGACTCATCTCCCCACCCCCATAGCCCTTTCTTCACAGCAAGCGGAGGAGCCTCTGTAAACACAAACCAGGACGCCATCACTGTCTGACTTAAAGCCCCAGTGGTGGAAAGACCCACACTTCCAGTAGGTCCCCGCTCCTCAGCTAGCCCACGTGGCCACGCGGCTCGCACCGCTGCCTCTGTGCCCTCGTCCCTCCCACAGCACCTCCCATGCCTGCTTTCTTCCAGCTCTTTAAGCACCGAGCTTGCTCCCACAAGCACAAGACCTGGACCCTGGAATGTTCTCCCAGATCTTTGCACGGTTTGCTCCCTCTTGCACTAAGAAGTCAACGCGGATGCCAGCTCCTCAGAGAGGACTTCCCTGATGATCACACACCTTGATGCATGTTCACCACAGCACTTGATATTGCCTAATATTTGTGTGTTTATTTACTTGCTTATTATTGATTCCTCCTTGTAGAGTGTAAGCCTCCTGAAAGCAGGGACCTTGTTTGTCATGTTCAACAAAGTACTCCCATTGCCTGAACAATGGGCGGCCCATGGTAGGAGTTTGATAAGTATTTCATGAATATGAATGAAGAATGAACAAATGAATGACAAGTGAGAAACAGCTCTGATACTCTGGAAAGAATCCCAGAAAAAGTGAGTCCGCTGAGGATTGTGGCAATGCACACCTACATCCATTGTTACCCTACTGTCATACTATATATAAAATTATGTATACTTGCGTACTAATAGTGACAAAATCAATGCCATGAATATCAACGACGACCGTGAATTTGCAGACGTAGTTTGAAAACAAAACAACAGAAATTATCCTCTGCAAAATTCTATTAAGGCACAGCTACCCTAAGAGGCAGCTTTCTTGACTGCATAAATTTATGGAAACAATGAACTAACTGCTTTCTTACATGTTAATGATTCATTAACCCTGATATCACCTGCCTAATTAAATGACCCCAGCAATTAAATGCATATACGCTTCTGGGCTTTTCCCCCTGCACTCCACATAATAATCTCCGAAGAAGTACCAAGCAAACGTGCTTTGCTGTTACTGTCTGATGGTGATGACAGTTTCAAGACTCGTGTCATTCACCTGCCCTGAGAGGCAGGACGTAACGGGCTTTAGAGCTCTTTAACAAGGGTCCAGGGTAATTGAACCAAATCTGCCTCAGTGACGGAAGACACTCAAGGCTGCCAAAGGTGTGTTTCCCCAAGTAGCACCTACAGTTGACTGGATGCCTGCTGTGTGTCAGGCACTGCACTCAGACCTTTATAAGCACTCACACCCAATCCTCAAAATCACCAGGCACAATATCCAGGTAACAAAGAATCAGAGACGTTATGTCATCTTCCCAAGAACACACAGCTATCAAGCGTCCTGGCCATGCTAAGCCATTAAAAAATAGTGTATGATAGTTTTTAGCAAAACGGAGGTTTGAACCTACAGCAGTACACCATCTAGGAGCCTACTTTGAGTCATCCACGATTCCAGGACTGGCTCCGTCACTTTCTCCCTGTGTGACCTTGGTCAAGTTGTCTCGCTTCCCTAAACCCGTTTCTCTGTGCATGCAACGCAGATCCAAGTGGTGTATATGTAGTAAGTCAGACAGAGAAAGACAAATATTACATGAGGTTACTTATCTGTGGAATCTCAAAAAGAAATATACAAATGAATCTATACACAGCACAGAGACAGACTCAGACATAGAAAACAAACTACGGTTACCAAAGGGGAAAGCAGGGGGAGGATAAATTAGGAGTTTGGGATTAACAGGTACAAACTACCATACGTAGAACAGATAAGCAACAAGGATTTACTGTATAATACAGGGAACAATATTCAATATCTTGTAATAACTTATAATGGAAAACAATCTGAAGAAAATATGTATAACTGAATCACTTTTCTGTACACCTGAAACTAACACAATATTGTAAATCAACTCTACTTCAATAAAAAATACAGATATAACATAAAATTTGGCTAAAGGGAAAAGGTAAAAAAACAAACAAAAAAGTAGCGCCTATGCTATAGGTTTGCTCGCGATATGAGTAACACAAAGTAAGAGAACTCGCTCTCCAGTGCTCAGCAAGGTGCCTGCAGTGAGTTAAGAGCTCAGCTGACAGCAGTGGTTGTTATTCGTGCCGTTGCTCCTTCTGCCCCATCATCCTTCTCCGACAGCCCTCCGTGAACATCCTCACGGCCTTTTCCACGCGAAACATCAAATAAAAAAGGCCCATAGCTGATTTATGTGCCCCGTGTAGAATGGATGTCAGCTCCCCGCTGACGATGGATTTATAGGTTGGAACTGATGCTCTGAATGACTCCAAATTTGCTGACCCCCCAGAGGAACCATCCCACAGCAACAGACAGCCACGCGACTTACGGAGCCTACTGGCCATCCCAGGAAGTCCCTACTCGGAAGCAGGGTCACAAATAAAACCAACCCAAGGAGAGGAGAGTACCTGCCCCAAATTCTGCCCGGCTGCAGACTCCCGGAAGGCGCTCGGTCATCGTTCCATTCATTTATTTAAGCCCTGTTTGCGGAGGACACCCCTCCATGGGAGGAACTGTGCTAAGTGTTAGAGACGCAAAGGTGAGCGAGACCGTCATCACACCTGGCCTCGGAGGGCTGCGAGGCATGGGACACAGACCACTGGGCGAGTGATCCGTAAACAAGGAGACAAGCACATGCAGCTCTGTGATGAGGGCTCTCTGGTGGCCAGCACGGGGCGCACTCCATCCTCACAGCGACACAAAGCAGGCTTCCTGGTGGAAGCGGCCTCTAGGTTGAGACCTGATTTATAAGCAGGAGTCGGTCCGTTGAGAATGGGAAGAAATGCTAAATGAGGCAGGAGAAACAGCATACACGAAATCCTGTTAGAGGACTTTGGATACATCCTCGTGGATACAAGGTCTTTGGGAAATGGAAAAGTCTAGACTAGACACTGGTCACAGAGGGAGGAGTGGTGAGAGGCGGGGCTGAAGAAGAAAGCCAGGGCCAGATCAAGGAGGGCCTTCACATCCGCTGTTAGCGGTGTAGACTCCATCCCCTTGGAGAAAAGAGGCAGGCCTTGAAGTATTTGAACCAGGGAACTGATGAGATCCAACTGGAAAGGGATGGGCTGGATATGCAGGAAGTCCAGGTGGAAGGCACACGACTCTTTCTAGGAGCAGCTCTGGGTGTCCTCAGCAAGAATGGGGGCCCATAACTGAATGGGCTTGAGAGAAGGCACAGGAGGGACAGGGCGGGAGCGGGGCTGGGAGAAGTAAAAGCTAAGACGATTATCTAGGTTTCTGGTTTTAGGAGTTGAGTATACAGCTCCATTCTCTGAAAAAAAGAACACAAAATAACAACTGGGTTTGCGGGGAGAGGCCAGTGAGTTCAAACGTGGACATGCTGAATCTGAGGTATCCTTGGGACATCCAAGTGACAGTGCCTTGTAGACAGAGATGTGGATCCTGCGCTAGAGAGAGGCCTGGGTGCCCTGGGCGCAGGGATGATGGTGGAGGATGAGGCAGGTACACTGCCCGAATGAGAAGAGGGAAGGAACCAGGGTAACACCTGGAGGGAAGTGGGGACTCCAAGGACAGACAATGACACTAACACCGCAAGAAAAAGTTAGGAGAAACAACCGGAGGGAATAAGAAGAGGGCAGGGTTTCAGATGACAAGGAGAGAAATCACTCCAAGAATGAGAAAAAGGACCAGTTCCCACCCCCCAGCGCAGCTGTAAACAAAAAGGCCCAAGTGTCCGTCAGATGTGGAATAGATAGATAAAACGTGGTCTAGTCATACAATGGAATACTCTTCAGCCATAGGGAGGGATGAAAAATCAACACACACCACAACACAGATAAACCGTAAAAACACGCTTAGTCTACGAAGTCACTATATTGTATGATTCTATTCATATGAAATGTCCAGAACAGGCAGGTCCAGAGGCAGCTCTTTTTACTCTTATTGTCTTTTCTCATCCACTTAAGATCGTTCTGAGCAATTCTCCCTATTCTCTCCCCCATTATCAACTTACCCACAAAAGATCCTGAATAGCCAAAGCTATGTTTGACACAAAGAACAAAGATGGAGGCATTTATCATCTATAAATATAATCTGTCAACATAGTTTTATATAATCAAAATAGTATGGTGTTGGCATAAAAACAAACCAATAGACCAGTGGGACAGAATAGAAAGCCCAGAAATAAACCTGTGTGTATACAGTCCATTAATATTCCACAAAGGATCCAAGAATATACAATGAGGAGAGAATAGTCTCTTCAATAAACGATGCTGGAAAAACTGGACAGCCACATGCAAAAGAAAGAAACTGGACCCCTGTCTTATACTAAACACAAAAATCAACTCAAAATGGATCAAAGACTTGCACATAACACCTGAAACCATAAAACTCCTAGAAAATAGAGGGAGTGAGTCAGCTTCTTGACATTGATCTTTGCAACGATTTTCTGGATTTGACACCAAAAGCAGATGTAACAAAAGCAAAAATAAGCAAGTGGGACCACATCAAACTTAATACATGAAAAGCTTCCACCCAGCCAAGGAAACCAGCAACAAAATGAAAAGGCAAAACCTGCTGAAAGAAAGTATTTGCAAACCTTGTATCTGATAAGGGGTTAATATCCGAAATATACACGGAATTCATACAACTCAATGGCAAAAACCAAAAACAACCTCGTTTAAAAATGGGCAAAGGACCTGAATAGACATTTGTCCAAAGAAGACATACAACTTGCCAAAAGGTACAAGAAAAGGTGCTCGACATCACTCGTCATCAGGGAAACGCAAATCAAAACCACGGTGAGACATCACCTCACACCTGTCAGAATGGCTATCACCAAAAAGACAACAAATAACGAGTGCTGGTGAGGGTGTGGAGAAAAGGGAGCCCTCCTGCACTGCTGGTGGGAGTGTAGACTGGTGCAGCCACTGTGGAGAACAGTATGGAGACTCCTCAAAAACTTAAAACTGGAACCACCACATGACCCAGCATTCCCACTTATCAGAAGGAAATGAAACCGTTTTCTTGAAGAGACATATGTACTCCAGTTAGTATTCACTGATGCATTATTCACAATGGTTAAGGTATGGAAACAACCTAAGTGTCTACCAATGGATGGATGGATAAAGAAAATATGTTATATCCATACAGTGGAATATTATTCAGCCATAGAAAAGAAGAAAAGTCTGCCATTTGCAACACATGGGTCAAACCGGAGGACATTATACTAAGTAAAATAAACCAAAGAAAGACAAATACTGCACGGTGTCACTTATATGTGGAATCTGGGGGGCAGGTGGCAGAAAGTGGAAACAGAGTAGAAAAATGACTGCCAGGGCCGGGGGTGGGGGAAATAGGAAGAGATTGGTACAAAGGTACAAACTTTCAGTTACAAGATGAATAAGGTCTGAGGATCGAATGGATAACATGGTGACTGTAATTGATAACATCACATTGCATAATTGAAATTTGCTAAGAGAGTAGAACTTAAGTGTTCTCACAAAAGACAGAAAAAGAGAGAGAGAGAAATATGTGAGGTGATGTGTCAATTAACTTGATGGGTGGAGGGAATCCTTCCACAATGTATACGTACATCAAATCATCACACTGTGCACTTTAAATATCTTACACTTTTGTCAATTACACCTCAATAAAGCTAAAAAATATGGTATATATCACTTAATAGAATACTCTGAATCCACTACAAATTATTATAGGAGCATATTTGTTGACACATTAAGATTTCATGATTCATTGTTAAGTAAAAGGGGATTTGTAAAAAATAATACATAGAATATGCTCTCATTTGTGCTTAAATTAATATATTTGTAAAGTAAGAAGTATATACATGTGACCATTGAACAACACAGGCCTGAACTGCATGGGTCCATTTATATACAAATTTTTTAATAAATATATTGGAGAATTTTTTGGACATTTGTGACATTTTGAAAAAGCTCATAAACTTCGTAGCCTAGAAATATCGAAACAATAAAAAGGTATGTCACAAATGCATAAAATATATGTAGATACTAGTCTATCCTTATATAGGCATAAGGTGTGTGATATTTAATATAAAATTAATAATGTGTTAGCTTTCTTTCTGCTTTTATTGATACAACTTTGCTTTCAAAAAGTTACATTACCATACATAGGCCTTTCTCTCTCATAATTGGAGAAATTGCACATCAGCCTATCATCACAGGGAAGTGGGTTTTTTAGTGCAACAATATTTCCAATACTGTATTATGAATATGACTGTAATAATGTGTGCCATAAAATTTTTATAACAATTTATTCATTGGTGTATAAGCCAGGCTACCATAAAGCAATCGTATTGCTGCTTCTTCATTATCAATGCACAAATCGTTACACATGTAAATAAATATGAATTTCCTCCTCATGTTATCTTTTCATTTTGATGGCTGGTGTTAGTAACATGTATAACACCTACGGTGTTTTGCATCATATAATACTGACTGTACTGACAGACGATTCATGTAAGCAGGTGACAGAAGCATACAGTATCAATAAATACAGTACAGTACTCTAAATGTATTTTCTCTTCCTTATGATTTTCTTAACAGCATTTCCTTTTCTCTGTCTTACTTTACTGCAAGAATACAGTATGTAATACAAGTAACACACAAAGTATGTTATCAACTGTTTCTGTTATCTGTAAGGCTTCCAGTCAACAGGAGGCTACTAGCAGTTGAGTTTTAAAAGAGTGAAAAGTTATACATGGATTTTCAACTGTGCAGGGGGTCAGTGCTCCTAACCTCTGCATTGTTCAAGGGTCAACTGTATATATACGCATATATGTCCACATAGGTTAGAAGCATCTAGAAAAACATGGTGGCTAATCTCTGGCTGATAGGATTATGTGTGTGTTTCCTTTTAAATTACATATATTTTCTCATTTCTCTACAACGAGCATGAATTATATAGTAGTTTTTTTAACAGAAACAGAAGCTTCCAAAAATGTGTTCAGGACCGTTCAAAAGGAGAGCCAATGTCAAGGCCACTGAGAGAATACGATGCCCTTGGGTATCGGCTCCGTCAGTGCAAAGTACCTCAGCCAAATCTTGAGTCAAAACACAGTTAAATTTCCTTCCCCTTGCTTTTCAGTCAGATAGGGAATCACATCAAACACGTTACAGACATTTATATTAAAAGTTAATTTTAAAATTCTTTTTTGTTAGAATCATCAGTAACGGCCGTTATTCGAAAATTCACCTCAGGGACTCACTCCCTTCTCTTCCATGACAACTTGAGATAACTAAGGTCTAAATTAGTGTTTTAATTGTTTTACCATTAGTAGGCTATTTACCAGGATGAATGCACTGGAAGGACAGAATCAGAAAACCATCCTCATGGGCAAAAAAGAATATTGCATTGGGGTTCATTTGTTCTTAGAACTGTAAGAAAAGGACAGGGGAAGTCTTCTAAATTCTGCCTAAATTTATACAATTTGACATTACACACCCAAACTCTAAGATGCAGCAACAGAACTCCTTGAATTAAACTGAGACCAAGGACATTTTTCTCATTAAATCAACGAGACACAGTCATGGAAACTCAAAATCCCAAGAGCACTGTTTTCGAGTCTGATTCTCCCTTTGCTCCTCCGTTTAATGACACGTAATTCCAAATTCATTATACTGAAGCATTTTATAAGTCATTTCTATGGTTATATGAAGTATATTATTATGGTATTCTAATTAATTTTAAGTAAATTTCTTTACTGAATCAAGGTCTCTTGAGAAGTGTCTTCAATTTTCCCACTAATATATTTTGACCAAAACGGGAATTCTGTGAAAGAATACTGTACAAAAAGCTAGGTACTTCTACTCTGTGTTGCTATCACAAAACAAGGCGGAACAACTTAGTAAAACACTTAAACATTGAATATTTGGACTTGGCCAAAGCTTACAGTATAGGATATTTAGTGTTTCTAAGAGTTTGCACTGGTATTCAAATCGGTAGCATTCATGGATCTCAAATTCTGATAGGGTGAGCTACCCAGACTTAAAGGCATTATGAGTATTAATTTCAACTATTTACTGAGCTCTTGCAATATGCCCAGCACCATCTCATTTAATCCCAGCAACATTCCGAGAGGTATTATTTCAGATCAATACCTATAGATCTAATCACAGTATGACAAGTCATGAATCATTCAGCCATTCCTCTACTGCTGGACATTCGCGTGGTTCCCAGGTTTTTGTAATTACTAAAAAAAAGAACATGCTGCTATAAACATCCTTAAGGCCCAGTGTGTGAACTGAACCAGCCGGCTGGAGCAGATGCAGCAGGGGCTGCCCGTGGCCGCAACACCACACAGGCCTGGGGAGATTTTAGTCCTTGCAAAGCTGTTCTCCACTGTCCTAGAATGAGGTGGCGCTGCGGAGGGCCAGGTCCCCCTTCTGCAGCGCATCCTACGGGGCATCGGTTCCCACAGCCCTCTGCACAGATCCTGGAGAACCAGTGCCCCGTGGCGCTGACCCTCTGCTTCCGGTCCCCCAGCAGAGCCTGCGCTGCGCCGACGCAGCGTAGCACCATCCGGTCTGTCCCACCCCAGTGCACAAAGTGCGGCTCTGTCTGTAAGGTGAGCGCTCATGTATCCACCAGAAATAATTCATGGAATTTAATTCTGTGAATTAAACAGAAGAAATCCATTTAATATGCACAGGTTGTACAGTGCAGTAATGAGGCTTTCCGCAAGGAAGGGGGTGGGGGAACCCCGGATTCATCTCTAGTTTCACACCAAGTTCTGTTACTAACTAGTTGCCTAACTCTGTACACGTCGCTTAACCTGTCTTGAACTCTTGATTCATCTTTTAAGTGGCAGATATTAAGACCTCCTCCCCCGGACTTCCCTGAGGGTGCAGTGGTTAAGAATCCACCTGCCAATGCAGGGGACACGGGTTCAAGCCCTGGTCCGGGAAGATCCCACATGCCGCGGAGCAGCTAAGCCCGTGAGCCACAACTACTGAGCTTGCACTCTAGAGCCCATGAGCCACAACTACTGAGCCCGTGAACCACAACTACTGAAGCCTGCGCACCTAGAGCCCGTGCTCCGCAACAGGAAAAGCCACCACAATGAGAAGCCCGCGCACCGCAACGAAGAGTAGCCCCCGCTCGCTGCAACTAGAGAAAAGCCCACGCGCAGCAACGAAGACCCAATGCAGCCAAAAATAAATAAATAAATAAATTTATTTTTAAAAAGGTAAGTCTTTTAGCTCATTAAGTATTATATTATCTCCCGAATCATGGGTACGTCCCCACAAACCACAAAGCAGCTAAAATGTGGTTTAGTAAGTGGTAGTGAGTAGTGAGAGGTGACAAAGAGAGTTTAAGTTAGTAGTTACGTGAGCAGTACGGAGGACAAAAGAGAGGTACCCACTAAGTGACTGAGGAACTTCAGCCCCGTGACCGGCAACTCTGCGTCCTCATATGGGGCAGCAGGACACAGATGCAAACTGCCGGCTGCTCTAACGGGCTCTTCACGGGACCAGCAGAGGTCTGGGCTACATCACAGATGAATGTCCACGAAGATACTACACAGCAAGCAGCAATAATCAAGCCATTTTTAGGGAGTCACTTCTGCCACCAAAGAAGAGGGGGCCGGGGTAGTGACCGTCAAGCACCTCGTAGGCCTCCACGCTGTGCAGTACCCCACGGCATCCGAGGGCAGTGATGGCATTCCCAGGCACCACTGGAGGCAATACATGTTCTGAGAAACTTTCTGGAAGTAAATATTAAAGAGGTAAAAATTGTGCGTGTAACTCCTCTTCATTATAAACAATCATGATGGCTCTATCAGGGTCCATCCCAATGCCTAGTTACCATAATGAAAAAGAAGAAGGATGTAAGGTCTGTTGACAGGGAAGGGGTTAAATAATTATGCTAGAGTCACGTGATGGAACATTCTGCAGCCACTAAAAATCACGTGGCAGAAGATCCTTTACTATGTTAAACTGTCATGATACATAGTTAATAAAAAGCAGAAAAGAAAATACTATGTAAATCACTTTGCTGTATACCTGAAACTCACAACATTGTTAAGCAGCTGCGCTCCAATATAAAATAAAAAGTTTAAAAAAATGAAAAAGAAAATAGTACGTGTTGATGGATTCCATTTCTGTAAATATATACATATCAATGCATGCATTGTATATATGTGTGTATCTGTGAAGATGATAGATAGATAGATAGACAGATATTTGCGACTTGTGCAGAGAAAACAACTGGAAATGGACATGACAAAATGCAGAGTGCGCTGATCTTTGGGAGGTAGGATTGTAAGTGATCTTCACTTTCCTCACTGAGCTTTTCTGCACAGCATTTTTGACATTTTTCTCAGCAAGAACGACTGTAAAATCAGATTTTTTTTAATGAAAAGAGTGTAAATTTCAAAAGAACAATTACAAAACTCTTTGGGCAACTATAGTCTCATTAGTATGAGTGCACGGCAATCTAGTACCGACCCTGGGAGGCTGAGGCTCCTGTGGGCATTTCAAAGCTGGTACCCTCGTAACCTCTCCCATCACCGCATCCTCAACTAGAAAACAGGGAGTTTTGATAAGATAATCTAGAAGTTCCCTTCCTGTCCTAAAATGCTAAATGTTACCTTATAATCATGTCTAATGTTTTTAAATCATTGACATGTACAAAGGATAAACATAGACTCAAACTTGAACAGAGTCTCTCGAGGGGTACGCTTCAGAATTGTTGTTCAATCTCACTCCCGCCCACCAGGACAGGGGGATGCAGGGACTTAGATGTTAAGGATAATCATATACCATTTCCTCTCTATTTATTAAGGTAGTAGCCCTGAAATTCAACGACTGCCAGAATTGCTTTCTTGTTGGGAACTCGCCCTCCTGCCCCGGCAAGTTACAGTCTAAGGTGGGTAGGTAATAAATCTGATTTGGTTCATCACACAGCCTTAAAGTGCAGAGGCGAGGAAGCAGCTAAATGCTTCTGCAGGCTAGTGCCTGTGGGCGCTGCAAGAGCTGCTAGACTGCCCTTTACTGGAGCACCGGGGAGTCCAAGGACACAAAGAGGCCCTGCTTCTTTAAGACATGGGGGACGAGAACCGACACTTATCTAGTGCTGGTACGTTATGTCTAGTTTATCATGTAATCCTCACAACCATCCTCTAAGACCCATTCTCATCTCCTTTCCATAGAGGAGAGAACTTAATAGCAAAACTACCACTTAGAGACATAGATACCCTAAAAACAGCTCACCTTCGAAGCACTCCACAAACAGTCCATTTACAAAATTAAAAGGTAGAAATCATCTTGCATTCTAAATACCACCATCAGGCTATCTCGCTCAAACCTGATTTTTGTCGCTTATTTAAAAGGTGGATCTCTTTTAACTTACATAGGAAATTTGGGTTGTGTTGTTGTTGTTGTTGTTTTGCTAAGACTCAAGTGATGTGAACAGAGTGATGGAAGGTTCCATCTTGTAGTCTTTCAAATGTCTATCAAGGACACAAATGTTGAGAACACAGAGCAAATCTTTAAATTGAACATTATAATTAGCTTCAACATCGTGTAACTTAAAACAACTTTTCCTGTCACCTGTCTTTCCAAATCCCCAAAACAAAAGAGGAGGAGAAAGTCTTAATAAATGCTAGCACTCTGCATCTCAAAGATGGATCTCTCCCTAACCGTGGTCTTCAAACGTTCTTACCGACTTCCATCGTCTTAGTGACTTAAGTGCTCTGACAAACAGAACGAGTTTGCACGGCCACTTCTGGCTTCAAGAGCAGCACGCCTTTACAGGCATTCCCTACCAAATGCTGCTTTTATCAAACTTCAGTTATTCAATATTGACATTTTAATTTTTACCAAATCATCCAATATATCCCATCTTTAGTAGTTAGTAGTGAACACTTCCTTCCTTCAACTTTCTCATCCTTGCAGGTCTGCTGGGAACTATATTAAAATAACTGCAAAGGAAAGAAAAACCTAACTAGAAGGTAACTATTTAGATAGAAAATGTGAGCCTCTTTAGAGATGACTCCACTCCACAGCAACTTAAAACTAAAACCTAGAGCACCATAAATGCTCACATCAATATACAATAGCAATGTCATTGCAGGAAAATGTTCATACTGGCTACCGTGGGCATCACCCAGGAAAACTGTCCTTCAGTGGCATTGCTTTTCCTCATACAACACTATTCATCAAAGAGGAACCTTGGAGACCAATCAAAGAGAACTTTACTGGATCACTAACGGCTCCAGGGCCCACCACTGGCCAAAGGCAGAGTCCCAGACACCTCGCCCAGCTCCCTCTCACCTGCGCTGTCCCTTCCTGCCTCACAGAATGCCATCGCTGTGCCCATTCTGCCAACACTGAATGCTGGGAAAGAGCCACTGGAATAAATGTGTATGAGAGCCGCCAACAGAACTCGTGACCCCTGGGGACTTTCGGAGAGCCCTCCATGTGCCTCAGAAACAGAACAGATATTTTTAATGATAATAAATAGTATGCTAAGATTTATATGTGTTAGGGTTTCTTCCTGATTTAAAACAATTTTTTAATGTATTTGAGATTGTTCTTGACAATGGTTTTAGCAACAGTCAGAGAAGGATTGACTAAGAGTCGGTAGATGAAAGGATAAAGACATTTTTAAGTACTTAATATACAGTCAAGAGTCACAAGCTCAGATGCCTACAGAGGCTGGGCAAGTAAATGATGATGCTCGCAAAGGGTGGTATTAGGGAATGGTGGGGACTGTGGCTAGTGGGAGTGCTCATAATTGCAGAGCACTGTTTTCCCGTGGAAATGCAGGCTACTAAAAACTAAGTCCTTGGGACTTCCCTGGTGGTCCAGTGGTAAAGAATCTGCCTTCCAATGCAGGGCACGCAGGTTCGATCCCTGGTCGGGGAACTAAGATCCTACATGCTGCAGGACAACTAAGCCCTTGCACCACAACTACTGAGCTCGTGCACCCCAACGGAAGATCCCGCATGTTGCAACTAAGACCTGACACAGCCAAAAAATAATAATAATAAATAAATAAATAAAACTAAGTCCTTTTAAACAATAAAAATCCTCTATTTTTTATTATTTTGTTTTTTTTAAACTACACTGGTTCTGTTTTGTTTTTTTTAATTTATTTATTTTTGGCTGTGTTGGATCTTTGTTGCTAAGCACAGGCTTTCTTTAGTTGCTGCGAGTGGGGCCTACTCTTTGTTGTAGTGGGCAGGCTTCTCATCGCGGTGGCTTCTCTTGTTGCAGAGCATGGGCTCTAGGCGCACGGGCTTCAGAAGTTGTGTTGCACGGGCTTAGTTGCTCCGCAGCATGTGGGATCTTCCCGGACCAGGGATCGAACCCGTGTGCCCTGCATTGACAGGCGGATTCTTAACCACTGTGCAACCAGGGAAGTCCCAAAAATCCTCTATTTTTTTTAAATGGAAACCAAAATTTCATATTACATGAACACCCCCATTATAAAATGTGGCAGCCAATTCAAACCTTCGAAAACTATGTGAACCAAAGCGCCTGCAAATCCCCAAATCACCCCCTCGGCTTACAGCTC
Organism: Aethalodelphis obliquidens; assembly: GCF_003676395.1. Taxonomy (NCBI): domain Eukaryota; kingdom Metazoa; phylum Chordata; class Mammalia; order Artiodactyla; family Delphinidae; genus Aethalodelphis; species Aethalodelphis obliquidens. Next base: position 41,227,590 of record NW_020837956.1, read on the forward strand.
CCCTCCACCCCCCTGTGCTCATCTTCAAATAGGTATTTTAGTCTTAAGCTCCCAAATTCCATATTTGATGACGCACATTAATCCCCCTAATGAGACAACTTGCTCTCATTAAATGGAAACGAAAGGCATAAATAAATACAGAAATTAAGGCATAAAAAGATCACAAAAAACCCACAAAATGTTATTTACTGTTTCAATGTTGCCTTCCAAAAAACACAGAAATAGAATGGAAAGAGGGGACGAGTAATTCCTCAGAGAGCCAGTGGCCCCAAGTCTTTAAGCCGGGTGTCTGCAGGAGGCTCCTGGCTGCACCTGGGTCTCCCTGGGGGTGTGGGGGGCAGGAACTGGAAGCAGAGACTAGATGTTAATGTGCAGTGTTCCTCCTGCTGCTTCCCAAGATTAAAGGAAAGGAAGAAGCCAACCACCAGATCAAGGCAGGCATTTCAAAGCACTGTGCTCATTTCACTCTGACAACACCCTATTGGAGCAGATACTAACCAGGCCCTGGTTTATTGATGAGGAAGCTGAGTCTCAGCGAGGTGATTTGATTTGCTAAGTGCTACCCAGATGGGAAAAGCCAGGATTCTGTTCACCCCAGGTCTTCTGGCTCTGAGACCACATTCCTCTTCCTCGGGCGTGGCTGTCTGTCCACACACTTTGCCCCTTTCCCGGTTACGCACTAGTCCTCGGGTACAAGTGGGTGGTAAGGAGAGTCAAAGTACAGGTTGGGGTGTCAAGGAGCTGCCATAGTTTGATTTAAATAGCATTTTCACTTTGAATCTCAACAGCAAACTCCTAAGGTAAATAGGAAAAATTCCTACTATAATTCAAATTCTTTGGGGTCTCTTGAAACACACACACACATACACACAATATATACAAATACACATGCATACACATGCACGCACACATACATACACACACACCTAAACACATACACACACATACATACAAACACACATACACATACACACACACACACACACACACACACACACACACACACACAATGCCCTGATATAAATTTTGTTGTGAATATGACTTTCTCTACAAAAGAAATCCTTAATTCCAGGCTTTACGGGACACATTTTTAAAGTGATTATTAGCCTATAATATTTTGTTTTATAGAGAAAAAATGATGTTTCTCTTCTCAAATTAATTTATTCCAGAAAATGTAGGAAATGTTTAAATGATGATTGGATTGGGGAAGATGTTATGGTGTTTGTCTTCTCAATGTACCATTTTACAACCATGAGAAACCCTCCAGGACGGTTAATATATCATCAGGTTGCACTTCAAAGTTCATCTGCTGGTGGCACAATTAGAAGATTATTTGCTGGTGAAAATTAGTTTTAACCGTTCAATGGCTCAGTAAGTACAGAACATACATTCCAACAAGTGCTAGCTCACTGATACCAGTATAAATCAAGCCAAAATTAAAATCAGAGCTTTATTCATCAACGTCTGGGTTCCGATTTCATACTTCATTGATCTAAAAGGTAGTGGAGAAAACGAAATCCAAATGCCTCTCCACGTTGAACTTCATAAGCAAATCTCTCCCATCCGTTTGATAGCAATGAAGGTACATGGAAAATGCAAAATAACAGAGGGTCTCGACCACGTGGGAATCCCACCTCCCCTCCTGCTCAGTGAACTGGATCACATTCCTCTCCCTACAGAAAATAATCAACATTAAGAAATCTGGGAAGAGAAACACCTCAAAGTCTTTCTCAATATCTCTGCCACATGTCCAAAACTTTTTAAATAAACACTGAAAATCTCCCTACCAAATTAGAAGTCTCACAGGATCTATTAGAAAGTGCCTCAACCCACAGAAAGAGGAAAGAATTTCCTGATCTTGGCTCAGGCCTGACAGTCGGTGCTTCACAAGCTTCCTTCCTCACCTGCTCACAGACATAACACATGTCAATTTTACGAGGAAATGTTTTGGGGGTAAAATTAAACTTTTCATCACACTTAAGTTGAAAAGGATTTTAAAGTCAATTTCTGTTGAAACCTTTTGTGGTCATAAAACAACAGTGAAGACCGGATTCTGGTAGGAAATCGGAATCCAGCATACACAATGTCTGAGTCTATTCAGGCTGCCCTAACAAAAGTACCACAGACTGGGGTAGGGGGAGCTTAAACAGCACACATTCGTTTCTCACGGTTCTGGAGGCTGGAAGTCTGAGATCAAGGCACTGATATAGTCAGTGTCTGCTGAGGACCCCTTCCCGGTTCATAGACAGTGTGTTCTCGCTGTGTCCTCACCTGGAGGAAGGGGTAAGCCCGTATGCCACAGCTACTGAGCCTGCGCTCTAGAGCCCATAAGCCACAACAACTGAGCCCACACACCACAACTACTGAGGCTGCACTCTAAAGCCCATGAGCCACAACTACTGAGCCCAGTGCCACAACTACTGAGCCTGCGCTCTAGAGCCCATGCTCCGCAACAAGAAAAGCCACTGCAATGAGAAGCCTGTGAGTCACACCTACTGAGCCTGTAAGCCACACCTACTGAGCCCGGCACCACAACTACTGAAGCCCATGTGCCTAGAGCCCGTGCTCCACAACAAGACAAATCCCTGCAATGAGAAGCCCGCGCACTGCAACAAAGAGTAGCCCCCACTCGCCACAACTAGAGAGAGCCCACACGCAGCAACGAAGACCCAACGCAGTCAAAAATAAATTTTAAATTTATTTTTTTTTAAAAAAAGAAATTTTTTATGAACCTGGATTCTTGCAACTTTCCATACTTAGAAAAGCACTAAAATCATTAACTGAGATATCTGTTCCTCGCTACTAGCAGCAACCTTCTCCTGTGACGGGTGCCTGAGTGCACATACTCCTTCACCAAAATCACGGGAACACTGTCTTCTCCCACCCTCTCCAGAGCAGTTCCCTGGGGCTGTCTGAGAGGCTGTCTCCCAGCTACAGTCTTCAGTGCGACACTGAATAAACTTAGCTCACAGCTCTTACACTGTGCATTTCTTTCAAGTCGACACCATCACATGAGGGATTCAGTTTCAACATACGAATTTCAGGGGGACACAGTCAGTGTGTAGCATGCAGCAACTAACCCTGAAAAAATAATAACAAAATCAAACATCTACAGAGGACTACATTCTTGTCAGTGAATTCTCATACATACCAGGATTAGCACAGTAATAAATGTAAATCTAAAATGTTACGGCATTAATCCAAACTTTCTACCTCTTAGCAACTGTGATGTCTGTGACTTATGATTTTTCTTCAAAAACAATAAGATGTCAAGTTTGCATCCTTGCCGATGCCATTAAGAATCTGAATCACAAGCCAGCTAACTCACAAAATAACACTATCTGGGTGGCCCAAAAAAACTCAAGCTACTGATTTAATTTGGAGTATCTTTGGAGAGGAAGCATTCCTGGCATTTGGGAAAAGAAAATGGAAATCCTCTCTGGAGAATCTCACCTTTATCTCAGCCCTTAAAGAACTTCCTCAAAAAAAAAAAAAAAATCCCATAGAAAGGGAGTCATTTGCAGTCAAAAAAATAAGTAAACTAACAAGGACAGAAAGGATCATGAGAGAAAACCAGGTGAAATAAGAGAAAACAGAGATGAGTTTCAAATACTGGGATTACAGGCACAGACCACAGAAAGACAATATTTCAATAAAAGACAAGCTTGAAAATACATGCAGGACAAAGAGACTCAAGAGAATAACATGGAGGATTTGAAAAGAACCAGATAGAATGTTTGGAAATGAAAAACTGAATGATTTAAATTTAAAATTCAATAAATTGGTTTGAAGCACAGTATACACTGCAGAAAAAAATTAATCCAATCTAGGCAGAAGTACCCAGACTATAGCACAAAGATAAAGGAGAGAGAGAGAAATACATGAAAAAGAGGGAGACTCTTGGAGGTTAGAGCTAATGAAATATGCTAACCCACATCAACCCAGACACAGAAAGCAAAGAGAGAGAACATAAGACAGAGGCATCACCTGAAGAGACAATGGCTGAGTCACCACACCAGAGACTCAAGATAATTCAATAAATCTGCACTGAGACGTATCGTTTAAAGCACAGCACCCAGAACCAAACAGCATACATTTTAAGAAGCTAAAAGAGATAAAATATTACTTTCAGAGAAGTGAACCATGATAGCTGATATCTCACCAGCAACCACCAAGTTAGAAGACAGTGAAAAATACCACTCATGGTCTAAAGGACACTGCCATCCACAGAGTCATAACAAAAACATACGTGAAGGGAAAGGGCAAGAGACCTCTGCTCTGGGAACCATGGACGAAGTAACCCCAGTCAACCTTTCCACTAAAACACAAAACCGGACACACTGAAAAACATGTCTTTGAAACATAAGACACCTATCAAGATGGTGAGGAATTCCCACACTCCAGGAAAGAAAGGCAATCCGAAGCCACGAGGCCGCCATCTGGGGCCACTTTGGTCCAGGGAACAGAGAGCTGAGAGGGTGAACCATGGTTCTGACAGCCTTTGTGGCCACAGGAAAAGCACTGGTTCAGGACCCACCAACGGGGGCCCTTGTGAGCCACCCTCCTAGTGAACTGGGACCTCACTGGCCGCACCTGAGGAGTGAGCAGCATCCTGGCTTCCAACACCTGGTCAGTCTGAACCATCCCACACGCCGAAGCTGTATCAGGTGATCGTGAACTGGGCGCTGAAGCTGTATCAGGTGATCATGAACTGGGCGCTGCAGCTGTATCAGGTGATCGTGAACTGGGATGAACAGGCAGCTGGCCAAGCAAAGCCGCCACTTTGGCAAAAGCTAATATCACCTCAGGCCTCAAATGATTTCCACAAATAAGTTTTTTGTTTTTAAATTTTTTGGGGGGGGTGGGGGGGTACGCGGGCCTCTCACTGTTGCGGCCTCTCCCGTTGCAGAGCACAGGCTCCGGACGCGCAGGCTCAGCAGCCATGGCTCACGGGCCCAGCCGCTCCGCGGCATGTGGGATCTTCCCGGACCGGGGCACGAACCCGTGTCCCCTGCATCGGCAGGCAGACTCTCAACCACTGTGCCACCCGGGAAGCCCTGCAAATAAGTTTTAAGAGTAAAAATGTCCAGCACACAGAGGTAACTAGGCAGAGGAGAAGCGAAGACAGCGCAACAGAGAACCAGCTGTGACAACAGACACTGTGGCTTCAGCCTGGATCACTCATGCTAGGGAGAGCCAGCTGCTAGATCTCCCATGCACAGGCTCACGGCAGGAATGAAGCTTCCTGCCATGGCCACGTGAGTGAGCCTGCAAGCACCTACCCGGGTCAGGCCTTCAGATATGACTGCAGCCAGCATCTTGACTGCAAACTCACAAGAGTCTCTGAGCCAGAACCGCTCTGGACTTCCTGGTCACAGGAACTATGAGATAATAAATGCTCTTTTACGCCAATAAGCTTGCACTGATAGGATATGCACCAACTGATAACTCACATGCTCTCCCAGAGAAAGTCTTACCCACGTGTGCACCAGGAGACAGGTAAAAGGATGTTTACAGCAACGTTGCTACTTTAGCATAAAATTTAAAGTGACCCAAATTATCCATCAACTGATTGGATAAATAAACTGGTATATCAGTCAATGAAATAATACATAACAGTAAAAAAGAATGACTACAGCTACATGCTTTTAACACGGATGAGTCTCCAAAGCATATTATTGTGTGAAAAAGCAAGTAACAAAATATATGCAATATAATTGCATTTACATAAAGTACATAAAACATTGAAAAAAATCTACCCTTCAGGGATAGATTAATATGAAAAGATGATTATTCCAAAAGCCAAAGTAGTGGTTACCTGTGGGCAAAGGATGGGAGTGGAGGTAGGAGGTTTTTAAAACGCTGGTAATGCTCTTTTGCGTAATCTGGGCTGTAGTTTACACAGAGACTGGCTTTATTACTATTCTTTAAACTGTACATAAAACTGTATACACTCTTCCGTATATACGATACATCTCACAATAAAAGAAACAAGAGTTAACAACAATGTAAGGAACGGTCATAACATCTTTAGGGGCAGACACAAGAAATGAGTGAGGCCAAGGCAGCCCAGGAATGCACAGAGGATTAAGAAACAAAACAATGTTGTCCCTTCCATTTGGCAAAGGAAGCCTTTTCTGAGGTCCTTCACCTAGACAGAATTAACCCTGTGCTTCTGTCCTAGCCGTTACCACTTTCTCTTTTGTGGTGACTTCTGTTTGTCTCTTATCTTCCCAAAACATACACTGTAAGGCCCTCTGCAGCAGCCCCGAGGCTGCCCTACAGGGAGATGCGCACAATAGCTTTTGTTAAGGACCTGCAAGACACCTTTGGTTTGCAATGACATTTGTATAATGACAGTTACCAAGAAAGCTTAGAGAAGTTACAAGGATTATAAGTGCACAAAAGACTGAGGTACTCTTGGGAAGAAAAGTAAGAGAGTGTACTATAACCCCATTTGCAGTAAGATCTCAAAGAGAATGCAATACCAGTTCCAGGCTAAACAAAAAAGAATTAAATCGACGCTTTGAGTGGGTACCCACAAGTACAACGGACAGCCTGAATGTGGCCAGTCTCCATTATGGCTTTCTGAGTGGCCCTGACGTTGATACACAGGCCTGTTCCACCAGGACAGCCGCCATCTGTCCGCGGCTGCTGTCTTAATGGCAGCAGACGCTGGGGCGGGTGTCCTTGCTCCCAGGCCAGCATTCAGAGGCTGTACTGTAGGCCGGCATTGCGTCAGGTGCCAGGATTTCAGAAATCACGGGTGCCTGTCCTCTGTAGGGTCTTAACCAGCAGGATAGAGAGCAGCGAGCTGGGCCGACAGCACAGCTCGGTAAGTGCTCTCAGGGAAGGAGGCGTGCCCAGGTCCCGGGGACACCAGCCTGGACAAGCTGTAACCCAGCTCGGCGTTCTGCCTGCCAGCGTGCTCCCTCCGGTGGCCACTCCCTTTCTTCCTGCAGACCTTCGCGAAGAGGTCACCTTTTCAAAGAGGCGACCCTGGGCACCCTATTTTCACTGCCACACCCGCCGCCCCCTCTTCCCACCCTCTTTCTAATTCTCTCCAATACTGATGGGTCGGGAGATAGTAGCTGGTCTGCCCTCCCCACAGGGCGAGCAGGGGCGATTTCCGGGGGCATGCAGGGTGCACTGCGGCCCGAGAAAGCCTCGCAGACAAAGTCCATACAGGACGGCGGCGCTGGGCGGGGGCAGAAGTGGGACGCGTTCCCCAGCCTCGCGAGGACAGGACGGGCCACCAGACCTGAGCAGACCCGGGTCGTGTTCCCTGGCACCGCGGGGACAGGACGGGCCACCAGGCCGGGGCAGACCCGGGTCGCGGTCCCCGGCCCCGCGGGGACAGGACGGGCCACCAGGCCGCGGCAGGCCCGGGTCGCGGTCCCTGGCCCCGCGGGGACAGGACGGGCCGCCAGGCCGCGGCAGACCCGGTCGCGGTTCCCAGCCCCGCGGGGACAGGACGGGCCACCAGGCCGCGGCAGACCCGGTCGCGGTCCAGAGCCCCGCGGGGCGAGGCGATGGAGCCGGGGGGCGGGCGCAGAGGCCGGGGGGCGCGGCGGCACTTACTCCAGCTTCCTGAAGCGCTCGCGCGCGGCCGCCACGTACTTGCCGCCGGCCTGCAGCGCGTCCAGCTCGCTCACCGGGCGCCCGCGCGTCGGCGTGAAGAGGCGCCGCGCACCGCAGGGCACCTCCACCTGCTCCGTCAGCTGCTCCAGCAGCGCCTCGAAGGTGGCCACGGGGCGCCGCGACAGCGCGAACTTGCGGCCCACGTAGAACCGGTCCCCGTTGCGGTACACCACGATGGTTCTGGCGGGCGCGGGGTCCACCAGCACGTGCGTCGCGCGCGAGCTCACGGCCCGCACCGCCCATTCGCTCCGCCGCCGGACAGCCGGGCTGCCTGGGCCACGGCCGCCACCGCCCGCGCTGACGCCACCGGCGATTGCGACCGCAGCGCGCTGCCGCCCGGGAGAGGACACGTGAGGGGGAAGCAGAGCCGGGACGGGTGACGGGGCATCAGAGTCCGGACAGGTGAGGACGGCAGAGCTGGAGAAAGGGACGGGGCGCGGCTCCCGCGAAGGCGGCGGGAGGGCAGGGGGCGAGGCACTGGGCACCCACCGCGACCCCTCCCACTACTCCTCCGCCCTCCGACGCGCAAGACGTGGGGAGATGGCGGGTAGCAGCACCGTCTTGACAATTAAAACTGCGTCAGGGAGGAATTGTCAGGAACCGTGCAGAGCATGGGAGAAACTGGAATACGAGGCGCACCTGGCACGTGGTATTGCAAAGGTGTAGCCTTCGGGACGCACCTTCATTTGGGGGAAGTACAATTCAAGGGCCTGTATGTTCTTGGGAGAGTCGTGCCCTATTCTTTTCTTTTGGCTGCATTGGGCCTTCGTTGCTGCGTGCCGTCTTGTCATTGTGGTGGCTTCTCTCGTTGCGGAGCATGGGCTCTAAGCGTGTGGGCTCAGTGGTTGTGGCTCGTGGGCTCTAGAGCGCAGGCTCGGTAGCTGTGGTGCACGGGCTTAGTTACTGCACAGCATGTGGGATCTTCCCAGATCAGGGATCGAACCCTTGTCCCCCGCACTGGCAGGCAGATTCTTAACCACTGCGCCACCAGGGAAGCCCTTGCTTGCTTTTTGTATGGCGCGTAGTAGGTGCTTGCATTGTTTTGTTGTTGTTGAACTAATAACTCCAGGAAGGCCAAAAAGCAATTGGGAAATTCACCACAGATGAATGTTTGGTGTCAGAAATCAGCATCGCTAAATCCTACACCGACTCACGCGAGAGCATTACATTTTTATTTTTACAACACATTGCTTTGCAATGCAATTGAGAATACGAAAGCTAATATTCTCAAAATCAAATAGCTGCTGAGAACCACAGCAGCCTGAGATTAGGTCTGCAGAGCAGAAAATAGCTACGAAGATCCACTCACATTATCTGATTCTAATAAAATGAATGCTTTTTATTTGCTTGATTATTTCCTAGAAGGTGGAAGCCAAGCTTTTTTATACAGAAGCTCAAAATCATTCATCAGAGTATTCTGCTGAAGCCAGCCCTATATATCTGTACATGAACGATTTGGTGAAATTGAGTGATCTGAAAAAATTTCAGTGGAACCGTGGGAGCCTTGATATTTACAGTAAATGAAACCAGACTGTGTTGGCGTAAAACCCAAGAAAATATACTCGCAGGACTAATTCTCAACACTCTTCTGGTTCATTGAACATTACGATCTGCTTTAATGGTGTAGAATGTTAATGTCTGTTAACCTAAAGCTGGTTTTACATTTTAAAAAAATGAGGTTCTTCTTTACAGAATTAATATCCAGCCTCCCTTTTATCAAAAGTGTCCTGGAATATTAGATATGCCTCTTGGTACCTTTGAGGGAGACTCAATAAAGCCACTCCATGCCCACCCCAGGTGTCCCATGGGGTTCTCCTACTGCTTCCGCTCCCTTTTAAACTTGGATTGGGTAGAATCCTCATGGAGCAGTTAAAGGTGCAGCGGGGGAGGTGGGGAGGAGAAATCCGCATACAGACATGCCCACCCCTCACCTTCTATCCGTGGAGGCTGCCAGTCAAGAACGAGACTTAACGTGTGCAGGAAACTCCAAGGACCAACCCCACAAAGCAGGGCTCCCACCCAATACCTTTTCAGACGCTCCCTCAATTCCTAAGCTCTGTACACACTGGGTTGAACATATGAAGTTGCTATTTCAGTTATCAAAATTTGCCAAATAGAAATTTCTCAGGGCTCTACTAAGTGCTTTTGTTGTGACACTTATCACTGTTTTTGCGGGATTTTTCTTGTGCATCTCCCACCATTGCTCCCTTTGTAAGGGCGAGGACCCTGTCAGTTCAGTCTTAACAACAAATGGCTACTGAGCATCTACTCTGTCCCCCCAGCCTGTGCTAGGAAGTGGGCGTGAGCAAAGGACAGCCCAGACACATGACCCTTGTCTTCAGGAAGCTTGTGTTCTGTTGCCTCAGCCCTACTCATCATCTGGGGAGTGACTATACGGCCAGTGCTTAGCCCCTAGCTCCACACAGCGATACCATAAGTGTTTGTTGAATTAGCAAACGTGAGAAGTCCTAAATCTCTCCTGTCGGCTTTGCTCTTTCAGTTGCTTCCATTGATTTTAGAACAGATGGTTTCCATGAGCAATCAATATCACTAAACGTGTTCAAGTCTCTACATGTTGGCGTCTTACTTTAAAGCCTGATAACCAGAAACGTGTTGCATCTACAGTGAGGGTCAGGAGATCCACTTCTAGCATGACGGCACACGGACCTCTGCCGACCCATTCCCCAGGAAGTTCGTGAAAATTAGGAGAAAAGCAACCACTTAGGGCTTCCCTGGTGGCGCAGTGGTTGAGAGTCCGCCTGCAGGGGATGTGGGTTCGTGCCCCTGTCTGGGAGGATCCCACATGCCGCAGAGCGGCTGGTCCCGTGAGCCATGGACGCTGAGCCTCTGCATCTGGAGCCTGTGCTCCGCAACGGGAGAGCCCACAACAGTGAGAGGCCCGCGTACCGCAAAAAAAAAAAAAAAAAAAGCAACCACTTAAAGTCTCTGGGAATAGTCCTAAGGGTACACAGAAAATGAAGCCACATTTATTCCAAAAATCTACTAAAACTCAGCAAGACCAGGGAGAGTCTATGGTATGTGAACCAGGCCAGCACCTTTGCTCCCTCCTCCCACTACAATGAAGTGGAGTCTCCCCTCCACACAGGTGCAGCCACGAACGCAGGGCTGGTCCCCAGATCTCAGTTGGGGGCTTTCTTCCCAGGAGGGTTCTCATTCTGCCCCATCTACCTGTTGTGAGGCTAAGTTCCAGGTGAGTGTGGCTGAGAAGAGGGGGGCACCTTCCTTCCACCCAGCCCCCACTCAGGAGATGGGGCTCTACCCTGCACACAGCCCCACTGAGATACTGGAGCCATGATCGCCTGTGTCTCAGTTCACAAGGCAGGGGGTCCACATGGAGAGAGACAAGCCAAGAAGACCCGAGGCTACTGCCCCCATCCACTGAGCGCCCAGCTCCTAAAGCAGGGCTGCCAGTCAGAGAGAAGTGCACCATTGTCCCCACCCCCCAGCTCCAGAGCCAGGGCTCAGAGATCAGGGAGAAGCGGGTCCTAGAACAGAGAGCTCCAAATCTCTTCCCAGTAAATGGGCTTCACGTGGAACAGAGTATGGAGAAGTTCAAGGCTAAGGTGCTCTCAAAAACAATGGCGGTGATGGTGAAAAGCTATAAGAGGAGACTGAGACTAATACATTCATCAGATATACATATATATACATATATATATATATAACTGCAGTACAAACTGTAAGCGAGACAGTTGGCTGGAAAGAACAGGGAAAGAGCTCAAAGAAGCCTTTCTGGGATCAGAAAAAAATCTCAAACACTGACCTCGGGCTTCCCTGGTGGTGCAGTGGTTGAGAGTCCGCCTGCCGACGCAGGGGACACGGGTTCGTGCCCCGGTCCAGGAGGATCCCACATGCCGCGGAGCAGCTGGGCCCGTGAGCCACAGCTGCTGAGCCTGCGGGTCCGGAGCCTGTGCTCCGCAACGGGAGAGGCCACAACAGTGAGAGGCCCGCGTACCACAAAACAAAAAAAAAACCTCTGACCTCAAAAACTATCACTTCAAAGAAACCCAAATTTAATTGGATTGGTATGTGGAGCAATTTATGCCCAGGGCGTTGTTGAAAAAATAGAGCAATCGGACGGCAATTAGTGGAGCTAACTGTGCATGTGGTTAAGGAAAGAGATAGTCAAAGAGCGCTCTACCCAAGCTGTCGTCTCAGGGCCACTGTGGGCATCCCCAGGGTTGTGCCCCCCAAGGGGCAGCACCAGCAGCTCACACTGTGAGGGTGAAATTGACTTCACTGAAGTAACACGGCCAGCAGCTAAACATGGAAAAGCAAAGAGCACCTGTAAAGGTGATTATATAATTATTATAAGAGACAGTATAAATACACAGCTCCTGTCCCTTCTGTTAAGTGATTTAAAAAACAATAGTATAAAATAATATGTATATACTGTATGTTGGGCTTTTGATAAATAAAAATGTCATCTATGTGTAATATATTTACCAGTAACTGCACAAAGGAGGTTGTTGGGAGCACAGCTGTATTGGCCTAAAGAAAATGACTACATATGGTAACTTAAATCCACAGGAACAAGTGAAGACAACCAGAAATGATAAATAGGAAGGTGAATATAACAAACCTTAAGTAAATGTAAATAAACTTGCTGTACTTTCTTCTCTCATCTTCTTCAGAAGACATAAAATTATGTAAATAATTGTAATAGTGTATTGTTGGGTTTGTAACATTTATAGGTGTGCTTTGTAAAACAACAATGCCACCAAGGGGGGAATGGAAATAGAGCTATATAAGAGTAACGTTTCTGAAAGAAAGTAAAAATAAAATAGTGGGAAAAATTACTAAATAAATTAAAATGCTGTTTATAAAATTTCAATTAAATCAAAAGAGTGGTAGAGGAGGAAAAGAGGAATAAAAAAAGACATGAGACACAGAAAGCAAAATGTTAAATGGTAGCTGTAACTCCAACTATATAATAACAAACAATAACAAAATATGTATTAAACAATCAAAAGGCAAAAATAGTCCCACTGCATGGAAAAACAAAACTTAACTATATACTGCCTACAGGAGACACACTATATATTCAAAGATACAAATATATTGAAAGTAATAGGATGGAAAAATTAGATCATGCAAACAGCAACCACAAACAAACTGGAGTGGTTTTACTGATAACAGACGTAATAGACTTTAAAACAACAACAACAAAAAAATGTTACTAGAAATAAAGAGGAACATTTTATAATGGTAAAGGGTCAATCCTTCAGGAAACTATAATGATTATAAACATATGTGCACCTAATAACATATACCCAAATCATAAAGGAAACAAACTGACAGAAATGAAAGGAGAAATAGACAACTCAACAATAATAGTTGGAGACTTCAGCACTCCACTTTCAATAACGGATAGAAAAACTGGAAAAAAGATCAACAAGGAAACAGAACCACACTATAAACCAACTATACCTAATTGACTTATAAAACACTTCACCCAACAACAGCATAATACACATTCTTCTCAAGTACACATGGAACATCCTCCAAAATAGGCCCTATATGTGGTTATAAACAAATGGGTTGAAATAATACAAAGTGTGTTCTCCAATCACAATGAAATGAAAGTAGAAATCAGTGAGAATGAAATTTGGAAAACTCACAAATATGTGAAAAGTAAACAACACACTCTAAACCATTGGGTCAAAGAAGAAATCAAAAAGTAAAATAGAAAATACTTTTAGATGAATGAAAATGAAGATACAACATGCCAGAACTTATGGTGTCCAATAAGCAGTGATTGAAGGGAAATTTGTAGCTATAAACACCCATATTAAAAAATTAGAACCTTCACCTTGGGACACTGGGAAAAAAAGCAAACTAAACCTAGAGCAAGCGGAAGGAAGGAAATAATAAAGATTAGAGTAGAAATTAATGAAATAGTATCAGTGAAACTGAAATCCAGTTCTTTGAAAACATTAACAAACGTTTAGGTAGATTGACTAAGAAAAAAGAGAGAAAAGACTCAAATTATTAAAATCAGAAATGTAAGAGAGGACATTACTACTGACCTACAGAAGTAAGAAGAATTATAAAAGAGGAATTATATACCAATAAATCAGATAACTTAGATGAAATGCACAAATTCTCACAAGACACAAACTACCGAAAATGACTCAAGAACAGACAATCTGAATAGACCAATGTCAAGTAAATAGACTGAATTAGTAAAAAAATATATATCAATTCTTCACAAAATCTTCCCAAAATATAAAACAGGAGGGAACATTTCCCAACTCATTTCATGAGGCCAGTATTACCCTGATACTGAAACCAGACAAAGATATCACAAGAAAAGAAAACTACAGGCAAATAGCTCTTATGAACAGGGACATGGAAATCCTCAACAAAACACTAGCAAACCAAATCCAGCAACACATTACAAACAAGTAGCCACCATGACCAAGTGGGATTTACCCCAGGAACGCAAGTTTAACATCTGAAGATCAATTAATGTAATACACTGTACTAACAGAACAAAAGACATTTTATTAAGCCACATGATAATCTCATAGACAAAGAAAAAGTATTTAACAAAATCCAACACCCTTTCATGATAAACACACTCAACAAAGAAGGAGTAGAAGGGAACTTTCATAATCTAATAAAGGGCATCTGTGAAACCCACAGCTAACAACATATCTAATTGTGAAGGACTGAATGATTTCCCTCCAAGACCAGGAAAAAGGCAAGGATTCTGCTCTTGCCACTTCTTTTCAACTTTGCACTGGAGATTTTAAGAAACAGAGAGAGAGAGGAGGGGGAAGAAAGGAAGGAAGGAAAGAAGGAAGGAAGCTGGCATTCATATTGGAAAGGGAGAAGTAAAACGATCTCTATTAACAGATAATATGACCTTGTCTGTAGAAATCCTAAGGATTCCACTAAAAATCCATTAGTACTAATAAACAAGTTCAGCAGAGTCATAGGACACAAGATTAATATCAAAAATCAATTGTATTTCTATACACTTATGATGAGCAATCCAAAAATGAAATTAAGAAAACAATTCCATTTACAATAGTATTCAGAAAGAATAAAAGATGTAGGAGTTAATTTAACAAAGAAGTGCAAAATGTATACTTTGAAAACTACAGAATGTTGTTGAAAGTAATTAAGGAAATGTAAACAAATGGGAAAACATCGCATGTTCGTGGATTGGAAGAGTTTGTTTTGTTTTGTTTTGTTTTTTTGCGGTACACGGGCCTTTCACTGTTGTGGCCTCTCCCACTGCGGAGCACAGGCTCTGGATACGCAGGCTCAGCGGCCATGGCTCACGGGCCCAGCCGCTCCGCGGCATGTGGGATCTTCGCGGACTGGGGAACGAACCCGTGTCCCCTGCATTGGCAGGCGGACTCTAAACCACTGTGCCACTAGCGAAGCCCAAGAGTTAGTATTTTTAAGCTGGCAATACTCCCCAAATTGATCTACAGATCCAATGCAAAAATCTCTATGAGAATCCCAGCTGACTTCTTTGGAAATTCACAAGCTGATTCTGAAATACAGAATTGCGTATGGAATTGTAAATGATTCCAAATAACCAAAACAATCTTCCAAAAGAACAAATTTGGAAGACGAACTTTCTGATTTCCAAACATACTACAAAGCAACATTAGTCGAAACAGTGTGGGACTGGCATAAAGATAAACACATAATATTGAGAGTCCAGAAATAAACCCATGTATGTATGGGTCAACTAATTTTTCACAAGTGTGCCCAAATCATTCAACTGGGAAAGAAGAGTCTTTTCCAAAAAAAATGGTTCTTGGACAACTGATATCCACATGCAAAAGAATGAAGTTGAAACCTTACCTTACACCATATACAAGAATTAATTCAAAATTGATCAAAAACCTAAATCTAAGAGTTAAAATGATAAATCTCTTAGAAAAAAATCTAGGGGTAATTCTTCATGACCTCGGATTTGACAATGATTTTCTAAGTATGACTCCAAAAGCATGAGCAACAGAAACACATAGTGGAACTTCATCAAAATTGAGGACTGCTGTGCTTCAAGAGACAGTGAAACTGTCTGTGCTTTCTAGAGAAAGTGAGAAGACACCCACAGAAAGAGAAAAAGTACCTGCAAGTATATATCTGATAAAGGGTTTGTACCTAGAATATACGAAAAACTCTTCAACTCAGTAATAAAAGACTACTAATAAAATAATAACATTGGATTTTTACCCAATTTAAGAATGGGCAAAAGATCTGAAGAAGCATTTTTCCAAAGAAATATGCAAATGGCCAGGTAAGCAACGGAAAAGATGTTCATCATAATTAGTCATGAGGGAAATACAAATCCAAACCACAGTGAGGGGCTTCCCTGGTGGCGCAGTGGTTGAGAGTCCGCCTGCCGATGCAGGGCACGCGGGTTCGTGCCCCAGTCCGGGAAGGTCCCACATGCCACGGAGCGGCTGGGCCTGTGAGCCATGGCCGCTGAGCCTGCGCGTCCGGAGCCTGTGCTCCACGACGGGAGAGGCCGCAACAATGAGAGGCCCGCGTACCTCAAAAAAAAACAAAAACAAAAACAAAAACACAGTGAGATACCACTTCACATGCTCTAGGATGGCTGTAATCAAAAATTCAGAAAATGACAAGTGTTGGGAGGATGTGGGGACGTTGGAACCCTCACACGATGCTAGTGGGAATGTAAAGTGGTGCGGCCATTTTGGAAAACAGTCTGATAATTCCTCAAACAATTAAAAACATAGAGTTATTATATGATCCAGCAATTCCAACCCTAGGTGTATACCCAAATGCAAACCATATGTCCACACAAAAACTTGTACAGGAATGTTACCAGCATTATTCATAAGTATTCAACAGGTGGAAACAACCCAAACGTCTATCAGCTGATGAATGAATGAGCACTCTGTCTATCCATACAGCGGAACATTATTCGGCCACAAAAAGGAATAAAGTACTGACACGTCCTACAACATGGATGAGCCTTGGAAACGTTATGCTAAGTAAAAGAAGACAGTCACAAAAGACCATGTATATGAAACGTCCAGAGCAGTCAAATGTATCGAGACAGAAAGTTGCTTAGTGGCTGCTTAGGGCTGGGGGAGAGGAAGGTTGATAGCCGAGAGTATCAGATTTGTTTCTGAGGTGATAAAAACTGTTCTAAAGTGCACTGCAGTGGTGGTTGCACATATATATCATTTACATAGACTTTAAATCGTACACTTAAATGGGTGAATCGCATGTTATGTGAATTACAATAAAGCTGATGGTTGTTTGTACATAGCACTTCAACTAATGGACCTGTGAAACAGACATTGTTAGGAGATATCTAGCCCAACACAACTTAGTTCCATCACATCCTAGTTTAATTGATAGTTTTTCCTAACTCCCTATGGATGGGGACGCTAAGACAAGAATTTCCTAGCGCACTAAAAGGGCAAATCATAACCCTGAAATGCTAGAGCAAGAAGGAAAGGGTGACTTCATTTTGTATTTTTAAAACCTGCCAACATTAACTAAAGAAGCCAC
Source organism: Aethalodelphis obliquidens (assembly GCF_003676395.1). Classification (NCBI taxonomy): domain Eukaryota; kingdom Metazoa; phylum Chordata; class Mammalia; order Artiodactyla; family Delphinidae; genus Aethalodelphis; species Aethalodelphis obliquidens. Next base: position 41,244,765 of record NW_020837956.1, read on the forward strand.
AGCGCTGGAGAGGGGTCCACATCATATTTACCAGGGAAAGGTTGAGTCGTATGTGACCTCACCTCTGCCGCGAGTTGACAGGAAAACAACTGTAGCTGGATGCAGGATTTCCCGGTTTAAGCTCTGTCATGGGAACCAAACAATTCCAATCATTGGACTTCAGCTAGCAGTAAATATAAAAATGTTAGTGTTGGCTCTAGGCAACAATAAATTCTCTCATTCTAATGCCCGTGTGGGGCTTACAGGGCAGGACATTTTGTAATAAAAATTAATGATGGATGCCTAATGGAACACTTTAATAAAAATACTGATAAGGATCAAGTGTCAGTTTTAATAAACAGAATAAAGGCCTGCTTTTTTTTTTTCACCCTGGTCAAAATAGCCACTTGGTGGTGGTGAAAGGGGATGGACAGGGAGGTCTGGGAAAGAGCCTCCAAAGGCCTTCACCTTGAGGGCTCACAGAAAGAAGCAGCCGGAATGTGCTGTGAATGTTCACATAAAACCCGGGCTCTTCCCGTGGACCATGGCTTAAATGGGTTAGCCTGAACCTCTCAACAGTTTCCCTAGATCAGTGCTCCTCATCTGGAAGGGCCCATTTGTTGTTACCATTATGTATTTCCCAGCCAGCGCTGGATCGACGCTTTTGTAAAACGCAATATAAATTAATTACTAGACAAACTTGGAAAAACAAGAATGTACCGAAACACAAGCCAAATTGTTTATTGTGTTAAATTCATCAGGCATAACGTTACTTTGTCCAATTGCTATCAAAATTACTTAAGGCGTCAATTTCTGTATTTACCTCATCGGGCATCATTTTGCAGCGGGGTCCCTGCGAGCAGACCGCCCTATGGGAAGCAGAGCCCTAGACCTCACATAGGCCGTGGTACAGGGGTTGCACAAACCTCTCCAGATACATCTGCAGGGTCACACAGGGCAAGTACACATGCACGAGCTGTGCCAGGTTGAGTGCATGGCCAGGCGAGGAGGGCTGCTCCCTTGCTGTCGTAACAGCCCGTGACAAGACCCCGTTCCTTGGGGAGACATACCTTAGCAATGGCTTCAGACTCCTCAGGGCTGGCTGTGGCTCATGTCCTGACTTCTCGTTGTGGGATTTCTGGTTGTTTATCTGAAGTTAGAGTGACCGTTAGGGTTACGGTTTGTGTTCAAAATCAGAGGATATATATACCCTCTTAGCGGATTGTGTGGTCATTTTCATTTTGCCAAATAACACTAGAGACATTGTTTCTTAAGTCAATGTATCAGATGATCAAAGTAACAGACACACATGTTAAAGTTCCTCAGTATTTAAATTACCGATGGTAACTTCAAAAAGAGGTGCAGAACATATGGTGGTACGTCTGTTCATTAAATAATAAATATCGTTTCCAAGTTCAAACTTCAACAAATTTATCACATGAGTAGAGTTTTCAGAAAGCTTGATTAGTAAAGTTTTGGAATATTGTAAGTCAATTCCAGAGACACTACTTCCCCCAAAGGCATCCTTAGAATTGATACATGGGCGATTCAGAAATAGAAGCACTCGTGGACAGTTGAAGGGCTTGCTGAAGGCATCTTAGTCATTGTCTGCTAGTCGTTCCTGCTTGTAAAGGAGCATCCCTCCTATCATCATGTGACTTTTCGGGTTCCCCAGCTGTCTTCCAGGAGGTGAGCCCATTCATGTCCAAGGAGCCTCATACAGTGCTGTGCACAGAGTGCTTCCAAAATACGTTTGCTAACTGACATGATTTCTCTTTCCCAAGTACATGTATAGACATGCACTTAATGGTACATGTTGCCAAAAAATTAACTCTGGGACCAACCTTGGAGGATGCCAATTAAAGAGCCTTATGAGTCACATGGCCCATTATTCCAGGGTGTGGAAAGGAACCCTTTCTGGAAAGCCCACGGCTGCCGTGTCATTACGCAGACCAGGGCAGCCAAAAGGGGGCAGGTACACTGGTCCCACAGGTGGCTCAGACCTGGCTTCACATCGTCCAGGTGGTCCGGGCAGCCCACTCCTGCCACCTGCCCCAGCACCTGCTCACCAAAGCTCACAGTGATGTGCAGGGGCACCGTGGGGTGGGGAGGGGTGGCTTGCAGAGCGTGGGAATAATGAAATCTAAATCAGGTTGAAGAACACTGTTAAGCTAAAAATCAAAACACACAGAGCACTTGAGTGGGAATCTCACTGTAAAGCTCCCGTGGCAACAAAGGGGCCTCTAGACAAGTTGCTGAGCCTGTCTGAGTGGGAAGCGTGCGGTCGGGGGCAGATGGGCCTCACCACCCCACAATGCTCCTTCCCGGGGTAGGGCCACTGGTTCCCGAGGCACCTTCTTCACAGTTTGCCACTTGAATCGACACTCGAGGAGCATAATCTCCTCGTGTGAAGAGAGAGGTGTCCACATAGAAGCCCCGGATGACCCCTGTACTCCCAGCTGGACGATACACCAGTCGTGACCTGGAGACAACAGCAACACCCGCCTCAGACTGAATTCGGCAGACGAAGCACATGAGTGAACAAAACGACAAAGAAAATAAAACACCAGAAACGCACTCCTCCCATCACAGAAAAACGTGTGTGGGTTCCTTCTTGACCGTGACTTCAAGATCTCTCCTGACGTGGCCGTACATGACCGCCGTTCCCGCGTGAGTCCTCAACTCTGATCAGACCAGAACGTGAACAGGCCTTGGATTCTGAGAGCAATTCTGATTCCAAACTCATCATTTCCTGAGTTGTGTGTGTCTTTGGCAAATTGACCTCTCTGAGTCTCAGGTCTTCAACTGTGAATCAAGGATGAGATTGGCTTCCAAAAGGTTCAGCTGTGGGAATTCCCGGGCGGTCCAGTGGTTAAGACTCCGCGCTTTCACTGCTGAGGGCCCGGGTGCGGTCCCTGTTCCGGGAACTAATATCCCACAAGCTGCATGGCCAAAACAAACTAACAAAAAGTTTAGCTGTGACTCTGGCGTAGGGAACACGCAGCCCAGCTCGCCGGCGCTCGGTATCGAGCTGGGTCTCCTAGAAACATCGTGCTCTTTGCCATCTCAAGCTTCAGGGGTTTCCTACAGCCCCAGCCAGGCGCCCTCCTTGGCATCAGCTAAGTCTAAGAACTCTTGATCAGTGTGTCGCTGTGTTGTTCTTGGTTTCTGGCCGTCAGATACAGACCCACCTTAAAACGTCCAGACGTATTAGAACCTCATAAGGTCTGGAGGACCACAGAAATACAGAAAATTAGAAATATCCAATATTTGTGTGATACTTGAGATGATAGCGTAAAGAACCCCATTAGCCCAATGCTGGATTGGTTTCCTCTCACAGGCATTTCTTTCACTGTATTTTGATTGATGAGTAGCGATGAGTGAAAGTAGCATCTTCAGGTTACATAAAAGACAGGATGGATCTTGGCTCAATTCCCAGTTTATGTCACCAGTGATGTGACCTGGGCTAAGTGAATGAGGCTGTTTCCATGGCAATCAGGCGGGACAAGAACACCTGCTTCAGAGAGGGATTCTGAAGCTGAATGCAGCGCATGTACCAAATGCTGTTTGCGCAGCTCGGATCCTTCATCACAGCCCTCATCATCCTTTCCTTTTCCTAACGAAGCGTTTACACCCTCCTATTTGCACAGATGACCAGGGCGCGCACGACCTCTCCTGAATTCTTAGAGCCTGATGGTCAGAAGGGACATCAGAGGCGACAGAGCATTCCAAGGGCCCCAGGTTAAAATCGACCCCAAACGTACACTGCTTTCCAACAGCCCCTGGTTTTAAACTTCGCAAGCGTGAATGAACAGAGTCATCATCCTACCTGGGATCCTTTTCCCTCTGGTCTGCCATCCAGACATCCACTTCCTAAACTCCGTGTGCTCGTGGAAAGCAAAGACGTGTGACAGAGGATCGTTAACATCCAGGCGAGAGCCCAGGCTAAAGGGACAGATGGGCAGTGCAGACGGGGGCTCTAGGCGAGACCGCAGCAGGCGCAGTGGTGTCTGCCCCACCTTCACGCCCAGGGAACCTGCTCCAAATCAGGGGGTGCCTCCTTATCTCTGTATTGCCTTCAGAGAAAGAAGTCCTACTTCTCTGTGGGCCTTTATTCACAGAATTAGCCACTGAGAGCAAAAGGTAAGACCACATAGGATTCATTCCACGAGCCCCGTCACTGGTGCAACTCCCGACTGCAACCTAGGTGCCTCCCAAAAGGCTGTCGAGCAAAGCGAGAAAGGGCAGTCAGATTCCCAAAGCAACCCCGAAAAGACCACGTAACCAGGAATTCAGCCGACGTCAGAGGAAAAGTAGGCTCGATGCTGGGGTCCCGCTGAGCACCCAGCGCCCCACGCTCTGAGCTGCTCCGTGGCCACATGTGAAAGCGAACACTCTGACATCACGGAAGCCGGCGGCGGGCCCGGGGGAGGCTCAGCTCGGCCCCTCGTGGAGCCTTAGACAAACGGCTGCGTCCCACCGCTTAACCGGAGGACAGCAATGGTGAGCACATCCCCCGAAGACTGTTTCCAAGTTGAAGTAACACTTGGGAAGCCCCTTGCACATGTTATGTGTTTAAAAGTACATAATATATTAGAAGAATATGCCAGTCTTATCAGAGTGTTAATTCTACAAAGGGAAGGAGCCAATTGGCATTGAATTCGTGGTGAAAGGGACTTTAGCTTTACCTGTAATATCCTTTTTCTTTTCAAATAAGAGAATGTGTGTGTGTGTGTATATATATATATATACATACATACACATCTTAAGTGGTCTGTAAGTGTGAACATATGTAAGTGTGTATATATAGAGAGAATATATATATATATATATACACACTAGAGTGGAGTGTAGGAAATAAGGCCCATTCTCTCTCTCGCCAACTTCCCCAAGCCCGGCTCCCCACAGACACCCCGCCTTACGGTTGGCGTGAACCCTTTCCAGCATGTCTCCTGCACACATGGCCTGCCTGGACCTCTGTCCCAGCGCGTGGGCAGCCTGCTCAGGTTATGATGGCCACATCATTCCATATCTGAAAGACCCCAGGGTTCTTTAACTAGCTCCCCACTAGGGGACATTGAGGTTGGCTTTTTCCCCTTCAAGCAACAATGGAATGAATATTTTCTACATATCTTTGTGTACTTGTGCAAATAAGGTAGGTCTGTGGAATAGCAAAGTCAAGGTGTGGATGCATTTCAATTTTTTCAAAGATAGACGTATGGTGAATCGTAAGAGCTCTGACAATGACGGCTGTGTGACCTAGAGCAAGCTAATCAACATCTCTGTTCCTCATTTTACGGTCATTTTCTCCGACGGGTAAGTTAGCATATGCAAGGTGTCCTCAGAGGGTCAGACTTCAGCGTGCTCTGGACCTGGCCGGGTCCTGCCCAGAAGGAGCAGCTGTGCCACCAGAGTGGCCACATCACCAGGCCAGAGTCCACACCCCACCCGACGGCAGTCACACCCGCTGCCGGGCCTCTGCGTCCATCATCCCTCACGAGAGAACTCTCGCTGCTCTCACTGGTGGGACAGGGTGGCAGTATTCCAGCAGAGTTCCGGTTCTTCCCCATATTTATCAGTATTTTCTCTTTTTAATAAACATGTCCTACATTTTTATAATTAGGCAGGTAAAACATTTTCAAAAAAATTCAAGATCTGCCCCACTTTTCTTCCCATCACAGATTATGAACACCACGTGGGGCAGAGAGAGATACAGGAGGATCTCAGTGATTTCCCCCGTAGAGCAAAGTGGTCCCAAATTCCTGTGTCAGGTCCCCGTCTGTCTCTGCCATGTCTTAGCATGAGTGGAGGCTGATTTCTACACTTTTCTGCTGTTCTAATATGCTAATTCACTGATTGGCGTCATGTGACTCCCAGCCCAGGTACACGGGGAGATTTTAATTAACAGGGCTTCGTGGATTACCCCACCCCAGCACTTCGCAGAGGCCAATTTACAGTACCTTTATAAGGTTTTCTGCAGGAGCGAAAAAGTCATCTGTTGCAAATAAAATCTAACCAAAGAAAGAAAGAAGTAAGGATAAAATAACCATAAATTACAAACCATTTTATTTCATTCCCTAGTGAAACATTAGGAGCTGCAGTAAAAAGGAAATGTGAAACTGCCTGGGGGGAGACAAACAATGTGCAGTTAAGTCACAATGTGCTTTTTAACGTTTCGATTTCATTGCCTGCTTCCCCCTTAATCTTTCCTTCCCACGCTTCTTTCTTAATCCCCTTTACCATCTGGATGCAAAAGTGCTAACTTCTTACACTTGGAAAGAAAAGAAACCAACTTATTTTCAAGAACAAAGGACATTGGGCTTTGTGAATCTTTCACAGAGCAAGGGCAAAACAAAAAGGGGGGGCACAAGGTCACCCCTGTGTCTTAGCCAGCTCCTCAGAGGATGATGCCCTGCAGGTAGTCTGGCCTGGTGATTTGTTAACCAAAGCAGAACTTCTTTTTTCTTTTGGCCACGCTGCTAGGCTAGCAGGATCTTAGTTCCCGGACCAGGAATTGAACCCAGGCCATGGCAGTGAAAGCACCAAGTCCTAAACACTGGACCGCCAGGAAACTCCCAAAGCAGACCATTTCTGAGAGTAAGGTGTAAAGTGGCTGCTGGCCACCCTACTGAACCTGGGGCCCAGGGACACCTGTGGTCTGGAAAGGATGCAGTGTCCTGGCCTCTGACGCCAGCCAGAACCCAAAAGGCAGGGGAGGACCTGGCTGTTCTGGAGCTGCCAGCGGTTTGGGTGACCTAGCTTGTGGGGCTGTTGCTATGTGCGACCTGCGTCAATGAAAAAAATGCTGCTGCCGTATCAGTAAACAAAGGATGTTGGGCCATCGAGCCATCACATTGCAGCCGCCCAGATGGTGAGCCCTGAGGGAGCTCAGGATGGAAACAGGATGCCCGCCACCAAGCCCTCAGCCCCTGCAGCCACCCCCTGAAGACAGGGGGCCCCCTGCGGGGACTCAGGATGAAGAAGCACAGGATCCTGGCCCCAGGTAGCTGAGGTGCGGATCAAAGGAACGATTCCGGTGAGCGCAGACTCTTGCCTCTTCCCATGCATAGAAAAGGGCTGAATTCATTAACCTGAGATGTCTGGTTTTCTTTAATGAACAGTCATCTTTGATGTTCCGACTGCCTGGTCTCTGTGGCAAAAACCCCTGTAGATCCTGGTTCCTCCCCGACCTCTGCACAGCGGTCCCTCAGCGCTACTGACAGGCTGCGTCCTGGGCTTACGTCCTCAGTTTTGTCCACCAAATAAGACATAACTCTCAACTTTTAGGTTTTTGGTTGACACCTGCCCCTGAGAATGTAGCAGAGCGAGCGAAGCACAGGGGAGCTGACCTGGGAGTCCCTCCCCTGCCCCAGGGCCTCACCTACCCTCCAGGGTCCTGCCCCTCAGGCCCCCCCCCCCGTCAACTCCCTTTGCTGCATCCTCTGTCTGGCCAGCTCCCTCCCCTCCTGAGGAGTCCTTTGAGCATCACTTACCTACGTGGTCCTCCGTGCTTCCCCACCCCACGCGGCGCCCTGGCCTACCTTGTTGCCAGCGCTGGTCTAGACGTCTCCGGGCAGAGTGTAAGCTCTGGAGGGCAGGCCTGGGTCTTTCCCTCTGTGCCTTACCTGGCGCCTCGCACACCACGTTAAGCTCTCCACGTGATTCTCCTACTAAAGTCTGAGGACCACTCATCTCTACTGTAAGAAAACACAGAGGGACGGGGAATTCTTTTCACGTGTGCAAAATGTCTTTTTGTTTAAACCTCAGGCAATGCTGCCTTTGCTCATAACTGTCGCCAATTTAAGAGAAGTTCTCGGAAGCCTTTTGCAATAATGGGCTTTCTCAAGGAGGCCGCCCTTGGGTCTGATTCGTGATCTTCTAGTCGGGGTCCCTGCAGTGGTAAGTGAGCTGGAACCTCGGCCTGGGTGCTTTAAGTGCTTCTTCTCACCCTGAGAGACCCACTGACCTTTCCTCCTACGAACTCAGATGCCATGTCCATCCGAGGCCATCCAAGAAGAGTGGGCAGGATGAGGTGGGCGGGGCTGGAGCGTGGGAGGGGCAGAGAGGCCCCATCCAAGGCTATCCAAGGAGAAGAGTGGGCAGGATGAGGTGGGCGGGGCTGGAGCGTGGGTGGGCGGGGCTGGAGCGTGGGAGGGGCAGAGAGGCCTCTGGAGGGGGGCTGCTGTGTGGGCACTGAGGGAACAAACGTGAGGCCGGCTGAGGTTCCCCAGAAACAGACGGGTGTGCTGCATCTTCTCTGGAGAAGCAAACACAGGGCCCGGGGACTCTGTACTGGTGTCCAGTCAGACTTTGCCCATAGGCAGACTCCCTTGGTTGATTGGGTCTGAGTTCAATAAGGCGACCCATAAACACACACTTCCTCACTGCAAGGAACGAGTCCAGGAGGAGAGAGCAGCCAGGGCACACCACTGATCCCAACAACAGAGACATGCACGGAGGGCCTGGGTGTCGGCACCGCCTGTCCACCCTGCGGTGGGCAGAAGGCCCCCAGCAATGTTGCTCCCCGGTCCCGGAAACCTGTGCCTGCATCACCTCACACGGCAAGGAGAGTTTGCAACTGGGACCAAGGTTATAGACCCTGTGAGAGGGAGGCAGTTCTGGCTGATCCAGTGGGTTTAGCCTAATCACCTACGGTGTCTCAGGGAAGCCAGTGGGGGGTCCACAGCTCTGGGACCCAGGGGCTGCGGGCTCACCAAACCCTCTGCTCACGGCCCCCACCACCTCTACTGGGAGCAGCCAGGTCTGTAGGGAAATGGGGAGGAGCCCCCAGACCCGACCACCTGCTCAGACCACCTATGGCATCCACTTCTAAATCCGTCTAAATCTGGAATCCCTTACTAGTTCATTTAAAAGTAGCTTTTAGGGCTTCCCTGGTGGCGCAGTGGTTGAGAGTCCGCCTGCCGATGCAGGGGACGCGGGTTCGTGCCCTGGTCCGGGAAGATCCCACATGCCGCGGAGCGCCTGGGCCCGTGAGCCATGGCCACTGAGCCTGCACATCTGGAGCCTGTGCTCCGCAACGGGAGAAGCCACAACAGTGAGAGGCCCGCGTACCGCAAAAAAAAAAAAAAAAAAAAAGTAGCTTTTAGGGGCTTCCCTGGTGGCGTAGTGGTTAAAAATCCGCCTGCCAATGCAGGGAACACGGGTTCAAGCCCTGGTCCGGGAAGATGCCACAGGCCGCGGAGCAACTAAGCCCGTGTGCCACAACTACTGAGCCTGCGCTCTAGAGCCCACAAGCCACAACTACTGAAGCCCAGGCGCCTAGAGCCCATGCTCCGCAACAAGAGAAGCCACAACAATGAGAAGCCCACGCACCACAACGAACAGTGGCCCCTGCTCGCCGCAACTAGAGAAAGCCCATGCGCAGCAACGAAGACCCAATGCAGCCAAGAATAAAAATAATAAATAAATAAATTTATTTTTTTTAATAGAATAAAATTAGCTTTTAAATAGTTGTAGGCAAAGAGCAAGATCACCTCTAAAAGGGGCTGTGGCTGAGGCCAGGCTGTGATGTTTAATGAATATGCTAAAGCTTTTCATGCAAACTGCAACTTAGTCATCAGAAATGAGGAGCATTATAGTGGGTTGTTCCAATGCAGTGAGGCCATCATCAGAAATGAGGAGCATTATAATGGGTTGTTCCAATGCAGTGAGGCCGTCATCAGAAATGAGGAACATTATAATGGGTTGTTCCAATGCAGTGAGGCCGTCATCAGAAATGAGGAACATTATAATGGGTTATTCCAATGCAGTGAGGCCGTTAGTTTCTCTTGGTGGAAAAAAGCATAATCTTGACATTTCACAGTCAAAAGCTGTTCTCCTCTGGGATTTGCCTTAAAATAGGAAGGTGCAACGGGGTGAGTCTAAGAAATGTGGGAGGGTGGTCTCCCTCTGAGGAGCAAGCCAGGCTGTCCCGACAATTCCCATTCAAGAACAGAGGCTTCTGTTATCACTGCCGATGGGGCCTAATAAAAAAGCCTCTGGGCAAAAGGCTGAGACTTATAGTGAAATAAAAGAAGTTTATTCAAGTGTGGGACAAAGCTAGAGCGTGTACAGGTAGCGATGTGGGGGAGCCCGAGGTCAGCACTGAGATCCCTGGTGGACGTGCTTGGGGACTTGTTCAAGTTTCCCGCGGATGCGTGGCTCTTCTTTGGGACAAAGTTTCATTTCACCTGTGGGCTTAGTTCTTTAGTGTTTTTGTACAGACCAAACTGGCTAAAACCCCAGCAGAGCAGGACCAGAGCCCAGAGCCACTTAGCACACTCGGGCTGTTCCCAGCTCCGCAAACACCATTCCCGGCATTCAGCCACCCCCAACACCAAACGTCTGCGGAGATCCGTCCCACCCTCACCTCTCAAAGGGTCAAACGCTTGCTGTGCTGATAAATTCCTCTCTGTCGCCCTGTTCTTTCTGCAATAACAACTTTAAAATAGCAAGTTGTTTATAAACAACCCTCCAAGCTCACCAGGAGTCCTGACGTTCGGTGTTCAGAATCGGGTTTCTTGCTTCCCACTAGCCAGCCAAGGTCCCATGGTACTCAGGTGCCAGCAGGAGAAAATTTATAGGGGCCCGAGCCAGGGAGTCAGAGTTTCCCGGGGATGGGCCTCACCTGTGTGATGTCACAAGGGCTGCAGGGAGCTAGAGCTCCAAGCTGAGCAGCCCCTCCCTGCAGAAGCCAAGGGCGCCCCTGCAAGACCCCTGTGCGAGGCTAAGGCAGACCTGGGCCCCCCACTGTCGCTGACCCTGCCACTGTCCGCCCCCATCCCTAACAGCAACCTGGCCTGAAGCCCCTCCTCCCTGGTTCCTGGGTCCCCTGGGCTTTGTCTCTAGGAGGCCTCCGTGAGAGCATGTGTTCAGCACACCCAGCAGTGGGTCCAGGCAGAGAAGAGAGCCAGGGGGGCTGAGAACGGGAAGGACCCTCAGCTGGGAAAGTGCAGACGCACACAGAGCTTCCATGGGGGTTAAAGGGGCTCGCGGACCTTGAGAAAGCACACCTGTGCCTCGTGGCAAGAAAGACACATGTCCCAGCCCTGGGAGCCTGGGGTCTGGGGAAGGGCTTCCGGTGAGACGGGCACAGCTGAGCACCTGCCTGACACACGTGGCCACACCTGACACACATGGCCACACCTGACACACGAGGGGCACAGGTGATCACACTCATCATCACACCACCCTGCAGAGCGCTGTTATCACAGATGGAGAAACTGAGGCCCAAGGTTATTCCAGGGAGCCTAAGTCGTAAGCGGCTGAACCGAGCAGGGATTCAGAGCAGCAGGTGTGCTGGAGCGAGGGGTCCTCTGATGCCTGGAGGGGTTTCCTGCCTCGGGAACCCCTCCCACTTTCCTTCCTGGGTTCTCTTTACCGGGTCTTGGCCTGCCCTGCTCCCCCCTGCACCTCCAGTCCTCCGGGATGAAACCAAACCGTCGGGAGAGGCTGCCCCCATCCCCTTCCAGAACCTGCCTGGCCCTCCCCCATTCGGCTCCCACTGGACCCTCTGGTCTCAGGGGGCACATATCTCCCCTTCCAGATGAAATTCTTAAGAACAAAACTCGTCCGTTACTGTTTAAAGTCCCTAAGTTTGGCGGTGGTTTAAGCTACCTGATATGCTCTGCTTGGGATACCCCATCCTTGTGAAGCAGAGTTTCCCTCCCGCCATCAACACTGCAAACGGCAAGCTTTCCCAGCCTTCCTCATATCTAGGGCACAGACACATACAAAGCCACTGTGTGCGGAATGTTCTCGGTGTGGTGCCTCTGGATCTGTGCAGTGCACAACCTGGGCAGACACACATAATTGGCCTGGAGATCTAGGTACCCAGACAGGCTCAATCCCAATGCTGAATGTGGAGCTCGGCGTGGGCGTGCAGGGCAGTTGCTCCTGTCTGCAGCCAGCTACCGGCAGAGGGACCCTGCAGGCCCTGCATGGTGTATGGGCTTTTCTCCCTTCCGTGTAGCACCCAAGACATTCTCCAGTCTTTCCAAAATTCCTTTGAACTGCCAAAAAGCTTTCAACAATTCCCTTTCTGCTTAAATTAGCCAGACTCAGATTTTTTTGCTTACAGCTAAGAAATGCCACCTGCCCTTGGTTCTGATCTGCTAGATTAAACGGGGTTACCCCTGGTGACCACTCCTGGGCCCTCGCCTGCCACCGCCCCCAAGGAAGCAGGTGGGCGCCGTCCAGACCCCCAGGGCGGCAGACGCGGAAGCCAGTTTGTCAAGTCTGGGTGAGGCAGGAACCGACAGACAGAGGCTGCCCCGGGGAAAAGAAGGCGTTGAGCCGCCGCCAGAGAGGAGACACCCTCTTGCCATTCTCGCTGCAGCCCCCCGAAACCCCGCTCGTCCCCCGTGCTGCAGGGGCACCGGGCCCAGGGCGAGGAGTGGAAGCCCATGCTAGAGCTCGCCGTGACCCCTACGGTCAGAAGACCAATGCTTTTCCCGACTCCTCTGTTTGTCAGGTCTCCATGTCTGCCGCCACCTGGGGTCACACTCAGGCCTCGATGAGAAGCCACACGGAGCATGGCTGAGTGTTCCCTGAAGGGTCTGGCACTGCTGGGTCTGGGGGGGCCCTCCTCCCCTCCCTGCTGCCCTTTGTCCCTTTGTTCTTCTGCATCTGTCTCCCTTCTCCGTTTCTGACTGATCCCCACTCTCTCAATACCTCTGTCTCTCACATACACACGCGCGCGCATGCATACACACACACACACACACACACACACACACACACGAACCCCCAGAGCCTCAGTGTGGCGGGCAGCCTAGGGGGCCCGGGACCCCTGCAGCATCGTCTCGCGGGTGCACGTCCCCCCGCGGCCGCTGGGTGGCAGTGTGGACGCGCGGGTACGCCGCCGCCGCCCATCCTCTTCGCCCACGCTGCACCCGGGGCTCAGAGAGGTGCCCGCGCACCAGCTTTCCGGTCACGCCTCGATGCAGCACCTAATAAATCCCGGTTCTCCCCTCAACCAGACCGCCTCCCTCCTGCGCTGCAAATCAGCGGCCGCGGCCCACCCCGCGGGCCCTTCCTGCCGAGCTGGGGGATTCAATTAGCGGCTGTGCTTCTGGCCTCCTGCCGGCTGCGCCTGTCCTATCAAATTGTCTTTGACACCGTCACAGCCCTGTAGAGGTGTGTGACCCAGGCACAGACAAAGGCCGGCGTGCTTTCCTGCGCTTCGTGCTGGCACAGAGCCTCGGAGGCGGGCTCATCGGAGGCGGCGACAGGAGGGGACGTGGATCGGCTCCCTCTGGTTTCACCTGAGAGCCGAGGCGACACGAGAGCACAAAAGTGGCCCCATCCCAACTCCTCCCCTACCAGGGACGAATCCAGACCCAGGGAGGCGCCGGCTTGCCCTGGGCTGCCCTTGACCCCGGTGAAGAGCCCGGAGGGGTGGGGCACACCTGACCCACCCTAGGGCCAGGGCAGCTCTGTCCAGGTGACCGAGGGCAGTCGCATGGGCCGAGGCCGTCGTGGTGATGCTGGGGAAGCTCCGGCTTCAGGACGCCCTGCCCAACTGCAGTCACCACCTGGTCAGTTCCCTTGCACAGGCCCCTGGGACTGGATCTGCCTGTCCTGTGAGGGGCAGGCACCTGGGCCAGCTCAAGGTCATGGGCCCTGGGCTGTGAGCAGGGGTGCCTGGCTGCCCCACAGGCCCGTGGGTGCAGCGGGGGTCCCGCAGATACCCGGAGCAGAGCCGCTGCCTTGGCCCCTGTGGCACCTACAGCAATAGCACCGGGGCCTGAGCTCCAGTCTGCAGGGCACAAAGAGGACCAGCCCCTGGGGAAGAAGCCAGCGGCACCTTCACCGCGCTGGGCTCTCACCGCGCCAGCAGCTCTAGGCAGACGCTCCCCTTCCTCCAAAACAGTCGCTACACAAACACCCTGCAGGCGCGGTCCAGAACGTCGGGCAGCCGGGGCCTCGCTCCCGAGACACGCAGACACACAAGAGGCCCTGGAGAGCGGTGTCCCCGGAGCCCCCTTCTGGCTCCCAGCCCCAGCTGTTTTCCTTTGTGGGTGCGTGACTGCCTGTTTTCTTTGAAAAATGAAGATGTTTATTATGTTTTACTGGGGATTCTGATGTACAAAAGGAAGAACCGTGGGTGACGGGCAGGCAGCTTCTGGGATGGCCCCCAGCGGTCCCGTCTCCAGGAGTCCCCTCCCCAAGTTCAGGCTGGACCTGGGGACAGGCTTCTGAGACCAGAACGCAGACAGTGATGGGGGGGTCGCTTCCCAGGATGCGCGCACGCTCGCACTGCTCTGAGGTGGCCAGCGGTCCTTGGGGAGGTGCCCAGGGCAGAGGTGCCCGGCAAGGAACCCAGGCCTCCATCCAGCCACCCGTGTGGCACTGAATGCCACCAGCAACCTCACGGTCAAGTGTGGCTGGTGAAACAGAGCCACCCCCCCCCCCCCCCCACAGCCGAGCTCTGGGTGAAGTCCCGCCCCACAGGACCTGCGGGGACGTTGATGCTTTGTCGTGAGTCGCTGTTTGGGGGTGACCGCGATACAGGAATAGATAACGCATACCGCTAGAGAAGACACTGAGAGAACAACATTCAGTTGTCAAATTCGGAGCATTTACTTTTCTTTTTCCTGAAATCCGCAGCAAAGCAAAATTGTTTCTACTTTTACAGAAGCACTGATCTGAGCTAAGAGGATTCTTTTCCATATAGAAATTAAAAGGAAGGTAGTCATTTAAGACCCCTCTACCATTGTTTGTACTTAACTGTTATAACATTTAAAGATCTCGTTTCATACTTTGCACAAAGCCAAAGGCGATTCTGAGTAATTACATAACGAACATTTTGTCTACACTACAAATAATAAAACTCTAGTTCTTCAGACATAATACCCAGAAACACGTTTTTTTTTCCTTCTTTTTCGCCCAAGCATGCACCATTCTCTAAGATTCAGAAAAGGAGCCTTTACCGGGGACCCCGCACTCCTGCTTGGGGACCACGTGGCGGGCAGAGCCTCCCACCCATGGTGGCAGCCGGCAGCCACCCGGTGGCGGAGGGGCCGCCGATGCTGGAGCAGCAGGGCCCCCGCTACACGTGCTCCTTGTCGAACTCGCAGAGGAAGTGCATGGTGAGGTGGCAGGCCACGTCGTTCCAGCCCCCGGAAGCCACCAGCTCCACGCAATCCTCGTCGTCATAGGCGTTGTTGGGCTCCCCGCTGCGCCACTGGCTGAAGGTCTGCATGGGCGAGCGGTCCGCGTAGACAAAGGTGCCCTCCCGCTCCAGGTCGTTGATGCCGATGAAGACGCGGGCCAGGCCGGCCTGCGCGATGTAGGCGGCCAGCAGCCCGTTGGCGGCCTCATCCTTGGGCATGCCCAGCGCGCCGCCCCGGCCCTGGCAGGCCAGCTGTGCATCCACGTACCGCTTCTCCTCCTTCACCAGCAGGTAGATCTTCTGCTCCGTCTCGCGCACGCCGGCGACGGCTGCGGGGACAGGGCTGGAGGGCGAGCGCTCGCGGGTCCCCAGCAAACCCGGGGCGCCAACCCAGCACGTGCGCACGGGGAGCAGACCCAGGGCCGCTCTGCCTCCGGGCAGGGGTCGGGGGGACACGGGAGCAGGGAAGCCCCGAGAAGCACGTACCGTGTTTGATGAACTTCAGCTCCGCTGTGATCTGCGCGACCTGGTTGTCTGTCTCCCCGACGGCCTTCCTCAGCTGGCCGCACTCACACGGGATGCCTGCGGAGACCGCGCCCGGCGTGTGATGGGACTGACCCGGAGGCGGGCTCGGGAGGGGGTACCCCCTCCCCCGCATGCTAGGCGATTCAAAACACGAAGGCCTTTGAGGCTGCATGTAGATTTCAGACGTGATCCTAAAGGCAGGGAGCAGTGGAAGGGTTTCCACAGGGGCACCAAGGTCGGGTTCACGTTTCACAATCTCGCTCTGGTCGCTTAGGAGGAGCTCAGTGGAGGTATGGCGGCGAGAGCAGGGGGTTAGGACAGTCACCTCGGGAAGACTGCGGGCAGTGACAGCGCGGCAGGAGAGACGACAGGACGTTTGAGCAAAGTGGTGGAGCTGGAACCGTGGGGTGATGTTCAGTCATCCCAGCATGGCCAACCCTGCCTCAGCTCAGGTGTTTCCTCCTGGCCCTCTCAGGAGGACCCTAACCTTCCAGCTGTGAAGAGCTCCACGCGGTCAGGAACCTTCTCAGAATGTCACTCGGCCATCACAGCGCTTGGGGGGCCCGTCACCCATGGTGGCACTGCTGGCTTCGGCTTCTCCACCAGAGCAGGAGGGGCCGCCGGCTCCCGCCCACCCTCTGCTCTGACTCTGTGAGCACAGGGGCAGGACTTCTCACCTTTTCCTCAGAAATTCCATCGTGCGAAGCTCTCAGCCTGCCTTTCCAGTCTGAACACACTCTTTGGTGTTTGGCCCGGTCTTCCAAACTCTCAGCCCCCCTCTACCACTTAGAACCCAAACACTCCCCAACACATGGGCACCTGGAATGATGCTGGTGTGATTGGGGTTTTTTTCTTTAATGGAACTTTTTCTGAGACACACGTTGTCTTTGAGTTCACTGAGGTTTGAGGCACTGACGTTTTCTGGAGAGATGGGACCGGTATCAAGCTGACAGGTGCCTTCAGCTGGCAGGAAGGGCCTACCCAAGGGATGCAGACACTGTATCTTCCCCCTCAATCTAGTATCTGTGCAGTGTCTCCTGCGGTCACACGTGTTGGGGACGAGGACCAGAGGGTGCACACCTGTTAGGATGGCGTTTCAGTAATGGGGCTGAGAGGCCACAAGAGCCCGAGTGATGGTGGTGGGAACAGTCCGGCAGGGGTTGGGGGACACTGAGCATAGATGGCCTGAACCTGGCAGGGACAGGGGTTGAGTGACATTGGGGTGGAGGTGCGTGCTGGGCAGGGGTGCGGGTGCAGCCGAAGTCCAGGGAACAGCGGTGGGGTTGGAGCGGGCAGCAGGCTGTGCCACATGGAGAAAGAAGAAAGGGCAGCGGGCAGAGCTCCTCCGAGAAGAGAGGAAGAAGCAGGGGCCACAGGGCGGCAGGCAGAGAGGACGGGGGCTGCCCGCGGCCCGGTCTCCTGGCACCAGGGAGAAGTTAAGGGAAGTCGGTTAAGTCCACTGAGCTGGGCCGGGGTCCGCGGTGACAGGAGGGTCGTGGGGAGTCGGCTGCAAGGACACCCAGAATGAGGAAGATGAACCGGAAAGTACGGGCGCGCTTCTCAGAGAAGCTGGTGGTCAGGAGGGGGTCCTGATGCTCCCAGAGAACAGTAGGAAAGGAGGAAAGTGCGCTTTAGGGCGTGCGTATCTAAGCTGGATCGATGAGGTGATAATACACAGCTGGCGTGCAGACCACAGCCCTGAACGGGAACGAAAACATTCAGGTAGCAGGAAAGCAAATACTGAAATAGTCCATGGGAGGGTGTGATGCACGAGGAAGGCGTGTCAGTTACACGCGCTTTTTCCAGCCTATTAAGTTTTATGTCATGATTTATACTTTCTAAAAGTGCAATTTTAATACATTTCTAAAAAATCCTTGGACCCCTTATGCCATACCTGGTTCTCCATTAGGGCCAGGGGGTCCTATGTCACCAGAATCTCCTTTCTCACCTGGAAAAGAGAAGCAAGGCCAAAGTCACAAAGCAGGGGTGGGACGTGTCCCCTGAGTTCAAATGTCCAGGTAGCAATGTTCTTTCTTCCATGTGCAGTGCCCTGCGGTTCCTCCCAGACCCTCCTTCTGCGGTGAACTGGAGGGAGGAATGGTCTGTAGATGACTGATTCTTCAGGCTCTGTTTATGTGACGTGGGACATCCACATATCATGGGACTTCAGAGATTATCAGATGAGCGTTCTTTAAGTCAATTCTGGAAAACCCAGCATGTTTCCTAGAACACGCTATCACCTCGGAAATCCGTAACACCCAGTGCCAGTTCTCTCCATGTCCCACATCACAGCAAGAAAATTCAGGTAGAACAGGTAACGTCAGAGACGGATGGACCGTAGAGGTTCCCTCATCCAAACAGAGTCAAGATGAGAGCGGTCCTCCCTGTCCCTCTCTGAGAGGCAGCAAGGTGTCCCAGGGGCACAGCCACCAGGACACCTGGGCGCCAGCCTTCTGTGGACAGGACAGACGACTCAGCCACTCTGCCCCTCCGTTTCTTCCAACTTATGAAACAAAGGGATAGGAGGAAATCATGGCAACAAAGCTTTCTAGAAATTAGACAATGGCTATTTATTTTTAAATCACAGGAATATTCCTAAAGCACTACCTTTCTTCCCCCTGAGAGAACTTAAGCTTCTCGGCTGACCTGGGACAGTGAAGGGGCAGCGACTTCTACATCCTTGGAGAGTCATGTTCCGTTTGATGGGGATGGAGAGAGCTCGGCAGTCTCCGTCCAAGTGATTCCTTTTTTTTTCTTTTATCAACACCAGGAGCTTGGAAATGACTCAAGGATCAGCCTGACAAGGACCCAGGACGGCAGAGTCTCAGAGATGGAGCAGATCAGGTAAGCTAAGCCCAGTAAGGGCCTTCTTGGCAAGCTGTCCCCTGGTGAGACTCTGACATTTACCCAGAGCATATGCTGTATGTTAAAAGCACACACATCCCTATTTGTAGCCAGTATTCACTGCGTTCTTCACAGCAGCTAAAAGGTGGAAACAACCCCAGTGGCCGTCAGCAGATGAAGGGATAAATAAAACGTGGTCCATCCATGCAACGGAATATTATCCAGCCTTATATAAAGGACAGAAATTCTGACACCTGCTGCAACACAGATGAACCCTGGGAACATTATACCCAGTGAAACAAGACACAAGAGGACGAGTACTGTGCGATTCCATTTATATGGAATATCTAAACAGGCACGTTCACAGAGACAGACAGCAGGTTAGAGGCTGCTAGGGGCTGCAGGGGTGGGGCGTTACTACCTCACGAGGACAGAGTCTCTCTGGGGGAATGAAAACATTTTGGAAATGCATAGCGGTGGTGGTCCTACAACCTTGCAGTCGTGCTTAGTGTCACTGAATTACACTGAAAATAGTTAAAGTGACAAATTTTATGTTACAAATATATTACCACAATTTTTTAAAGCTTTTTCAAAGCTTCCGCATCCCTCTCTATATCACGCATCTCGATCTGTGTGCTCTGTAATGAATCCACGGGGCGGGTGTTGCCCACGGATCTGCCGGGAGGAGAGACGCAGCTCGCCGAGCTGGCCACACTCTTCGTCTCGGTCCTGGCTGAGGGACCCTTCCCACCAGGGACAGGCTGGGCCGGGGGAGGTCTGTGCCATTCGATCGGAACTGACCACCTGGACCCATCACAGCTCAAAGCCCCAGGCAGGGTGATGGAGCACAGGACTGCAGGCACCGCGCTGGGCAGAGCAGACCACAGCCAAACTCCCTCCCAGCCCCAAGCCCCCCAGCCTCTGTCTCCTGCTGCCAGCACCCATGACAGGACCTGGGGGAGCCCTTCACGGGGCTGAGGGGCCTCGCCTCCTCCACCCCGAGCCCTCTGGGGTCTAGCACGGGCGCAGGACAAGCCAGGGGCTCAGAAAGTATTTGCTGACTGAGTGCGGAATGGGGGGCGGGGGGGCGCAGAAGAGCCGGGCGATGCTGAGCGACCCCTTAACTGCCCTGGGGACAGTCTCCCGAGCTGCCCACCCTCCAGGGTTGTGCAGGTCAAACGGGGTCGCGTGGGCACTGGTGCTGCTCCCACGCTGCTGTCACCCTCCTGCCCCCCGTGCTTATGGGGAGCCACCCCCCAGTCTCAGAGAGTCTGAGTCACCCGAGCTGCAGGTGGACGGACAGTGTGTCGGGAACGCGGTCCTTCTGCTGCCTAAATGGGGCTCCTGATTCTCCCCCAGGCAGCATGTGAACCCTGAGGGGCAGGGAGCTCTCCCCACCTCGTGGCACCCAGTCAAGTCTGATCGATCCCAAAACGCAAACGCTGGAACACAGCTATCGTGTATAAAGCGCACAAAATAAACACGACCACCAGCTACTCTCTAAGCGCCCGGGAGGTGAGCCTGCGAGGGAACGTGAGCAGAGGTGTGTCGGAAGTACCTTTAGAACCAATGGGACCGATTTTTCCATGGCGCCCCACGCCGCCTTTCTGTCCTTTGTCACCCACGTCTCCTGTGGAAAACAATGAGATCACAGTTGGTCGAGGCACAGGTAATGCAGTACACCTCCCGTGTATCAGCCCACGTGAACACGCATGCACACACACACGAGGAGACCGAACACGTTACAACTCTTGTTTAACCTCTCCAAGGTCGTGTATCCGACTGACCCCAGAAGGCTCTACATGTCACCTGCTGATGTATTTCCCAAAGGAAGACACACACCCCTAAAGTCACACACACTACGGAACAGAGGAGGCCACACGGTACATCCCCATGTCCTCAACTCAACCGAGCGCCTTAGACTGAGCGCTTCCGGCCAGCAAGCAAGTCCTAGTTCTGTGATGTTCCCACAGCTCAGGCCAGGTCGAGGTCAGAGGACAGAACACAGGCTGAGGGGTGAACCACAGCAGAGATGCAGACACCCCACCAAAGCCGGCTCACGTTCGCACAAGGGTGAAGTGTCTGGCACAGAGCACGCGCACACATGTTCTCTTATTTGGTTACAGGAGGGATTCATCGCGCAGATGGGGTTCACGGGGGTTCAGCACTTGCCCGGGTCAAGTACCTGGTCCCGCCATGAGGTGACTCCTGCCCCGGACACCGTGTACAGTGTGTGATGCTGGGGACACAGGAGTGACAGGGCTCAGGGTCTGCGGGGGGGTCGGGGAGATAAGTGGCCAGTGGTAACTCACACAACTAGTATTGTAACAGGAGATGCCTGGGGCTCTGAGGAGGCATCCGGGAGCTGGGGAGAAGACAGCCACCAGCCAGGACCACATCACCATGCCTCTGGTCACACGTGGACGAGGCCTGGACAGGGACGAGGCAGGCACCGCAGGAGGCGGCCCAGGGGAGTGGTGTCAGGAGGGTAGGGAGAAATTCCCAGACTAAGAAATGTCTGGGAGGCAGAGACTTAGTAAATATTCACTCTGAGGATATGGTGAGGGCTTCACTTTATTGCTGGAAGAGGAACAAGCTACTCAGCTCTTGGGCCAGACAGGGCCACAGCGGCCCCGACAGCCACGCCCCTGGGGCTCTAAGTGAACCCCCCAGCACAGCCGTCCTGAGGCAGCTCCAGCCACAGAAAAGTGTTCCTTTGTTGACTTGCAGGAGCTTGAAAGGCGCCACCTGCTCCTTCCACCCAGCAGTCCTGGTTTTGCAGCCAGAGAGATGCACGGCTATTCTAATCCGCCGTCCACAGACAGTCCTTCAAACATCTACTGTTTTCTCCCTGAAATCTTCCCCTCAGCTTCCCCACCCTGTCTGTGCTCCCATACAGGAGCACCAGCCCCCAAGCAGGCCTGACCACTGTCCCCGCCTGCTGGGGACTGAAGTGCCCCCCAGATTCATATGCTGAAGCCCTGACCCCCATGTGATGCATCTGGAGGGGGTCAGGGTCAGAGGAGGTCACGGGGTGGGATGCATCCCCTGATGAGAGGATGAACAGCCTGGAATCCTCTCTCTCCACCATCTGTGGACACGGCCAGAAGTCGGCCGTCTGCAGGCCAGGAAGCGGATCCTCCCCAGACCCCAACCATGCAGACAGCCTGCTCCGGGACCCCTGCCTCCAGAACCGTGCGAGATCAGTGTCAGGGGCTTAAGCCCCTGTGTCTGTGGTGTTTGGCTATGGCCCCCGAGCCACTTGTCTGGACACCCTGGTCCCTTGTCTGGACCCTCTAGTCCATTAGTGTGGTCTGAGCTCAAAGATGACCACAGACACCCTGCTCAGCCTCCTGCAAAGTGTTCCAGAGCAAAGCCCCTGTCCCTGGAGTGCGCACTCAGCTACTGCCGTTGTTCCAGGGCCTCGGCCGCCACCCTCCTTCCGGACACCTTTTCTTCAAAAGGCCAACGTTCCCTTCCCTATAACTCTCCGTTGTGCCCCTCCTGAGGTCCTGGGGTCAACGTGAGCCCTGGGGAAGCTGGGCTGAGCCGGATAAGTGTCGAGATGACCTCCGTGCTCATGCTTTTTACTTTCACATCTCGCCAAATCACGGGGGGGTTTGGCTTGTTTTCACGCTGTCTCAGCAGGGTCTGCTGGGACACTTGCCATGGCGTCCTTACGGGGACGCGCAGGCCTGATAGACTGGATTAAGCTCGGGCTCCATCAGGCAGTCCCAGGGAGAGAGTGCCCAGGGCAGGAGGAGGTCTCAGAGACCCCCAACCCAACCATATCTTCAGGCAGGAAGGCACCTACAGTAATGCACCTACAGTCATGAGTCGGGTGGATGGTCCCCAGCACGTGGATCCCACTGAACTCCCACTGGAGAGGGGCAGGGTCGCCAGAGTCTGGAGAGCGGCTTCCTGCCTGGGGAACACGCCTCCTCGTTCAGAAGACCCGACACCGCAGAGGAGTCTGGTCCACGTTTTAATGGGCAGATTGGGGCAGACTGGGTGTGAGTGCAAACCCATCCCCTGAAGAGTCTGTTGTTTGCTAAGATTCCACCTAGAAAAGGTGAGGACAGAGTGTGGGCCTCCTGCCAACCTTGGGGTCACTTCTCCCCAAGACCCCTCCCTGCAGAGGGGAACTCAAAACAACACCTGCCACCCCTCTGCTCCCACCCAGACGGCTCCTGCTGCCCCTAGCAGACAGGGAGAGGGTAAGGAGGCTTGGACGAGCACACTGGAGGGGGAAACACCTGCAATCAAGAACAATGGCGAAAGCGCTGCCCCCTCCCCCACTCCCCGACCCCACGCGAAACCTCTGGGCTTAGCAGACGATTAACTCATGACTCACTGCTGAAGGATGCTGCTGAAGGATGCCGTCAGGGTCTAGCTCACATCCCGCTGTGGTAAATGAGTCAACCTGAGGGTGACTGGAGAGCCCTCGGCTTTCAGCCCGTCTCTCAATTGCACAGCCGAACTTCACCACTAATTCAAGCTTGCTGCTGACACGTGGCACCTGCCCCCAGCAGGTACTGAGCCCAGCTCCCGCCCTTGGAGGGGTGTGGGACCCGGCCCCTGCCGTAGGGGGCTCTGAGAAACCAGGCACACGTATAGAAAATCAATCGGATGCCAGCAGCTCACGGGGCAGGGGGATGGGGGCAGGCGGCGAGCCCAAGCCCAAGGCGGGGAATGAAGGCGCTGCAGGTCTGCAAACCTCAGGGTGGGAGTCCCCTGGGGGCTCGTCACCACTGATGGCCGGGCCCGCCCCGGGGGGGGGGGATTCCACAGGTCCGGGTGGGGCATCCCCGTCGAGCTCCCGGAGTGTTGCGGATGCCGCTGCTTCCTGAACCGGGCTTGGAGACCCCTGCGGTTTGCGGTGACGTGAGAAGGCTGGAGCTGCAGGAGGTCGCCCATGCAGGCCAAGGCTGGGGGTCAGGCAGCCCCAGGTCTGTGCTCTACCTTCGAGGCTGAGTCTCCCTGCGCCTCAGTTTTCTCTCTGCAGAGTGGTGTCCTGTAATAACAGCTCCTCTTGTGTGTGAGACTCCAGGCCCGCAGCGCCGTGTGCACAAGGCTTGGAGCTCGGGCCCTGCGGCCCAGCTGATTCTCCCCGTCACTCAGCTGTGCCATCTCTGTGCGTTTCTGACCTACATAATGGGGCTAATAACAGCCATAGTAGAGCCATCTCACGGGGCTGAGGGAAACGCGAGCACCGTCGGGTACGGCATCTGGCACGCGGCAGGTGGGCCTAAGTGTTGGCCACTATGACTGTCATTTGGAGGCAGAAGCTCCGAGCTGGGACACTGCTTCCTCAAGAGCGACCCATGTCCCCCATGACCCCCCTGGATCTGCACAAGCAGAGCCTCAGGCCCCACCAGCTCAAGCACCGAAATCTGCATTTTAACACATCCCTGGGTGATTCCAGGGGCCCCAAAGCTGGAGCAGGGCTGGACCAGACCCCGCAGGCAGCCCTCTTTGGAGGCTGGTTGAGATTCCATGGTAACCCACTGCTTGCTGCTGCCAGGAGCAAACTGGAGCTAGCAATAGAGGTGCTTGCAATCTGGGGCAGTTCTGCTCGTTTCTCCAACTTTCAGAGATAAATTAGAATACTTCCAGGTACACTGTGTGCCAGGAAAGCCTGTCCACATGTACTGATGGATCTCAACCTCACAGTGTTATTGCCATTACCACCTGGCATGGGCTGAATTGTGTGTCCTCCAAAATTCTTATGTTGAAGCCCTAACCCCCAATGTGACCATATTTGGAGATGGCCTTTCAAGAGGTGATTAAGGTTAAATGGGGTCAGAAAGGTGAGGGCCTAATCCGATAGGACTGGTGTCCCTGGAAGAAGAAGACACACCCAGTGAGCCACACACAGAGGAAAGGCCTCGTGAGGACACAGGGAGAAGGCGGCCATCTGCACCCCACGGAGAGAGGCCTCAGGGAAGCCAGCCCTGCAGACACCACGGTCTCTGACTTCCAGCCTCCAGGGCTGAGAGAATAAACATCTGCCGCGTTTGCTACAGCAGCCGCAGCTGACTGGTACGCTTTCCCTCTGCCCCAGAAGCGAAAGTGGAATCAGACGGGTGGTGCCGCCCACCACCAGTCATGCCACTAGTGCAACTGGTGTCCAGTGATCCAGGGCGCAGCCTGCAATCGGGCAGACCAGGCCCGGGTCCCGGCCCCCAACCCGCGCAGCCTGGGGTGGGTCACAGCCCTCAGAGCCTCGGCTTCCTCACCTGCAAGGTGGCATTACCCTCAGGCCACTGAGCACAGGACATCGGCCCAGGTCTCCTGGCCACACCCAGGGCCCCGAGCCCTCACCTCAGCTGTGGGGCAGCGGCCTGGTCCCCACAGACCCAGCCACAAGCCAAGGCTGCACTTCGAGGGACTGGGCCTGAGGGCATGCTGCAGGCTCGTGGGAGACAAACAACCCTCCCCAGGGCCCAGAAGGTGGGAACTAGGAAACCAGAGAGAGCAGAGCCGACACCCAGCCTCCCGTGGTGCCGGCTCACCTGTGAGGAGCCGCTCAGGGGCCAGGCCTCACCTGTCCCTGTTCAGCCCTGCATCCTCGGGGCCCACGGCCCAGGCCCTCGGACCAGAGGAGACCTGGTTCGCGACACCCCCTGATGACCTCACAAGAGGGCCTCTGTGCAGAAGGCTAGGCGCTGGGGGCAGCTGGGCCTGATGCGGACGGTCACCCCAGCCAGAACGACCAGCGCCCTGCCGTGCACAGCTCCCAGTCATCAGTCCCGCCCCAAGAGGGGTGTCAGAGTAACAATAGCCACCACCTGTGGGTGCCTGCTGGGCAACGCATGCACACACACACGTGCACACACACACACACACATGTACCTATATGTGCATGCATGTACACGTGTGCATACACACGCATTCACATATATGTGCGCACATGCACTGTGCATGCATTCACATACGTGTGCTGCATATACACAACGCACACACATTCACATGCATGCATATGCACATGCACATATACTCATACATACACATGCATGCACACATGCATGCATTCACATGCATATACACATACATACGCATATGCACACAGATACATATGTGAACCCATGCATGCACACACATGCATTCCAAATATGCGCGTGCATATACATATATACATACACGTGCGTTGCGTATACATGCATGTACACACGCACACATATCTACATTCACAATACATGCACACATACACACAAACAGCATGTTCAAACATACAAACACACACCAAGCAAGCCTTTCATCCTCACAGCACTCGGGCTGAAAGCTGGAAGCAGTAGCCTACAGCAGGCCCCTGCACCGTGACCCTGCACACAAGGTCAAGGGTGTGGGCTGCCGTTCCTCACAGGAATATTCTCTCTTTGGGGTGTGTTGGAGAAGAAGAAAAAGCAAGAACCATTGAGTTCCCCGAGATGTCCACACACTCTCCACTTGAGGGCAACCCAAGGTCGTCTGCGATGCTGACTTGCCTTAACTCGCAGACACTCCTTGGAAAGCAGCAGAAAAGCAGTGTGGTTGCCAGCCTAGAGGAGACTGGATCTGAACAAGAGCCCTGCTGGCTTCATCCCGCCTCCTCTTGCCTCTCCAAATGACAAGGAGCTTTTTGCAAAAACCAAACAAATCCCCCCACCCTGGTGGTGTGGGATGACTGGAAACGCACCAGACACACTCAGATCCGGTCCCTTTAAGTCTCCAGAGCTGGCGGTGGTGGCTCCCCAGGGAGCTGTGACTGCGGTGCCAGCCCTTCCCATCCCATCCCGTTTATGAGAAGTGTGCCAGCGCACGTTTGTCCTCTGGACGTGCACGAGGAACGGGGGCAGCTCGCAGTGGGCTGCTAATTCTTATTAATTTTAATGAAGATCTCACACCGTCCTTTGAAAAGGAGACAGGGCAGAAAGAGCACTTGGCATCCAGCTGCCTCTGAGATTTTCGACGGAGATAATGTGCACATTACAGCGCCCAGAAAGCCCGTCGCTGACGTAGGGTCGCCCTCCCCCATCGCAGGCCAGGTGGGTCCCCAGCTTCTGCGCCCAGGGGCCCGGCGGCCTCTTAGCTGCGTGTCTGGGGGCTAGGAGCTTTGACAGCTGGGACGACACGCTTTTAGCAGGTCGTGTGGCAGAGCCAGCTCCGTGCTGTGTGCCACAGCGCGCACTCTGACAGTGTGGGGACAGCTCTCATTTCAATAAAGGACAATGGACAGCGACAGCGGGAGGCTCTGCCGGCCCTTGGGCTTGCCTTTGTTATTCCAGAAAAGGCAGCCGTCAGCTTTCTGGCGCTTTCTCCTACAGCTGTTTTGAGTTCTCAACAGGGGGGCTGCTCAGTGTGTGACCAGAGGCCACCCCCTAACACAAGGCAAATCAGTGGAAGAGGAAGCCGCCCTGCAGCAGCCCCATGTCCACGCAGCTTGCATTTCGCGGAGGCTGACGTGAGAAGGGCGCCAGCTGGAGGGCGTCCAGATCCTCGCGATCAACCTGCAATCCCACCCCACACAGCCCCGGGCGACCGGCAGCCCCAGCGCGGGCCAACGGACTCGCCCCATCTCAGGCCGCCCCCCAGACCAAAGCTGAAGCTGCGTTTTAACTCAGGCCCAGCTGGTCCCCACGGTTTGGGAAGCGTCCTCAGAGCAGGGCTGTCTGCTCAGTAGGCAGCAGGGAATGGACCCAGCTCAGCGTGTTCCGAAGCCTCGGCCCGCAGACTTCTCTAGAACCTGGGGCGAGCAGGTGCACGCACACCTGAGGCCCTCAGCCACAGACAGGTCACCCGCAGATTTCAAAGATATTTCAAGACATTGAATGTCAAGATATTTTACAAACAATTGATTGAGAGCCTTCCAAGGGCCAGGTCCTTGATGGCACGTGAACAGTCCAGTCAGGAACGAGGTGGTAAGTGAAGGAGAGGGTCCCGCGGGGGAAATGGAAATGTGCAAAAACCCGGGGAGATGGGACCCCACTGAGGAATTCTGGACTACCCACAGGGAATTACTCACGCTTTTTCATGAACTAGCAAGACAGTAAATAAGAGTGTTTAGTCTTCTGACAATTTCATAGAGAATGTTACTGGTAGAAATAACCATCACCAAATAAAACCGACGCTGGCTAAAACTACACAGAGGAAAATTGTCATTAACTAAACATTGATGGGAGAGTCCTGTCTATACAATTTAGAGCTGAAATTTTCAACCAGGTGCAAATAATGACACTCTCAGAAGAGCTCAGGATGGCAGAGGTGAGAGTTGGGAAGATGTGAGGTAGGTAAAAAACTAAAACGTTAAAACTGTTCAAGGAGGACTTCCCTGGGGGCACAGTGGTTAAGAATCTACCTGCCAATGCAGGGGACACAGGTTCGAGCCCTGGTCCGGGATGATCCCACGTGCCGCGGAGCAACTAAGCCCATGCACCACAACTACTGAGCCTGCGCTCTAGAGCCCGCGCGCCAAAACTACTGAGCCAGTGTCCTGCAACTATGGAAGCCCGCGTGCCTAGAGCCCATGGTCCACAACAAGAGAAGCCACCACAATGAGAAGCCTGTGCACCACAACAAAGAGTAGCCCCTGCTCGTCACAACTAGAGAAAAGTCCACGCGCAGCAGCAAAGACCCAACGCAGCCAATAAATAAATAAATAAATAAAATTGATTCTTAAAAAAAAAAAAAAACTGTTCAAGGAGTCCGTGAAAATTCACAGGGGAAAAGTAATTCCAGTGAAAATAATTTCTAAACAATGAAAATCAAGTGTGAATGATGTAAGTGCACTGCATAAACACAACTGAGGATTTAAGTTGGCTTAATGTAGTGCCTGGGGAAATATCAACACAGCCTCAAGTGGAAATAACCGTTTTTGAAAGGTCCCAGCCGACTCTGAAGGGGCCGCTGTCCGGGATGAGCGAGGACCACCTTGGGTTCAGTGCCGGTGGGCGTGGGGCTGGAACAGCTCGGAAGTGGGAACAAGGCAGCTGCGCGAGGGCCCACGGTGCACCAGGCTTGCTGCTCCCGAGTTCCCAGCTTTCATCCTTTAATAAACAATAGGGACTGATAGCGACTACGTTATTATTTTGCCTTCACGGGTTGGAAGCGAGGGTGTGAAGCCAGCACAGCTGGTAAACAGCACTGTTGGCGTTGAGCGGGTCTGCCCCGCCCACACCCTGCCCTTCCCGCCCCGGAGCCCTCATCCTAGGAGCCCCTTTCGGAAGCCTCTGGACAGGTACCCAGATCCAGCCCACTGCCATTCTTCGTAGAAACCAAGCTGATGCAGAAACCAGGCAAGTCTCCCCAGCGCCCCGCCCTGCAGTGGTCACTGCTCTCCGTAGGGGACAGGGCCCCCGGGCAGTAGCTGCAATCCGCTAAGAGCAGGGCACTGGTGGGAACGCCTCCACGAAAGCAGGATGCAGGAGGATGGGAAGGTGGCCGGGAGAATCCCGCATCCCGGCGGGAGAGCGGTTCCAGTGAGGAGCCTTGGGGCGTCCTGGAGCTGAGGTCGCCTCCCAGCACACCTGAGTCTCCGAGCACGGCCCGCCTCGAGCTTCGCCACACTGAACCTGCGCTAGCGCTTCTGAGGTTGGCCGCAGCTCTCAGTTTCCGGGCTCCGACGAGCCCAGGTGCAGCCATGCTGACCCCGTGAGCATGGCCGTCAGTGTGTGGGAGACCGCCAGAGCTCACGAACCCTCACCTGGGCCTCCAGGTGAGCCTACATCGCCAACAGGCCAGGGCCACGGCCACAGCAACCTTTCAAAATACCTGTTAACATCCAAAGTATAGTTCATGCACGTTGCTGGGAACACCAACGACAGAGACAGGAGAAAATGTAAAGAAGAATTTAAAGAAGAGAATTTAAAGGTCCATAATCCTATAACCCAGAAACGTCTACTACTACTAGTATTCTGATTGATTTCTTCTCCATCCTTTTTCTTCGCCTTTTTGTAAATATCTTAGTCGATCACATGTCTGTTCTTGTATCCTATTTTATTCTCTTATATTCTATCATGCCACGGCCAGTCCTCTTTTTAAAGGTCATCCAAAAATGGATATTTCCTAGATTTCTACGTAACTATCCCACTATTCAATAATCCAAATATATCCCACTTGGGTTGACTTGTTCTCTGTGCTCTACAAAGTAGCAAAGACCCCAGACCAAACCTGCTCATTTTGTCAGTGGCGAAGCCAGACCCCTGGCAAGCCCGGTGATCACTGCCCCATCGCCTCCTAGCCTGGCAGGTTCCTTGTCAGGCAGGTCAATGGGACTGTAAAGGGCAGGTCCAGGCTCCCCTCTCCTGCCCGAATCATACACAGGACTCTGCTCTCGAACATACCGCTCCCAGTGGAGTTTTAAGTTACCCATGGGTAGGAGACATTCATCAAAATGATTTCATACATGAGAAATCCTTACACTAAAATTTGCCATTAAATTTAAGAAATAGATTCAAACTTATATACACAATATAATTACAACAAAGCAAGAAAAGTCACCCCGAAAAAGGAAATATACCAAAATAAGTGGTTATCTCTGGATGATTTTATTATGCCTGATTTTCCTCACTTTTATAGATATATATAAATTTTCTATCATGAGCACACCTTACTGTTACATGTTAGAAAAACTTGAAACAAGACAGATTCTCGATCCAGCCCAAATTCCCCTCCACACTGCCCCGCAGCTTTCTGCCTCAATTTATTCTCCAGGGTCCACATATCTGTTCTCCCCCTCTGACTCTGGGGCTCAGGTGGCCTCCCCGAGATCTCAGCACGTAACAGCACTCAACTTAGTGGTTAATGACAGGAAAACGCAGTGAATTAGGCTGTTGCCTTCCCAGCAACGTTCATCCTCATCAGAAGATTCGGACGCTATAATAACAGCATTTATAGTTTCTGCGTGCTTGTCCTGCCTTTTCAAGAGTGAGAATAAGAGAGAATGATGATGATGACAGAGCGATGAGAGAGCTACATGTTGGTGACACTAGTGACAGAGATGAGAGAGCAGCCACGGGTCCACATTGGCATGAAATTAGGCATTGCCTGCTGCACGTGCGTTGAGCTCAAACATCGTTACTTTGAAAAAACATCAATGCAAAAACCCCGCGCTTCCACGGCAGGGGGGGTGGGTTCAATCCCTGGTCAGGGAACTAAGATTCCACATGCTGCACAGCTCGGCCAAAGGGAAAAAAAAAAAAAATCAATGAAATGGCGTCATGAAAATGAATTTGTGACCATCCAGAATAGAGGCATATTCACTTCCTAACTGTGAAATGTGACATTGTCCTCACAAGACAATAGAGGGGGACTTCCCTGGTGGCGCAGTGGTTAAGAATCCACCTGCCAATGCAGGGGACACGGGTTCAATCCCTGGTCTGGGAAGATCCCATATGCCGCGGAGCAACTAAGCCCATGCGCCACAACTGCTGAAGCCCACACGCCTAGAGCCCAGGCTCCGTAACAAGAGAAGCCACTGCAATGAGAAGCCCGCACACCGCAATGAAGACCCAATGCAGCCGAAAAATAAATTAAAAAAAAAGAACCCAAGAAGGTTTTTTAAAAGACAGGAAAAGACAATCCTCAAAAAGGAAAAAAAAGAAAAGAAATACAAATGACTTTTAAACACCTGAAAAATAAGCTGGCTTCATTTATGATAAGAGAGGCTAAGTTAAAGCCCCACTGACGTGGCCTTCCACGGCTACCAGACTGGCAGCTTTCTGAGGCAGGGAGGGTGAAGGGGTCGGCCGTCTTGTGCTTCAATAAACAGAGGGTAAATGGATTCGATCCTTTTGGAAGGCCAT
Organism: Aethalodelphis obliquidens; assembly: GCF_003676395.1. Classification (NCBI taxonomy): domain Eukaryota; kingdom Metazoa; phylum Chordata; class Mammalia; order Artiodactyla; family Delphinidae; genus Aethalodelphis; species Aethalodelphis obliquidens. The sequence goes on from NW_020837956.1 coordinate 41,276,010, forward strand.
ATCCACCAACATTTCAAACGCACGTGCATTTTGATCAACAATTACTCTGTCCGGAATTTATCTTCAGGCTGTACTCGTCCACATTAAAAATGACATTTACAAGATTACTCACTCACTGCAGCAAGGCCCTAGGGAACTGTAAATCTGCAGTAATAGGAGACCAGTTAGATAAAGAACGGACACAATGTCTCCAGGCGAGAGCAAGCACAACCTGCATGTCCTCCTGTAGAATGAATGATCTCCAAGAACATGGTTAAGTGAAAATGCAGAACATTACATACATTTTGCAATTGTTTGTACAGAAGCAGGAAAGAATAGTGTTCACTCAGCCATTACAAAATATCTCTGTGAAGATAAAGAAACCTAACAGTGGTTGTCAGTGGCGAGGGCTGCTGGTGGGGATGGGAAGGAGACTAGTGGCTGTGAATAATTTCTGTATGTTTTGAACTTTGAACCAGGACAACAGTTCTTTTATTTTTTTAATTAATTTGTTATGAGTAAAGGGAAAGTAAGAAATAAAAATCAGCATGTGGGCTTGATGGAGGGATGGTGGTGACACAAGTGCTCGGGATCTAGACTGTGACCCGGGTTTCACAGGCATTTGCAGCTGCCAAACTCACTGACGCTACGTAAATCACACCTCAAAACACGAAAAAACTGGGACTTCCCTGGTGGTCCAGTGGTTAAGATTCAGTGCTCCCAATGCAGGGGGTGCGGGTTCGATCCCTGGTCTGGGAACTAAGATCCCATATGCCTCACAGCGGGGCCAAAATAAATTAATTAATTAATTAAACAAAAAAGAAAAAACCAACATTTAAGAATGAAAAAACAGTGCATGGACTTAAAAACATAACAACCTTTATCTGTGTTGTTACAAGAACCACCTAACTCCGATGCTATGAGGCGGGGTGGGGACCGGCTGGATAATCCCAGCACGTGTTCTCATAGAATAGTGTGCGGGCGTTGACAAAGCACTTCCAAACACAGCTTTTACGGATTTCACAAACTTTAAAGCAGTAAAAGGAAGTACATCCTAATGGTGGCATTTACTGACATCACCGTGCACCATGTAGCTTCTTTTTTAGGTAGGATCTATTTTCTGTAAGCCCCAGCACAACCCCAGGAGGCAGGCTGAACGACACTATTTTTTTTCCTAATGAGGAAACAAATTCAAGGTGACTAGGGTCCGTTAGCCAAAACTGGGAGGCCACGGTGTAACCCCCCATGCCCCACCCAAATCTGTGCTCTCTCTCCTTTGCACACCTACATGACTGTTTCCATCACTGTTCACACGCCTCCATCACTGTTTGCACACCTTCATAATTGCACTTATACGTGTAACGATCACAAGTGATCCCCAATTTGCACGTGAGGCCAAGTGAGCGCCGAGTTTCCATACACGTAACCACCCGATGAGGCACACCTCCCAGAAGGCACTTTGTTTCTCGGTGCCGGGCAGGCCAGAGCCAGGGAGCACTGTTTAAAGAGCACTCTCTGTGCCCTGCTTCAGTCCCGAGACCTACACAGGTGCCAGGTTCCTCTCGAACACACCCCCCTTCTCCCCACCAACAGCTCTCCAGGAGCCGGTGCCCCAGCTGTGCCCTTGGGGCCCAGGGGCAGCAGGTACCTTTCTCTCCCGTGGGGCCGACTCTTCCAGGCCGTCCTGGTGCGCCTTTGTCCCCCTTCTCTCCAGCATCCCCTGTGGAAAAAGTCACATGCCTTTAGGACCTTGCTCTAAGCGCCGGGGTCCAGTGTCTGTGTGCCGCCAGCCAGGCCCCTTGGCCTCCCTCTTCCCATCCCACCCCCGGGGGGTTTCACACCTTCCTCCCAACCTGCTCCCAGCTTTGGCTCTAGGTCTCCCTCCCCAAGTCTCTTCTCAGGATTCTGCTGCCTTGCCTCCCCACTCCCTCTGGGAATGCATCTGTCCCTCTCTCCATCCATCCCCCTGGGCTGGCCCCAGTCTGCCCTCTGGTGCACAGGGCTCCCCAGGACCCACCATGGCTGCTCTGCTGCCCCTTACCACCCGCGCTGGCCTCTCTCTTCCCTTGTCTGGCCGGTACTCTCGGGAAGAATAAACTTGGGCACACGAGTCGGCGTCCCCTTGTCCCTTCAGTGTGAGCACCCCCCAGAGGGTACACTACTGCTCAGGGGCAGGGTCCTCCCACACGGGGACACCTGTGACCAGGTGAGCACACCACCCGGTTCAGGTTCGCTGGCCAGGTGCGTCCTGCTCTCAGCCTAAGCTACACACGCCCCCAGCCTTCCTCACAGATCCTGACCATGTTTTGGCACATTTTCCTTTATTTCCTGTTTTGTTCAGAACCGAAACAGGGAAACGGGCTGTTTGTGGAGCCTCCCCGGTACCCCGCACTTAGCACGTCCCAAGTCGACCTGGTGGTTTTCCCCAGAAGTGAGTCTCTTCTGTGGACTTTCCTGCTCCTGCCGTTGAGACACCGAGTCTCCCAGACTCCAGGCTCCAAGCCCCACGGTCATCTCTGCTTTTCTGTCTCCCTCATCGGATAAGTGCAAGCATCGCCCAGCTCTGCGAAGCCCAACCGGCCGCTCCCTCCCGATGCCCATGGGGGCTCCACGCTCAGCCACGTCTCTGCAGTTCTGGAGGTGACGGGACCACCAGCCCGCCCTCATGCGGCTCAGGGCAGGAGACAGGTCGCAAACAACCGTGGAGACACCCTGTCTGAGCAGCACAGTGCACGGGGGGAGCAGAGGACGGAGTGCGGATGGGACATCAAGGCCCCTCCCGGTGCCCCCCGCCGCCCCCCACTCCAATCCACCCCAGAACCATCTTCCTAAAACACAGAGTCCGTTATGATACTTCCCTTCTCAAAGGAGATTCAAAACCACCAACAGACAAATGTAGTTATAAATAATGTCCCATTTTTAAGCTCCTCCCCACAGGCCTGCACCTGGAGCCCAGGGGTCCGGTTACACTGCTGCCTCTGCCTAGTCGGCCGTGACCATCAACCCACCTGTGCGGGTTTCACCTGCTCACCTGACTGTCCAGGAAGCTGTTCCTCAGCCCCTCACTGGATCTCCGTTCTCCCGTGATGAGGACCCTGCTCTGTACCACAGTCACTGTCTCGTGGCCTCATCTACTTCCCTGATGTATCTGCCTCCCACGGGTGGGTGTGGGTGCTGACGTGCACCTGCCCAGCTGTGCAAACAGCAGGCCAACATTCAAGTGAACTTTCATTCTCCGTAAATTCTCTACACATGCCTTCATTTGGTAAGACGCTTCCCTGAGATTACAGATTCCACAGTGGAATCCCCCAAACTGATAATCTGGCCTTAAGGGGAGGGGGCGTTCCATTTAAACGTGGAATGCAGGGCTGGCGTGTTACTGCCACCCCGGCACAGCTGTGCCGGCTCCATGAACCGCTGCTAAAGGGCTGTTGGCACACACGGGCCCCTGAATTTCTGGGTAGTTCTCGGGTTTTTTCTTATCTTTTAAAAAGAAAGGAAATCATTACAGTAGTAATATTTGGAGAAGAACTGATAGTCTACCAAGAAATACCGACTAACAGACTGATCTCACCATCAAGAATCAGCAGACATTGGAGGGGCACCAACATCGTGAAAAAAGAAATAACAACCCAGGAAACAGGACTCAGCGGGGCAGCCAGAATCTGACTGTGAAAGACACTGAATATCCTCATAAAGATGAGAGAGAAGAGGCAGCTACGAACTAGAACAAGCGGCAATGAAAGGGGACCAACTAGGGAATCTCGTGCATGAAACACATTTTTGAAACAAGTTACTCTACAGGCAGACTGAGTAACAGAATGGCCAATGATAAAAGCTAATTCATGAGACAAATAATTAGGATGAAGAACTTGTCTACAAGGCAACACTGAGAGAGAAGGAGATGGAAAGTTTTGTTTCGGTTTTGAAGTTATCACGTCGAGCGTTGAAGAAAAAACCCCACAGATCCCAACATGCATCATACAGGAATTCCAGAAAAGGAGAAGAGACATTCGAAGCCTTAACAGCTGTGAAGATTTAATAGCTATGACTTCCCGGCACTAAGGAAAATCACCGAAGAGCACAATGCGCGTGCCCACAGAGTGCCAGCAGGAAAGAAATGAGGGGAAAATAACTCAGATGTGTCAGAGTGACACGCAGAACATCAAGAATCAAGAGAAAATTCTATGAGCGCCACGAGGAGAAGGAATGTTTAAAGACTGCACGCACGTGAATGAGAATTAGATTGACACAGAATTGTCATTAGCAACACAGGGTACGAGAATAAAATGAAGCAGGAACTTGAACAGAAGGGCTGTAATTTAGACTGAGATCAGAAGAGGCCTCTCTGATGAAGTGGCTTTTAATGCAGACCTGCTGAACCAGGAAGATGCAGCCAGGCAGAGATTGAGGAGACAAAAGGACACTGCACAGGTGAGGTGGGACGAGCCGGGAGGGCCGGGCACAGACAGCGCTCAGACCTCACACGTACGGCCCACCGGACGCCCCCGCCAGGCTTTAAGGAGGAAAATACCGTGGTCCCATGCCTGCGTCAGGGGAGGACAGTGAGATTAATGGTTCCAGGGTCCAGGCCAGACGCGAGCATTATCAGTGCCCACGTCCCACTGCCCCCCGTGGACGGAGGGTCCACGTCGTGCCCGCCTGCGTCTCCTGGAGCAGCCGGGAGAGCCCTGGGCCGCACAGCGGCTCTGTGGATAATCGTGGAAAATTAACACCAAGCAAACCCACCAGCTTCTTCTATAGATTAAGATGAACTCCTAGCATTCACACACAGCCATTCGCTTAGTTCCATTAATTTAACCTGCCCCCGCCCTGCCCCGTGAGGCAGGGATCACGTCCACTTTATGATGAAGAGCCAGGCCAGAGACAGGCGACAAGCCAGCTCTCCAGCTCCGGGCAGCAAAACCCTAATCAGAGAACAAGCAGGCCACGTCCCCGACTGGACCCTCCTCTGGGAGAGAAAGCAGTCAGGACAGGAAAGAGGCAGGGAGACCAGAGCTGAGGAGGGAACTGGCCCAGAGCAGCATTTCAGAAGCGTGAAATCCCCACATGCATGTGTTAGTCACATTATTGGCTTTATCAACCTTCTTTCAATTAATTTGATAAAACCTGTAAGAATAACGATGCCCTTTTAAAATCTCTGAGCAGCAGGCTTGCTAATACACACCAGTGTTTTCCTACCTACAGCCCATTTTTCCAGCCATCAAGGAAAGACTGCTTTTCCATCAGAATGAGTTGTTACTCTCTCCAGATACAAAGATAATGTGCTACATTTAGGTCTGTAATAGCACATGACTTTCTTCTCAAGGAGAAGGCCGCCTGGAGTCCTTGAGAAGGATTCTGAAGCCCAGTGTGGATTCGCAGGAGGAAGCACCAGGACGGGCCGGAAGCAGCCGGGCGCCATGTCCCCAGAGACCTCCTGCCACCTCCAGGCTCCGTCTCCAAGGAAACGGGCACTGGCTCCACCCTCGCAGGCTAAGCCTGGCCTGGTGGGGCCTGTAACACAGACGCGGCTGATGAACGAACGGAGACCCCTCACCTGCCTCTTTCATCTTAAGGGCGGGGCCTGAATTGTGTTTATCTCCACTGACCAAGGCAGGCCCTGGCACATGTGCTGTAATCAGATCTTTCACAGACTGCCCTGGCTCTCCGGCGCATCCTGCTCTCTGTGCCCTGAGAGCAGCATAGAATGTCCTCGAGGTCGGAGCTTGGTCTGAGGAGGAGCTGGGTGGGACCAGGCGCCGGGCAGAGGGCGGCCGGCCCGCCGCTGCCCCACGCTGCACGAGACGCGGATCCGGGGAAGGAGCTCTGCCGTGATGCCAATCTTCACTTTGCAGGGGACGCACATCCACATGGGCCTGAACGTTTGCTGCTTAGAAGCCCCAGACTTGCTTTGCTGCCATAGATTTCTCTCCTCCACTCTCACCCCTGCTGCCCAAGTCAGAGCATGAAACCCCTCCTCTGTTTCGGCTCAGCACCCTCGCATCACAAAGAAGGAACTCTCACTGACCCACGCTTCTGCGTCACAACAAGACACGCACAGAGGGTAACAAGGTGAGGTGGGTGTGGTCATCAGCGTGACAGCGATCCGTCCACAAGGTACCTGCCTATTCGAGCATCATGATGCACACCTTGAATAGACAGAGCTTCCATCTGTCAGTTCCACCCCCAGCAAAGCTGGAAATTTAGAAAAGAACAAGATATCCAGTTTCTAGAGGCTTTCATAAATATACTAAGTTTCTCCACTAAAATCGCTGCTTTGGTGCTGACAGACTAGTGTGAAACCGGACGTGTGAAACGATGCTGCCACTGAAACGCTGGATCCGGAACACACACTGTGGGTAGCACGTGGTCTGCGTGTTGCCCATGGCCCCAAACATCCCACACAGCTTCAGCACCACTCGGGAGCCTGTCTGACCACCTGCCAGAAGATGAGCCTTGGAGAGCAGGGGCCCCGCAGATTCCCTGGCAGACCCCTCCGCTGGAGGGCCCACACCGTGTCTGCTCACTGCAGACACTCAGTGTGCGAACGGGGTAGGAGCAGGAGAGTGACAGCAAGTCGGCTCTCTGTGGACCATGCCTCCACCTGGCAATACAGTGGCTCACCACTGTGGACCATGCCTCCACCTGGCAATACAGTGGCTCATCACCGACCACAGCATGGTGTTGGGTGGTGAGAAATCATTGCTTAGAGGAGGTGAGGTGTCCCTGGAGCGGGCCACCCTCGGAGAAGGAAGCACTGCAGGGAACCTGCCGAGCACGCGGGTTGGAACGCCCTTAACATGGATGCAGCAGAAATGGTCACCGACGCAGATGTCAAAAAGCATCTGTCTCAGAGTACCCTCAAGATGTGCTTGAAAACCCAGAGACATCTGAATATTGATAGTGTCCCAGTTTTATATTTAAATGGCGAATGTGGCTATACAGTAGAATATCTGGACCGAGCTTTCCCAGACACCCACAACTCCGTGCTCAGAGAGAAGCACTGCTGCTAGCATGCCAGTATATCTCCGTCTAGATTTTTTCCTATTTCTGTGTATTTGTATATTTTTAATGGGGTTAGGAAGAGACTGTTTAAAGTCACTGACTCTGGGACTTCCCTGGCAGTCCAGTGGTTAAGACTCCACACTCCCAATGCAGGGGGCCCGGGTTCAATCCCTGGTCAGGGAACTAAGATCCCACAAGCTGCAGTGCAGCCAAAAAAGTAACAATAATAATAAATAAATAAATAAAAATGACTGACTCTTTCTATACAATAAATATACGCTTACACCGTTCTTTAGGGCCTCCTCCCGGTGTATGTTCCCCAGGTTATCGGAGATTCGCTCGAGTCAGGAGCTGTGTGCTTCAGAGGCCCCGAGCAATTTTAGAGCAGAAAACAAACGGCCGTGTAACTTCATTACTAAGAGCACACACAGCCCTTTAGGGGCAGGAGGGGCAGAGTGGAATCTGGGGATGCGGGACCCTGCCCGCTGCTCCTAGGAGCACAAGGCCCAAGGGGCATGCTCGCCCCACGTGGTGGAGGTGCCCTGTCCCCGTCTTGAAATTCTTTCTAACTTTTGAACAAAAGATCCCACATTTTCATCTGCATTGGGCCCCTCGAATTACGGAGCTGGTCCTGCTTGGGAGCCACAAGGTTTGGGATCTCCTGCCCGTGCGTGGTAGAACCCGGTGACTTTTTGAGTGAAGGTCCTCCCCCTGTGCTGGTGCCCACCCATCCCTGGTCTGCAGAGGCAGCTCCCCCTGGAGGTGAATTACAGACAAAGCGCAGGAGAAGTTTTCTTGATTTTTCGAAGAAGGAATAAAGAGCTCTCAGGAACCGTAACAGGAGCCCAGGCTTCAGAGCTACGCAACCCACTTAGCCAAACTGCTAAGTTTCCCTGAGCCTGGACCGGCCTCATCTGCACAATGAGAGCATTTCACCCTGAGAGGCGCTGCAGGTGACGTGTGCAGTGCCTGGAACACACCTCGGACGCCTTACAGGGTCCCTGAAGAGAGGACCGAGCTGCACACGAACGTCTGGTTTCAGAATTACAGGATCCCTCGCCTGAAGACAGTGTGGACGCCACGTACAGTCTGACCCTGGACTTTACAGAAGGGGGGACCAGGGCCATCGACGGGGCAGATTTTCCCACGGCCGGGCCCCGAGCCGGCCCGGGGACGCGGGATGAGCTCTGCATCCGCCGCTCGCACGCAGCTCCCGCCTGCACTCCGGCCGCTGCCCGGGAGGCCCTGACCTCTGGGAGGCCCGGCGGAAGTTACCTTTGAGGCCGGGGACGAGAATCTGCACGGAGCAGGTGTCATCCACCGTCTGCTGAGCGCCCCCAGCCCGGAGCACCGACAGGAAGGCCAGGCCAATGAGAGCCAGAGCCTGCTTCATGGTGAGCCTCGCAGCACGCTGACTCCTGAAGGGAGGGAGAAGCAGTAAACAGTGACGGGAATTCCGGGAACCGGGACAGCAAGTGACAGTGTGCAGGCGCGCCGGCCACCACACTCGCCCCGCTCGGGGGCTGCGGTGGCAGCTGCCCTGGAGCGGCTGTCAGTGCTTTGGTGCCTCTTTCTCTCCCTGTCGCTCTGTCTGTCTCCCTCTCTGTCACTCTGTCTCTCTCACTCGGGTGCCGACTGAAACCTCCACCGAGACATCCCCTTCGCCCAGCAGTGACAACAGTCACCACTCCGGATGCGTTACTCCAGATTCTTCTTCTGACTCCTTATAACTGATACCTGATACACACAGAGGCATGTTTACCGTTACGTGAAAACTCAGACGCTCAGCCATAAAACAAACATTGGTGAGCATCCGCTTCACACGTCCGGGCCCCTGACCCGAGTCCCTGGTGCCCATCCCACCCCCGGCCTCCCCTCGGAGGAGCCGCTCTCCTCACCTGAGCCCACCTTCTCCTGCTGTTTCCAAAACAGTCTCAGTGCATGCATTCTTAGACAACGCCGTGTCTAGTGTGCCAGGTTCTGAGTTTTATGAGATACTGGGTCACGCTGTGTGTCGTCTTACCTACTTGACTCAACATCGTGCTCCAGGATTCATCAACGTTATGCTGCCGCACACTCCTGTAGCTTACTATGTCCTCACGTCAATGAGGAAGCCCCCGTCACCAAAGGGTGTGGGACAGGGACAGAGGTTGGAAGGACACAGCTGCCCCCCCGTCCCTGTGCTGGTCCCCTCGCCATGGGCCAGTGAGGAAGCACGCAGACTTTGAGGTCTGCCCCCCGGGACCTTGGTGTCTGGATGCCACAGTGCTGGGAGACAGCTGTGCATCCGGCTGCACCTGGACCAGCGCCCTGGCTAGACTGCATCTCCTGTCGGCTTGTTCCCTCACCTTACAGCGAGGCAAGCGTCCTGGGGTCACCCTGAGGAAGAACAGGCAGCGGTGCACGCAGCTCAGCACCAGGCCGGCCCCACTGGACAGCAGCTTTTGACATCCTGGCCACCACACCCTGGGAAGGAGTCCCACAGCCGGCCCTGGCTTCCAGACAAATGAAGGGCTGGAAGCAGAGCTGCTGAGTGAGAGCGTTCTGTGCCCCCCGTGAAGAGCCTGTGCGTTAGCCAGATCTTCCACGAAGGGGACAGAGGTGACAGTCATCCGTGCTGTCCTGCAGTGAGGCCCCGGCTCCCCACGTGTGGTCACAGATCTGATCCTGTAGGGACAAGGCAGGGGGAGGACTGCTCACCAGATCGGGGACAACACGGTGCTCATGTAACCCTGCACAGGGATGGGCACGTCATTCCAGCCTCACGGGCCAGGAGGCCAGAGGCAGAGACCTCAGTGACAACTAAGAAGTGGTGACGATGGGCTGGCCTGGGACTTCCTAACGCTGTCCTGTCAGCACCGTTGCTCACTCGGCCCAACCGTCAGCTTCCCCGAATCAAAGTAAGGGCCCATCCTCCCCACTCAGTCACAGCAGTAGTGGGCTTTTATTTTATCTACTTTTCTAACATTCACGTTTGGTGGAGAGAAAAGGAGCTAACGTTTACTGCACACCAAACGTGGACACACACGCCTTATTTAGTCCCCGGACCCCCTGGTGACGTATATGGCCCCTGGTTTTAAAGACAGTGAATAGGAGGCAGTGAGAGGCTGCAGGGCCCTTCAGGCGTGCGGGCCCCGGTGAGCTGGCTCTCTCCGTCTCCTTTGTCAGCTAAGCCTTGACCCCCAAGCGAGCAGCTCATCCCGGACATCGGCCGCCGTGAGCACCTGCAGCCGTAACTGGAAGAGCTTGGAGCACTCAGGCCTGGGGTTTGCAGGCGCTAAGCTGAGCGAGTGAATGGAAGGATGGGCACATGAATGAATGAACGCCCAGAGGTTCCCAGCGGCAACTCACATAGGACGTGACACTCTTCTGCTGATGGCTTTCCACGTTCCCATGGTGTTCCCAGGGCCAGCGCCTCGGACACGCGGCCTGTGCGGACCCACGTAGAGGGCCGGACAATGGGATTGGGGCCTGGATTCCTAATGGTCTTTGAACAAAGCAGCACCGCCAAGTGTGCAGCCAGCCCGGATGATCACACTGTGTTCTTAACCATGAAGAGCGTAGCTGCTGCTTTAGCGGCAAGTCGCCTGTTCCTTTCAAGGAGGTACTTCTTGAAGGCGATGATAATAGAATGTTACGTGTCAACTAGCTGGCGGTTTTTAAAAAGCCACGATAAACACTTGCTCCCCTGACTTTTGTGCTCAGGCCAATGGATGCTTGCCTCTTGGTATGTGTGGGAGGCCAGCTGTGTTTAGATTGTTTTAAATGTCTCGGGAACTGCATGGGAATTTCCTCTCTAGCTAGAGACAACTGGGTCAGAAGACAGCCACCTTGTTCAGCAAGACTCGCTGCTCTCACACTGCAGAAGATCAGATGCCACCTCCCAAGGAGGGGGAGCGAGGGGCAGAGGGCCCGGAGTGCAGGGAAGCCGGGGCTGCCCTCCCGCTGGCCCTCGGCCCTTGGCCCGCTCACGCGTCTGGGCCCACCTCGGGTCCTGCAGCAGGAATCAGTGCAGGCGGCCCTGGTGGGAGCCTCTTTCCCAGACTTCGGGCTCCTTCCTGCCCTCTTACAAGAGGAATTTTGTTTTATAAACGGGGAGGCTGCAGCTCCTCCTGGGTCTCTTCAAGAAAAACATCCTTATCTCCCAGCTGGGGCCCACCCCTCCGTGAAGGAGGCCAGCTTGGCCGAGAAGAAAGGAAATTCAATTTGGAATTCTTGGTAGAAACATGATATAAAAATGAAATAGGGAAAAAAGTGCGGCTTAATGGGCCAAACGTGCAACTGTACATTTTCATTAAATGTCTACAGCAGGGCCCACCGTCTTACGGGCACCGTGAATGCCTGCAGAGAAGCACGTCCCTAGAAGCGTCGCGGGTCTCACTGGCAGGCAGACACCCCACCCCCACCCCTACAGTGACACTGGGCCTTCCCCAGCGACTATGGCACTGACAGAGTTTCACCCCAAGGGCACACATTTTTCCTATCTTTTTACCAAGACCATGAAGCAAGAAGAGGCCTTTTCCCTATTACCTCCCCGAGCCTTATGCAAATCATCTGTCTGTTCTTTTATTTGGCATATAGATTTTTCAAATTCGTAAATAGAACTGAACAGCTGTGAACGTTTGGGGCGCCGCTCTGCTTGCTACCCGGGCAACGTGCTTCCCATCAAACAGAAAATCCAGTTATGCACACTCAGTGGCTTCCAAACTTTACCTCTTAACTTCAGAACCACTGCCTAACTTCGGCCGGACAGCCAGGGCCAAGGCAGGAGGGCCCCTGGGACGCTGTGGAATCCAATTTTGGAGGCAGGATGACCCCACCCCGTACAGGGTGACCCTATGTGCCCTTGAAAGTTGCCTTCTCCAGCCCCGCCTTTCGCCCCACATCTGGGACTCCCACCACTGAGCCCGAAACAGAGAGGCTGGCCACTGAGCAGAGAGGAGCTGGTCGCCCCGTCGCCCCCGCTGGGGGGTCCACCAGGCCCCAGGAGCCTGAGCTAGCTGCTCAGGAAGGTGTGTATGCCAGGGGCTGGGACGGGGGTTCTGCGGCTGCTTGTACCCGGCTGGGATGCAGGAAAAACTGCGTCACCCCTTTGAACCTATGGAAACCTGATCATCTCCTAGTAACTGGTAGCTCTGGTGCCCGGCGCTCGGCTCCAGGAAGTTTCCACTGTGAGCTACCGAATCAATCAAGCCTCAGAATTCTGGCCTGATCCCTGCGACACACCCGATCTGAGAGCAAATCCCTCGGCCCTGCACCCAGTTCCTACCTGTGCCCCGTCAGGAGCCTCGCCTTCCCGCCTGAGCATCTCCCGCGGGTTCCCCAACCCCGTCCCGCTCCCAAGGCTGCAGAGTGGCCAGCAGAGCGTCCCTACCTGAGGCGTGCGCCAGACCAGGCTGCTGTTTTCGGGCCGCGGTCCCACACGTCGGGCAAGAGGCCTGGCTGTCAGACTGCCCGGCAACTCAGGCTGGGGCTGCGGTATTATCTGCAAACAGCTTCCTGTTTGAAATGCATGAGGCGGAGAAGGGAGTGTGGGAACTTGGAAACACGTGAGATGTCGGGGTCTTGGGGCCCCTCCTGGAGACGCCTCCCTAACTCTGCACCCCAAACTCCCCAGTCAGTCCCTTTTTATCCACCTTTTCTGTTCCTCTCATTTTTTGAAAAAATAAGCATGTGTATCGCGGAAATTTAGGAAAGTAGAAAGAAGAGCAACAACTGTCACCTGGTATCACACGGACAGGACTAAATACAGGCTGGCATATTTTGCAGTTTTTCCATATAGGTTTCACTCCAAAAGCATAAAGTACTCGTCTGCTGCGTGTCGAGACCTAACCGGTGGTGAGGCCCCAAACTCCCTCGGCTCACAGGAGTGTCATTTAAGGCAACAAACACATGCCAAATCCACGTCTTTGGAGGGGGCTGGGCAGGTCCAGCTCCTGTGTGGCCTGACTTATACGCGAAGGGGCGGATGGGGGTCCTTTAAGAAAAAGACACATATCAAATTATGATCATAAAAAGTGAGGTCCAAAAGTGAATACTTATTAAGACTGACAAGAGAAGTCATAACAAATTACAAATTTTAGAACTGACAAATTCCACACACACCACAAAATCCATGAAAAAGAATGGATTCTTTATTAAAACCACCTGATAGCATAAGAAAATTTGACAACTTAGATGAAAACAGACCACTTCCTGGAAAACACAAACTACCACAATGGACCCAATATGAAACAGAGAATTTAACAGCCCTATAGCAATTAAGGGGATTGCATTTGTAATTTTAAAACTCCCTAAAAGGAAACCTCTAGGCCAGATGGTTTCACAGGAGGATTCTACCAAACGTTTAAAGAAAAATGAACACCAATTCTACACACTTCTACCAGAAAATAGAAGAGGAGGGAACACTTACCAATTCATTTTATGAAGTTAGTGTTACCCTGACACTGAAACCAGACAAAGACAATACCAAAGAAGAAAACTACAGACCAATAACCCGGAAGGATATAGATGCAAAAATCTTTAACAAAATATCAGGAAAGAGGATTGAGCAATATATAAAAGGATTTGCAAGCTATTTATAAACAAGTGGGGTATTTTGGGGATGCAAGGCTGGGTCAATATTCAAAAATCAACCAGTCATTAAGAATGCAGTGTTTGGGGGCTTCCCTGGTGGCGCAGTGGTTGAGAGTCTGCCTGCCGATGCAGGGGACACAGGTTTGTGTCCCGGTCCAGGAAGATCCCACATGCCACGGAGCTGCTGGGTCCGTGAGCCATGGCCACTGAGCCTGCACGTCCGGAGCCTGTGCTCCGCAACGGGAGAGGCCACAACAGTGAGAGGCCTGCATACCGCAAAAAAAAAAAAAAAGAATGCAGTGTTTGGAGACGCAAGAGGGAAGAGATATGCGAACATATGTGTATGTATAACTGATTCACTTTGTTATAAAGCAGAAACTAACACACCATTGTAAAGCAATTATACTCCAATAAAGATGTGTAAAAAACAAAAAAAAGAATGCAGTGTTTGAAGAATTTAAATGACCTGGAGAAATGTTCACGATGGAATGATAAAGAATTAAACAGAACAAGGAGGATATAAAAAAAGTCAACCAGGGGCTTCCCTGGTGGCGCAGTGGTTGAGAGTCCGCCTGCCGATGCAGGGGACACGGGTTCGTGCCCCGGTCCAGGAGGATCCCACATGCCGCGGAGCGGCTGGGCCCGTGAGCCATGGCCGCTGAGCCTGCGCGTCCGGAGCCTGTGCTCCGCAACGGGAGAGGCCACGACAGTGAGAGGCCCGCGTACCACAAAAAAAAAAGTCAACCAGAGTAATCCACCATACTAACAAGCCAACAGAGGAAAATCACATGATCATATCAATCGAGGCAGTGAAAGCATTTGACAAAATCCAACACCCTTTCATGATAAAAACTCTCAGAAAAATAAGAATAGACAGGGAACTTCCTCACCTTGACAAAGAGCATCCATTTATTTGGATAGAAGATATATTTTTTTACTGAAATATATTTGACATACAATGTGCAAGTCCAAGGTATATAACGTGTTGATCTGATACACCTGTGCCTGGTAATATGGCTGCCTACAATTGTAAAATTATTTAGCACTCCATTACACCATATAGTTGTCATTGCTTCTTTTGTGGTGGGAATAATTAAGATCTAGTCTCTCAGAAGTTTTGATGATTTAAGTAAAATATTGTTGTCTATATTCACTATACTGTGCATCAGATCTCCAGGACTTATTTATCTATTAGTTGCACATTTGTACCCTGAAACATCTCTCCTATTCCCCAACCCTAACCCTGGCAACCAACACTCCCCTCCGTTTCTACGAGTTTGGCTTCCTCTGACCCACATGTAAGTTATATCATACAATATTTGTCTTTCTCTGTCTGGATTATCTCACTTAGCATAATGACCTCAAGGGCCAACCACGCCATCACAAATGGAAGGACATTTCTCCTCATGGCTGAATAATATTCGATTGTGTGTGTATATATATATTTATCTCACACTTTTATCATTCATCCTTTGACAGGCACTTAGGTTTCTGTACCTTGGCTATTGTGAATAATGCTCCAATAAACCTGGGAGGGCAGACATCCCTTTGATAATGTTTTCTTACCTTTGCATAAATACCCAGAAGTGGAATTGCACAACCATATGGTAATTCCATTTTTACTTTTTTGAGGAGCCTCCATGATGTTTTCCATAGTGGCTGCACCAATGTACATTCCCACCAACAGTGTTTTCTCCACACTCTCGGCAACACTCATTACCTTTCATCTTCTTTCTTGATGCCCGGCATTCTGGCAGGTGTGAGGTGATAGCTCGCGGTTTTGATGTGCATTTCCCTGATGATTAGCGATGTTGAACATCGCTTCATGTGTCTGTCGGCCATTTGCATGTCCTTTGGAAAAATGTCTTCCTGTTTCATCAAAGAGCATCTATTTTTAAAAACCAACACTAACATCATCCTCAGGTGAAGGCTGAGTGTCCCCTCCTGAGATCAGGAAAATCAGGACAGCAATCTTACTTCTTATTTAGCAACATGCTGGAAGTTCCAGCCCATGCAGAAGGCATGGAAAGGAAACAAAAGCCACAGGGATCAGAAAGGGAAAAGTAAAACAGTCCCTTGTTGCAGATGACACGACTGTCTGCCGAGAAAATCCCAAGGAGTCTACAAAAAACTTCTAGAACTATTAAGTGAGTTCAGCAAGGTCTCAGAATACAAGATAAACATACAAAAATCAGTTGTATTTCTATAAGCTAGCAGCGAACGTATGGACACTGAAATTAAAAGCAATACAATTTACAATTGCTCAATAAAATGAAATTTGTAGGTATAAATCTAACAAAACATGTATAGGACCTATATGCTGAAACACAACATGCTGGTGAGAAAATCACAGACGATCTAAACAAACGGAGAGACATGTCATGTTCATGACCAGAAGGCTCCGCATAGGATGTCATTTCCCCCAAAACCGATCTACAAGCTTAACACAATTCTTATTGAAATCTCAGCAAGAGTTTTTACAGATACAGACAATACTATTCTAAAATGTATATGAAAGACAAAGGAACCAGAATAGCTAAAATAATTTTGAAAAAGAATAAAGAGGAATCAGTCTACCCAGTTTCAAGACTTATTATACAATGGAACAGAACAGAGAACCCACACAAATGTACCCAACTGATTTTGTTAAGTTTTTTTAAATAAAATGCACATAACATAAAATTTATCCTCTTAATCTCTTTAACTGTAGAGTTCAATGGTATTAAATACATTCATAATGTCACGCAACCATCACTACCATCCGGCTCCATATTTCTTTCCACCTTGTAAAACTGAACCTCTGTCCCCATTAAACATAACTCCCCACTGTCCCCCCATCTCAGCCCCTGGCCACCACCATTCGACTTTTCATTTCTATGAACTGACTATTCTAAGCATCTCAGGTAAGTGGAATCACAGAGTATTTGTGTAACTGGCTTATTTCACTTAACCTAATGTCCTCAAGGTTCATCCACGTGATAGCAGTTGTCAGAATCCCCTTCCTTTTTTTTAAATTTATTTTGCTTTGTTTTGTTTTAATTTTATTTTTGGCTGCATTGGGTCCTCATTGCTGTGTGTGGGCTTTCTCCAGTTGGCGGCGAGCGGGGGCTACTCTTGGTTGCGGTGCGCAGGCTTCTCACTGCGGTGGCTTCTCTTGTTGCGGAGCACGGGCTCTAGGTGCGTGGGATTCAGTAGTTGCGGCACGCGGGCTTAGTCGCTCCG
The DNA here is from genome assembly GCF_003676395.1 of Aethalodelphis obliquidens. Lineage (NCBI taxonomy): Eukaryota > Metazoa > Chordata > Mammalia > Artiodactyla > Delphinidae > Aethalodelphis > Aethalodelphis obliquidens. The sequence continues at coordinate 41,292,795 of NW_020837956.1, forward strand.
CGACTTGTGGGATCTTCCCGGACCAGGGATCAAACCCGTGTCCCCTGCATTGGCAGGTGGATTCTTAACCACTGCACCACCAGGGAAGTCCAATTTTTTTATATATATATTTATTTATTTACTTTGGCTGCATCAGGTCTTAGTTGCAGCACAGGGGATCTTTAGTTGCGGCACACGTGCAGGATCTAGTTCCCCAACCAGGGATCACACCCGGGCCCCCTACACTGGGAGCGTGGACTCTTACCCACTGGACCACCAAGGAAGTCCCTCCCCTGCTTTTTAAGGCTGAGTAATGTCCCGCTGTATGTACAGACCATGTTTTGCTTATCTATTTATCCACTGGTGGACACTGGGGTTGCTTTTACATTTTAGCTCCTGTGAATAATGCTATGAACGTGGGTGTACAAATATCTCTTCCAGACCTTGCTTTTAATTCTTTTGGTTATACCCAGAAGTGAAGTTGCTGGACCGTATGGTAGCTCTATTTTTACTTTTTTGAGGAGCTGCCATACTGTCTTCCGAAGTGGCTGTACCACTTTACATTCCCACCAACAAGGGTTCCAATTTCTCCACAGCCTCACCAGCACTTGCTATTTTCTGGGTTTGGTTTCGTTTTTGCTTTGATAGCAGCCATCCCAAAAGGTGTGAGGTCGCTCTCTTTGTAGTTTTGACTTTCATTTCCCTCCTGACCAGTGCATCTTTTCATGTGCTAACTGGCCTACGCGGCACTCAGCGTGGCTTGCGGGATTTTAGTTCCCCGACCAGGGATTGAACCTGGGCCACGCAGTGAAAGCACCGGGTCCTAACCACTGGACTGCCAGGGAATTCCCTAGACCCAACTGATTTTTGACAAAGGAGCAAAAGTAACTCAGTGGAAGGAGGATGGTCTTTTTTTTTTTTTTTTTGGCGGTACGCGGGCCTCTCACCACTGTGGACTCTCCCATTGCGGAGCACAGGCTCCAGATGCGCAGGCTCCGCAGCATGTGGGATCTTCCCGGACCGGGACACGAACCCGCGTCCCCTGCATCGGCAGGTGGACTCTCAACCACTGCGCCACCAGGGAAGCCCGAGGATGGTCTTTTTAATAAATGGTGCTGGAGCAGCTCAACATCCAGAGGCAACAGGTGAACCTTATACAAATATTAACTCAAAATAGATCACGAACTTAAGTGTAAAATTATAAAACTTTTAGAAAAAACACAGGAGAAAAATCTTCAGGATCTAGGGATAGGCAAATAGCTCTTAGACATAAAACACCAAAAGTACAATCCCCAGAAGCAAAAATTGATAAATTGTACTTCATCAAAATGAAAACCCTATTAAAATGCAAAAACATGCTATAGGAGGGGAAAAAATATTCACAAACTATATATCTACCCAAGGTCTTTTATCTAGAATTATAAAGTACTCTCAAAACTCAACAGGAAAATAACAATCCAGTTAAAAAATTGGGCCACAACATGAAAAGCTATTACAACCAAGAGTCTGTGCGGATGGCAAAGAAGCACATGAAAGATGTCCCAACATCACTGGCCACCAGGGAAACGCCCCTCACACCCACAGTGAGGCACACCGCACACCTGTCACAATGGCTGCCACTGAAAGGAGCAAGGACCCCAAATGCTGTTGAGGATGACAAGCTGGGGGGGATGTAATGGTGCAGCCGCTCTGGGAACAGTTGGGCACTTTCTTAAGACACTGAACATGCAACTACCCTACAACCCGGCGATTGCACTCCTGGGCGTTTACCCCAGGAGCCAAGACTTACCTTCACATGAAAACCTGAACATCCACGGCGGTTTATAGCAGCTGAATCCCTAACAGCCCCAAACTGAGAACAACTCAGACGTCCTTCAATGGCGGCTGGTTAAAGAAACTCTGGTCCTCAATACCAGGGAGCACCGCTCGGTGGTAAAGGAACCAACTACAGACACAGCACCAACTGGGAGGGTCTCCAGAGAATTCTGAATGAAAAGAGCCAGTCCTACAAAGGTTCTGCACTGCCTGCTTCCGTTTATAGAATGGTACTGAAATGATGAAACTACAAAATGAACGGACCAGTGGTGGCCAGGGCCTGAGGAGGTGGGCGTGGTGTAAGAGAGGGACAGAGGGACGTCCGTGACCCGTGATGTGGGCCCTGCTCCCGCAGGACCTGTTACCACTGGGGAGACAGGGTACACGGACTCCTCTGGTTTACTTCTTACAGCTGCACGTGAAGCTACAATTGTGTCAAAATTAAAACTTGCACTTAAAAAAAGCTGCCTGGGGCTTCCCTGGTGGCGCAGTGGTTGAGAGTCTGCCTGCCGATGCAGGGGACATGGGTTCGTGCCCCAGTCTGGGAAGATCCCACAGGCCGCAGAGCGGCTGGGCCCGTGAGCCATGGCCGCTGAGCCTGCACGTCCGGAGCCTGTGCTCCACAACGGGAGAGGCCACAGCAGTGAGAGGCCTGCGTGCCGCAAAAAAAAAAAAAAAAAAGCTGCCTGACACTACCTTTCTTTTGTTCTATATTATTAGGCTGCATACTCTGTCCTCGCCTCCTGCCATGACAATGCTTTTCTATTGAAAGAATAGACAGTAACTCAGTATTTTCCCTAGCATGGTTATCTGAATTTATTCCTGGTAGCTTTTAAAACATTTATTTCAACTTCCTAAGCCATTATTGGTATGTCATGTACTTCTTTAGGTTGGTAGTTATATTTGGAAGAAACTCATTTCTTTCATATGAGGTGTTTGATCTCAGGCATTTTGAGTTTGTTTTGTGCAGAGAATAATCTGAGTTTTTGAACTGACCACACCATTGTCCAGGCTGTAACTGATGAGCTCTTTGTACGTGGAAATCACTGTGAACCACTCAACCAACTTAAATCCAAAATAATGCAACCCTAGCCCAGCTTCAGCCTTGCCCCAACTCCCCGCCAGGGGACATCTGGCAATGTTCTGAGGACAGTCTCGGTAGTCACACCGTGGAGGGGGCGAGGGGCACTGGCTTCCAGGACGCTGCTAAACATCCAGCAACGCCCAGGAGTTTCCACCACAAAGAATAACTAAGCCCCAAATGCCAAGAGTGCAGAAGTGAGAACCCCGTGGCCAGATCCCAAAGATGCCCACGGCCACTGGGACACCCCCGACCAGAGGACTGGGACGGCGGCTGCGCTGCACATCCACGCCACTGAGACACAGTCGCTGGGCTGTGTTTGATGCACATGGGGTGAAGGCTCAGCTCCCGGGGGCCTGGCTAGGATCAGCATCACTACTCAGTCCTCACAACCAGCCCCCGAGCAAGGCATCACCGCTCCATTTACAGCTCAGGAGACAGGGCAGAGAATTAGAGCACTGGCCCGTGCTCACACAGGCAGGGGACATGCCGACCAGACCTCAAGGACAGCAGATCACACACGGCCGCCCCAAGGCCACCCTCCCTCCTCCCAGCCCCCTTTCTTGTCTCACAGCTGATAGACGGGGGTACTTACCTTCTGCTTCTGAGTCCTGAAACGTTAAGCACTTTTTATAAAAAGCGCCAATAACCTGAGAATTACTCTGTTACAAAAACAAGTGATAATTTTAGACTAACTTGCCTATTTCTAGTAGATTGCAAATTAGAACCATTTTTAGATCATAAACCATGTTTACACCTGCTTTGCAAACAAGTACCAAAAGCCATCAGAATCACTAAGTGCTTCTCCTCTGGGCTTCCCTGTCTCCCTCCTCCCTTTTTCCTCCTTCCCCTCGGCTTGTTCTGGAACGCGCGAAAGTCATGGCCACCAGGAACAGGCTTTTCCCTCAGGAACTCTGACCTCCAAAGAGACGGGCCACTTCCAGGGGACTGGGACAAGAATCTGGCTCATCTCCCAGTTATTATTTACATTTCTCAGACATAACTGAGAAATCTGGACACAGGAGCCAGATCAAACCCATGTGTCTCTGGCTGGGAATGTTCCCCGGGGTCACAGCACCGTGCAGCCGTATCTCTTCACCACTTTGTCCACGAGGACGTTAACCACGGCCTGCTTCCGCCTGAAGGCTTCATTTCTCCAGAGCCCACGACAGCCCAGAGCAAGGCCAGGCCCCCTGCCCCAAGTGTGAGGACCCCCCCACCCATCCGCTAAGCCTGCTCGCTGGTGGACACAGAGCGGACGTGGTCCAGGAGCCCAGCCGGCACAGCCAAGGGCCCTAATCTGGAGTGCACGGCACCCCGTCGTGACGAGAGGTAGGTTCTGGCTTCACCCCTCAGAGACACCACATATTACAACGTCCAATGATGTTGCATCACCAGAGATCATCAGGGAACGTAGTACTGGAGGATACGCTCAGAATCGGCTGGAGGACTCCTGAAAACCCCGATGGTGGGCACCCCTGGAGCTTGATTCAGGAGGCGGGGCGGGCCCAGGTGTCTTCATTCCACCGAGCCCCGAGCTGCTGGCTGCTGCTGGTGCAGGGACCCCACTCCCAAGGCCCAGTGAGCGCAGCCGTGGAGGGCGAGCTGACCTGCCTCCGCCCCGCTTGCTGCCCGGCCCGGCTCCTGCCCACTAGGCCGCACATCCTGCGACTCCAGGTCAACAACTGTCCCCTGCCTGAAGGGACAGGCCTGCAGGGTGTGGCAAGGTCACCAGCGCACAGGCCCAAGGCCAGCGGAAGGCAGGATGGGGAGGGGCAGCAAGGGCGGCTCGTGTGAAGGCGGCAAATCAGACAGCGGACGCCAGGCTAGGGCAGCCCTTGGCCTCTCATGCTCCCCAGGACAATCCGGCTCTAATGTAGAAGACGGATAACCAACAAGGACCTACTGTAGAGCACACGAAGTTGTACTCAATATTTTATAATAACCTAAGGGAAAAGAATCTGAAAAAAGAACATATATATGTATAACTGAATCACGGTGCCGTACACCTGAAACCAACACACGGACACAAACTACAAGGACCCTCTCTGTTCAAAATCTTCCAGCCTGTGTAGGAAGCTACTTGATAATGCACACAGCTCTGCACCCACAGCTCTCTCCTTTGGAAAAACATACCCAAAACAATATTGTGAATAATATTTTATTTAGTCATTTTTGTTTACAACTGAAACTCTGGGAACTCAAAATTAACATCTTTGCCCGTGAGCTTCTTATAGACACCAGAAAACGTTTCAACCTACAAGAAAAGAAATAACTCATCACAAAACATTTCAATACACATTCGTCTTAAAGCCTAAAGTCTGTGAAATTGTGCCCTGTATGGTTTTTCTCCTCAGCAACCAGGCAGAGAAGGAATATACCAGACATGCCTCTATAGTCCCAAGCTGGGGGCAAGCTCCTCTCGTGTCGTGGGACAGGCCTCCACAGCACTGCACCCGAGGGCTGGCTCCTCTAGGCCACTCGGCAGACCCCGGGGGACCCCAGAGGTTAATGATCTACCAGGAATGAAGCAAAGTGACAGTTCTCCCCAGATTCTAACACGACCACCACCCCGTCCATAAAAACAGCTTTACTAAAAGTCACACCATGGAATTACTTTACTTCAATTTCTCTAATAACTTAAAAGGTAGAGAACTCCATCTTTTAAAACATCCCCCAGGACTTCCCTGGTGGCGCAGTGGTTAAGAATCCGCCTGCCGATGCAGGGGACACGGGTTCGAGCCCTGGTCTGGGAAGATCCCACATGCTGCGGAGCAGCTAAGCCCGTGCGCCACAACTACTGAGCCTGCGCTCTACAGCCCGCAAGCCACAGCTACTGAGACCATGAGCCTAGAGCCCATGCTCCGCAACGAGAAGCCACCGCAATGAGAAGCCTGCGCATCACAACAAAGAGTAGCCCCCGCTCACCACAACTAGAGAAATCCCGCACGCAGCGACATAGACCCAACAGCCAAAAAAAAAAAAAAAACAAAACACCCCAATTTAAAACCTGACCTATAATCCAAGAGGAAGGGGGCCCTCAGTTCACAAAGATTGGTTCTGCTGCCACGTGGGGATGGGTTAGGCTGCATTCTACCCTTATCTGTTCTGGATCTTTCCATAATAAACAAGGCCTATTACCTTGTGTTCCACATTGTTCTGCTGTGCTTTATCCAAATGAACCTTTATGAGTCGGCTGCCGTCCAGCTTCACGCGGATCCTCTTGCCCACAATCTCACTTGGGAAAACCAAGTCCTCCAGGATGGCGTCGTGCACGGCTGTCAGAGTGCGGCTTGAAGAATAGAATACAGTGACAAAAGTGAGAAATCTAGCAGGTCTGCCCTCCTGGGAGCCCCAAGGGCACCTCTTGAAGTCAAAAACATAAATGGCAAACTCCAGGTTCCTGAAACCAGATTAACACTAGCTTTCAAGGAATCTACTTTCATTTAATGGATCACACCACGTGCCATTACCAAACTAGAACAGGTTAACAAACACCCCATTTTTTTTGGCTACACGGCACATCTTGGGGGATTTTAGTTCCCTGACCAGGAACTGAAGCCAGGCCTAACCACTGGGCTGCCAGAGAATTCCCGACACCCTATTATTTTATTTCAAAAGCTTAGAGTATTTTAAACGTGTTATCTTGTAAAGTACACATACACCAGCTATTATGACTGATTTTCTCCAGGGGATGGAGATTGACGATGACTTTTATTTTTATACATTATCTTTAGGTTTATTGTCAGTCGTATGATTTCTCGACTAAACCACTGCAGTAACCTCTTTCCTCTCTCCAAAACTATCCCATCCGTTGCTGTCAAAATAATCACTGATGTCATTACACACTTCACCTACTAAAGACCCTTTGAGGGCTCCCCTTGGCCTCCAAAATGCACCAAACCCCCCTTGTTCCCTGCGATGGAATGAGGTGACATCCCATCCCAAAAGACACTGCTCTATCACCAGCTCTAGGATGTGGCCCCTCCTACGAGGGTCCCCGGTTTCCAGCCCATCCCATCACACAAACTGCCAAGGGAACCATGCTCCTCTCCTGAGTATCATTTCAAGTTCACAATCCATCTGGCTGCCTGATGAGAAGGTTCAATTAATTCCAAACCTTTAGAGTATCAGCTTTGTACCACAGGATATCAGGAACGAGCAAATGAAAAGACAGCTCTCATTCTCAATGTTTATGCAGCTACCCTGTATTATGGAACGTGTCTAGGTCTTGTTCACCCCTCAGTGGATCAGACACTATGTTCTACTCATTTCTATTTCCTGTCTGGCAGCTCCCACGCACACAGAAGGGGCTCCTAAATAACTGCAAAGGCCTCACTGCCCCATGGCGGACCCACTTTCCAAAGCCTTTATCACCTCTCCAAAAGCAAATGAGATAGATGGCCCAATCGATAAATGACTGCTAACCACCGACGAAGCACTTCTTACTCTTACAGGATTAGGTAGGCACACATATGGAAACTTGCTAATTACTTCCTTCAAAACATAAATTAGGACGGAATCAAAGCTAGCCTCAAACTCAAATTCCAACCCAGTCTAAAGACTTTTTAAGGGGGAGCAGTGGCAACGCAACTTTAATAATCACAAAGCATAGGAACTAATCTGCTTCAGAAGAAAAATAACTGAAACCCCGCTACAGATGAGAAGCCAAAGAAAACATAAACCACAGCATTTAATCTGTTGTAGGAGAGAGATAACGACTGAGAAGGAAAATGAATCTGAAAGCAAGAAACCAGATTGGAAAGGGGTGGATTCACTCTGGCCTCCCAACTAGACCTCATTGTAGGAGAATGAAGACTCCAATGTCTAGACCAGGTCACTAGGAATGGGTTGAAGTGATTACCTGAGAAAATGTGGAAACAGGTTTGGGATGAAGGATAATTAAGGCTGTAGATTTGGGAGTCAGTGCCTTAGTTGGGTGCGAAGCAAAGGATCTGTCTTTATACTCAAGTACTAACTGGGGTTGTCAGAACTGAGATTATAAAACCACTTTTTAAGTATCATAATTAACAAACTAAACGTTCTTGATTATCCCCTGTATTTGATCTCTTGCAAACTGTCCAGAATAAAAAAAAAAAGCTAAATTCTTACGCTACTCCAGCTACTCCAACTGCCAGCTACTCCAACTTAAAACAAGCTCAGGGGCTTCCCTGGTGGCGCAGTGGTTAAGAATCCACCTGCCAATGCAGGGGACACGGGTTCGAGCCCCGGTCTGGGAAGGTCCCACATGCTGCGGAGCAATTAAGCCTGTGTGCCACAACAACTGAGCCTGCGCTCTAGAGCCCGCGAGCCACAACTACTGAGCCCACGTGCCTAGAGCCCGTGCTCTGCAACAAGAGAAGCCACTGCAATGAGAAGCCTGCGCACCAACACGAAGAGTAGCCCCTGCTCGCCGCAACTAGAGAAAGCCCGTGCGCAGCAACAAAGAATAAATAAAATTTATATTTAAAAAAAAAAAACAAGCTCAAGGTACTGACCAACACTCCGAGTTCCAGAAAACCTGGAACCGGCCTTTCTAGGCTCACCACTACTCCCTCTCCCCACTCCACCACAGCATATGGTACAACACATCCACCCACAACACTGGAGACCCATCACTTCCTATTTTGTAGGAACTTTAGAAACAAGACTGACTGTAAATTCCAGCGTCACTAATGCTAGCTGTAATGAGCAAACGATGGGGGAGTCTCCTCATCCCATAAGCAGGGATGCTAATACTACAAATTCACAAGGTTGGCCTCTCTGGCAGTTAGAGGGATGCCTGAGTATTGTTTTCTCAAACTGGTCCAAGGGCAGGATCTGCAGCGATCCAATAATCCAAGTCTATGAAACCAGAGACTTCAACAAAATACCAGAAGGCCCAAAGAGCCAACTTGCAATATCTAAGTTTCTGTCAGATAACCTGCAGTTCGATCAAATTTACAAAGCCTCGTCCACCAGCAACTACAACTGCACTGACACCTTCAACTCGTGATGTGAGCAACAGAAAAATCTCATCTTTCAGCCTTAATCCACAGCAGAAGTCAACAATGAGGATGACAGGTCGCAGCCCACCTGCACATCTGGTGTGCTTTACCCCACGGCACTCAACTCAAGATTCCTCCCCACTGTTCCTACCCTTTGCCCAAAGAACTGGAGGAAACAATCTCATCTTTTGTGATAACAGTAACCTATTATACCACCTATGTGAATATACGTAATTCCTACCTCCAGAGTTACTTTTAAAACATTTCGCATATAATTACAGAAAAAGCTAAGTCACTTGATAGAAGTCCCCGTGCGAATGGATTTCCTACGTTAACAACATTTAATTTTAGGAGCCTACTCCAGCTGACTATAAACAACACACGCCAGTCAAGAATTGTTGACAAGAGTGGTGCGTTTTTCATGCTGCTAAAACTTACCTCCTGGGACGTTTTTGCTTATTTTTTGTACGGCTTTTTCGAGTTGGCTTAGGCAGAATTCTCCTCTGTAAAGTAAAAATTATCACGCAACAACAAAAAAAAAGACCGTAAGTAAGTCGGCAGAAAACAAAGCACTGTCAACCTGCTTTAAAAACCAAAGGACTCCACGGCTGAATAAATGCAAAGCTCCAGAAAGCCAAACAACCTAGATCCAACAAGGTACTGAGAAATCCTCTTACGTACTCCCCGATTTCTCGGTAATTCTTTCAGAATCCGTGGCTTACATTAAAATGCAACTGGAAAATGTTGGCTGCTCCATGATATGACTGATCTCCCAAAGATCACACCCCTTTTCACGTCCCATCTGGCCCACTACCCACTTCAGTACTAAGCCAGGATACCACTCCGTTAATTCCTCATCAGCCGGGCACTTAATTTCTATAGATTTCTGTTTGCAGGAAGGCCAGATAACTTTAAAAACAAAACAAAACAAAACCTCTCGACCGTGTTCCACTTTCCCTACATACCATTTCTTTGCATCTCTTTTCCTCCCCAAACCTACGTCTGACGCACCAGGCAGGAAAACCTCGCTGAACCTCAGACAGGCAATTCCATCAGGCTGAAAACTCAGGCTCACTGCAAGCACACGTCTCACCGCGATCACCTGTGTGCACCCCCGGTGCACCGACGGCGCTGCACACACAGAGCCGCCTTCGCATTAACAGCAGCCGTGCGCCGCCTCCCTTTAGCCCAGTGCGAGCACCCTAAGCTCCGGGAACAGCTTCTTCACACTCGCGAGCGACGTATAACGGGACTCGCAAGACGGCGCATTCAGCAGCAGCACAGCTACCTGCGCAATAAAAACAACGTGCTTCCCGCTGAACTTCTTCTCCAGCTCCCGCACGAGCCGGACCTGGATCTTCTGGAAAGACTTCAGCTGAGGAACAGGAACGAAGATTATGATAGCTTTCCGACCGCCACCAACCTCAATTTCCTGGGAAAGAGAGAGCAGAGAGGCGCACTCTCGCTTAGGCCCCCAGCGCCGCCCCTCCGGTCTGGCCCAGCTGAAGCGGTAACGCGCCGCGCCGACACCGTCACACGCTCGACACCCGAGTCGCTGGGGCGTCCCGCCAACAGCACGTGCCCCGAAGCCCCACTGTACCTTGGCGGCCGTGATGTTCAGCTCCCGCAGCTGGGCCTTGAGGTCCGAGTTCATCTCCAGCTCCAGGAGGGCCTGCGGGAGAAGAGGCAGGAGGGCACCCTCAGCGCCCGGACCCCGGACCCCGGACCCCGTCGCGGCCTCTGCGCTCCGCCCGCCCCCTCACCTGGGAGATGCCCGACTCGAACTCGTCCGGCTTCTCGCCATTAGGCTTCACGATTTTCGCGCTGGAACTGAACATGGCCGGCACCTGGAAGCACGGAGCGCTCAAGCCGGGCGGCCCGCGACCCCGCCCGCCCACCCGCCCGCACGGCCCGGCCCCGGTCCCAGCCCCAGCTCCCCCCGCACACGCCATCGGGGCCCGCGGGCCAGGTAATCGGCCGCATCTCCACCCGGGGACCCCAGACGTGTGCCCCTCAAAGCCATCGGGCCAGCACAGCGGCGTCCGGCAACATACCTTGACCAAGCGGCCAACGCTCTCTGCAGCCGCCGACTCCAGTAGGCTTGGGAAGAGGCCTAGATCTCGCGAGAGTTCATTAAATCCCGGCGGCAGAGGGGAAGAGGCGGGAATAGTGCGAGTCAACAAACCGGAAGAACCACTGAGAAAAGGTGGAAGCCTAGAGAGTCCCAGGAAGAGGCTCCGGAGGACCAGTGCGTTGGCTACGCTTTTCGCCCGCGAGAGCCTCCTCTTCCGGGCGGTTTGCGGGAGTTTTTCTGCGTTCCCTGGAAGTTTGAGGCGGTAGCCGGGTGGCCGGGCCGGAGTCTGGGCTGGAGCCCCGGGCCCGAGAAAAGCAACCTGGGCTACCCCTGAGGTTAGGACGTAACTTAACACGAGGAAGGGGCTTCCCTGGTGGCGCAGTGGTTAGGAATCCACCTGCCAATGCAGGGGACATGGGTTTGAGCCCTGGTCAGGGAAGATCCCACATGCCGCGGAGCAGCTAAGCCCGTGCGCCACAACTACTGAGCCTGCGCTCTAGAGCCCACGAGCCACAACTACTGAAGCCCGCGTGCCTAGAGCCCGTGCTCCACACAAGAGAAGCCACGACAATGAGAAGCCCGCACACCACAACTAGACAAAGCCCACGCGCAGCAATAAAGACCCAATGCAGCCAAAAATTAATTAATTAATTAATTAAAAAACAAAAAACACGAGGAAGCTGAAGTCCCTGCTGAAGCAATGGGAAGGAGTCACAGACTTGGATGCCAGTTCTGTGTGTAGAGAACCCAAAGGATGACATTTGTGAAAGCTCTTTGGAAACGAAGTGCTTTACAAATAAATGTGATTTTCAGGCCACACGTGGCTCTCGTATTGACTGCTTGGTGCGGCCGACAATTCTGAGACATCTGCGAACGGCGGTGGTGGGGCGGCCTGAAGCTGGAGGAGAACCACCCCAAGGGGTGAAGACCTGGGGGCCAGATGCAGGACGCGCGATTCCAGGAGGAGGGCCAGAGCGGGGGAAAGATGATTGGGAAGAGTCGGGGCTCGAGCTGGAGAAACGGATGTGGTCAAGGTGTGGTGAGAGATGGCGAATTGCCTTAGAATGGACCAAGAAGTCAACAGAAGAATGTTTTGTTGGAAAAGTGCCTACCGTCCTGTCACTTGAAACTCATGTGTAAAGCACTACCTGCCCTAGACAGGAGCCAAAAATACAATTCACAAATAATTGTTAATGCGAATGTTCCGTGCTAATACTGCCCTAGGTGCTAGTTATAAGGGAAACCCACGGGATCCTTGCCCTCGCGAGATTGCAGGTTAGAGAACATAATATCCCATAAATTGTATGGCTAAATATATAATGATGAATTGTAATAACACATAACAGTAAAATGAGTAAAGGTGGCCAGGAGGATTCATGCTTTAAGAAGTCATGGAATTCTTTGGAAGAGATGGAATTAACCAGCAATGTGGAAGAGTAGTCACCAGGGAGAAGGGCATTTCTGACGCAGGGAACTACTTGTGCCACATTATCTGGCAAAGGGGAGATAACTTAGTCTACTTGAGCTTCAGTTTCCTCACTTGTCAAATTTAACAGCAATTATCTACATGGGCCAGGCGCTGTGGAAAATGCTGAAAACAATACACTAGGTGATCTCTAAGATTTCCAACAACTTTAAATAAGCTAAGATTGTGTTCATCTCAGATTTTTAAAGCTGTATATGCTTCTCTAATAATGTTTCAAAAAAAAGGGCAACTAACTATCTCACTGGAAAATTAAGAGTCAGCTTGGGACTTGTTCAAGAGAGAAAGTATAGCTGCATCTGCAGTCTTATCTGGGCAGCCATTCTGAACCCTCTTGATGAACCATTTCCATGTCAATGCTCTACATGCCTTTTCAATCTGGCTTCTGTGTCAGCCACTCCACCAAAGCAGCACTCCAAAAGTGCCTTCAGTAAAGTACTTTCTGGTTTCCAGTACTTTGATGAGAGGAGTGGTGAGAGAAGACATCCTTGCCTTGTTCCCCAACCCTGGGGGAAAGCATTCTGTCTTTCATCAGTAAGTATATGACGTTAACCTTAGGTTTCCATAGATATTCTTTATCTTTATTTATTGAGGAAGTTCCCTCCTATCCCTATTTTCTAAGACTTTTTATCATAAATGGGGTTATGCATTTTATGCATCGATTAATCACGTGAGTTTCTCTTTTTAGCCTGTTAATATTGTAGACTACATTAATTGTTATTCACATATTGAACCCACCTTGAATGTCTGGAATAAACCCCAGTTGGAAATAGGATACAATTCTTTTTCATATTACTGGGTTCCATTTACTAACATTTTTTATGAGGATTTTTTTTTTTTTTTTTTTTTTTTGTGGCACGCGGGCCTCTCACTGTTGTGGCCTCTCCCGTTGCGGAGCACAGGCTCCGGACGCGCAGGCTCAGCGGCCATGGCTCACGGGCCCAGCCGCTCCGCGGCATGTGGGATCTTCCCGGACCAGGGCACGAACCCGTGTCCCCTGCATCGGCAGGCAGACTCTCAACCACTGCGCCACCAGGGAAGCCCTATGAGGATTTTTTATGTCTGTGTTCACAAGGGACGTTGGTCTGTAGTTTTCTTTTTTGTACTGTTTTTGTCAGGTTTTGGTATTAGGTTAATACGAGCATCATAAAATAACTTGGGAAGTGCTCCCTCGTCTTTAATTTTCAGAAAAAAAATTGTGTAGAATCAGTGTTAATTCTTCAAGCATTGGGTTGAATTCTGCCATGAAATCATCAGGGCCTGGAGATTTCTTTTTCCAGGGTTTTTTACTATTATGAATTCAATTTCCTAATAGTTACAAGGTTATTCGAATTATCTCTTTCATATTGGATGAGATTTGGCGGTTTGTGCTTTTAGAGGAATTGGTTCATTTCATTTAAACTGTTGAATTTATGCGAGTAGAATTGTTCATAATATCCCCTTATTATCCTTTTAATGTTCATAACAGTAAAAGATACCTTTTTAAGTAGGTTTCATGGGGAACCTTCAAGTCAATACATTATTTCCAGTTCCTGTAAGAATGAAAATACTACCTGGAAACAGAGAACGTACCCCCAGGGTTAGTTTAGCAGAAGAGCAGGGACATGATAAAAGAGGTATAAGAGAACATTTGGGCAGTGATTCGGAGAGTGGAGTCTGTTAGGGGGGACAGAAAAGCACCCCTTCTTTAGGAAGATTTGACCTTCCAGAGATCAGAGGAAGGTCACTCCATACCTAGAAAGGAGAGGTTTTACAACAGGAGAAAAGAAATATAGAAAAAGTATAGATTGGAGGCACTGGAGTCAAATTTTGCTTAGGCCTCTGCCTAACTGAAATACAGTTCTAAGTTGTTTATTCAGGAGAGGTGCCGTTATGAACACAGAGTCCTTGCCATACTGGAATACAGCAACATTTTCGTTAGCTAGTGGAGCGTAAATAGCCCACATCTACCTTACAGTTGGTTATTAAATTGGCATCACTGTCAATATATCGACTTCTAACAAGTACCTCAATCCATTGTCTTGTAAGCCCTTTGCAAATGGGAATAGCCAAAGGGTGACCAAGGGAGATGAGGTCATCCCCGCTTGCTACATCAGTATTAGTTGTAATTGTACTACATTGTTCATCCAGGCATGAAGTTAACTCCATGTCCACTCTGAAAGGCACAGCATATGTAGAGGCTTAATGACAGCCATTTTCCTGCACACTCAGGGCCCTGCTCAATTGCTGGCATCAGTCACAGATGCAACATAATGATGCCTTTCTTCCCTCCTAGCCTCAGGCTGCATTAGTTTTCCTGCAGGGGAAAGCCTTGGCTGTGGGAAGAATAGGCACATTACAACTAAAACATGCCTGCTGACCAGGAAGGTCAGGAAAGCCTTAAACTGGTGCAAGTAGGTGAAGCAAGCAATGAAAAATGACTATATTAGGAAATCCAGCTGCAAACCCAAATGTTAAAAAGGTATTTTGTCCTTTCTCCCTACCCCCAAGAATGCTACTGAGTGAGCATCTGGACAAGGGCATGAGGGAGAATTGAGGGGCCCCAGGACACCAACCCAGGCTGCCCTGGACGCTGTGAGCAGAGGTCAAGGCGGCCTCTGTCCAGTGGCCTGTGTACAGCTGATGAGGAATAGAGTCAAGTGCCCATATTGCAGGTTGTTCCTCCTTTTTCCGAGGGAACAGATGCAGCATCTTCATCACTTCAAGCATTTTTTTAGTATCTCAAGAAACAATTGTGTAACAAAACTTTCTTAAAAACTAACAACTTCTTGTAAATCCAATTAACATATATTAAAGAACCTAAAGCTTTCTTTAGATATACCAATATTAAACTAGGTTTCACCTAAAAATCATTAGTGTAAACCAATTACTCAGATATATATTTCAAATAACTGCCACTGGGCTGTCACTCTAAACAGACCAAACTATCCCTTACATATGGTTATGAGAGAAAGACCAAGGATGTACTCTTTCTCCCTTGACCGAAAGTTATTTGTACAATGGGTCTAATTCTCATAGACATTTCTATACA
Source organism: Aethalodelphis obliquidens (assembly GCF_003676395.1). Lineage (NCBI taxonomy): Eukaryota > Metazoa > Chordata > Mammalia > Artiodactyla > Delphinidae > Aethalodelphis > Aethalodelphis obliquidens. Next base: position 41,308,245 of record NW_020837956.1, read on the forward strand.
AAATTCTAGATCTTCCCAGACTGAAAACTACTTACCAACCTGAAAACCAGTTGATTGACTTATCTACTAACAGATTTAGGACACAGGCTTCCTAGATTCTTATTCATAACCCTCATGGCATGTGCTGAACTTTTAAAACTTGGAACCTGAGAGAATGTTGCATGTGTACATTTAATAGGTGTTTTTAATGTAAAAAACACAAACACATGGAGGCTAAACAATACGTTACTAAATAACCAAGAGACCACTGAAGAAATCAAAAAGGAAATCAAAAAATACCTAGAGACAAATGACAATGAAAACACGATGATCCAAAACCTATGGGATGCAGCCAAAGCAGTTCTAAGAGGGAAGTTTATAGGTATACAAGCCTACCTCAAGAAACAAGAAAGATCTCAAATAAACAATCTAACTTTACATCTAAAGGAACGCGAGAAAGAAGAAAAAACAAAACCCAGAGTTAGTAAAAGGAAAGAAATCATAAAGATCAGAGCAGAAATAAGTGAAATAGAAACAAAGGAAACAATAGCAAAGACCAATAAAACTAAAAGCTTGTTCTTTGGGGAGATAAACAAAATTGATAGAACTTTAGTCAGACTCATCAAAAAAAGAGGGAGAGGACTCAAATCAATAAAATTAGAAACAAAAAAGGAGAAGTTACAATGGACACCACAGAAATACAAAGCATCCTAAGAGACTACTACAGGCAACTCTGTGCCAATAAAATGGACAACCTGGAAAAAATGGACAAATTCTTAGAAAGGTATAACCTTCCAAAACTGAACCAGGAAGAAATAGAAAATATGAACAGACCAATCACAAGTAATGAAATTGAAACTGTGATTAAAAATCTTCCAACAGGGCTTCCCTGGTGGCACAGTGGTTGAGAGTCCACCTGCCGATGCAGGGGACACGGGTTCGTGCCCCAGTCCAGGAAGATCCCACATGCTGCGGAGCGGCTAGGCCCGTGAGCCATGGCTGCTGAGCCTGCACGTCTGGAGCCTGTGCTCCGCAACGGGAGAAGGCCATGGCAATGAGAGGCCCACGTACCGCAAAAAAAAAAAAAAAAAAAACTAACAAAAGAATTACCATATGACCCAGCAATCCCAGTACTGGGCATATACCCAGAGAAAACCATAATTCAAAAAGACACATGCACCCCAGTGTTCATTGCAGCACTATTTACAATAGCCAGGACATGGAAGCAACATAAGTGTCCATCAACAGACGAATGAACAAAGAAGACGTGGTACATATTATAATGGAATATTACTCAGCCATAAGAAGGAATGAAATTGGGTCATTTGTAGAGACGTGGCTGGATCTAGAGACTGTCATACATTGTGGAGTAAATCAGAAAGAGAAAACAAATATTGTATATTAATGCATATATGTAGAATCTAGAAAAATGGTACAGATGAGTCAGTTTGCAAGGCAGAAATAGAGACACATGTAGAGAACAAATGTATGGACACCAAGGGGGGAAAACCATGGCAGGGGGGGATTAATTGGGAGATTGGGATTGACATATATACACTAATATGTATAAAATAGAGAACTTATAAGAACCTGCTGTATAAAAAAATAAAAATTAAAAAATAGGTGCTTTTAGTCTCACAGTCACAACTTATTCTACTGATATTTATGTTAGATAATACCTGCTAACTGGTTTTTATGCATTTGCTAGTTTCTTTATTCTTTAACTGTACAATAAATAAGTCAGTAATACGGTGATTGAGTAACAAGCCTCAAGAGAAATATGATCTGTCTTATTCTCTGGCTTGTAAGATAATTTGTTAACCTTTTTCTGGTGTATCATCATGGACCTCTGACTCATATTCACTTTATATCAACAAACCTCAGCCACTATTCTCCTTCAATGTTGAAGTTGTCTTACTCAGTTTGGGCCAGAAGGAGCCCCTTTTAAATCAGTTCCTGTGTCCTGTGATTGCCATTAATCTCTATGCATCTTCTCACTTTCTGGCATAAGGAGGTGTTCCAGGCTCATTTTGTACTATTCTGTCTCAGACATGGGATTAGCCTTTTCTCCAAAAAGCCTTGATTCCTTTGATTAAAAAGTGATATTGGAGGCTGGAATTTCAGTACTAGGGTGCATCATGGAGGTCCTCTTACACCACTTCAGTAGACAGGGCTAGAAAAGATGCATTTTTACAATAGTTTTTTCATATAAAGCCATGAGTTCATATTGATATTTCCAGTCCAGTTCTAACAGAACAGTTCCTTTTAATATCCTTGACTATATAATTGTATCTCCTTTTATAATAAACAACTTAAACATGAATGCACAATTTACCTAAACATGTAAATACAATTACTTACTTCCTTTATCTGGCAGTATGAGAGAACAAATTCAAAATAACAATTCAGGACTTCCCTGGTGGTGCACTGGTTAAGAATCCACCTGCCAATGCAGGGGACACGGGTTCAAGCCCTGGTCCGGGAAGATCCCACATGCCATGTGCGCCACAACTACTGAGCCTGCGCTCTAGAGCCCATGAACCACAACTACTGAGCCCACGTACTACAACTACTGAAGCCCACACACCTAGAGCCCGTGCTCTGCAACAAGAGAAGCCACCACAATGAGAAGCCCGTGTACTGCAACGAAGAGTAGCCCCCACTCACCACAACTAGAGAAAGCCTGTGCACAGAATGAAAACCCAACACAGCCAAAAATAAATAAAATACATTTTTTAAAAATAACAATTTAATATTCATATAAATCATACAATTGTTACTGAACCAAACGTGGGTCTGCTCAGCTGCATGCAGCAAAGCCAATTTACTGACCCCTGGTTGTGGTGAAGGAAAGTACAGAATTTATTGCAGACGCCAAGCAAGGAGAATGGATGGCTCATTCTCGAAAGAACCAAACTCCCTGATGGCTTTCAGGGAAAGGTTTTTAAAGACAGGGTGAGGGAGAGGGTTAAGGGATGCGTAATTGACTCATGCATGTCCTTTTGATTGGTCGGTGGTGAGGTAACAGGGTGGCATTTTAGGAGTCAACATCATCAACTTTCTGGTTCCATTCAATCTTGGGGCGGCATGCCGGCAGTCAGCATGCATGCCGGTGGTCAGCATGCAGTCAACTTCCTCCACCTGGTTGGGGTTTTAGTATCTGCAAAACAACTGAAGAATATGCGTCAGACTTACCTTTACTTTTGAAACAGAACTGGGAGTTATTGTGACTGATATATTTTTTAAGTTATGGATGTTCTCCTGCCTGACTGTCCTATCTTTGTTTCTGCATTCTTTACTTCCCCAAATATTAACTGCTAGGGCCTGTTCTTTGCTCCACATGTAGGAGCCTAGGAGGTCACAGTGTATTTCAATAGCCTCTTTTCCCAATTAATAATAAGCGAGGACACAAACAGGTCTGTCACTGGGAAGACCTCTACTGGGCCTGCTCAGTTTCAGTTCCCCCTTTTCTTTGACTCTTTTCCATCCTGAGAGGAGCAGGGGATGGGACAAGAAAGATAATACAGTTTTAAATAAAGAGGTTAATCATAAACTCAGCACAGGAACTCAGTTTGGGGAGAACTTAATTTCACAATTGCTTAATGAAACTCAAAAATTTTCTAGTAGGATTTAAAGTTTGTTTGCTTTGTTCCACATTATGTCTCATTCTGGTGTGTATTGAAATTTCTCTGATAGAGAGTTTAGGTCAATCATTTGAGATTGTTTTCACTTTAAGGATCTTTTAAAAAAATAGTTATTTATTTGTTTGTTTATGCATTTTAGCTGCACTGGGTCTTAGTTGTGGCACGCGGGATCTTCGTAATGGCATGCAGGGTCTTTAGTTGCGGCATGTGGACTCTTAGTTGCAGCATGCATGTGGGATCTAGTTCCCCAACCAGGGATCGAACCCAGGCCCCATGCATTGGGAATGCAGAGTCTTACCCACTGGACCACCAGGGAAGTCCCCACTTTGGGAATCTTGACATCCTAACAACTAATAGTTCTAAGGTCATAGAACAGGGTAGTTTTCAGCTAGACAGAAGACACAAGAGTTTATTTTACCTCCAGTTAATGGAAAGAACTTCAACAACTCAGTCTCCAGAATTCTTTAATGGGTTCATTTACCTACCACCTAACATCTATCATTTTGTCAGTATACCAATGGCTAGATGCATGTACAATAGTGAGGAAAGGGAATTTTTTTTTTTTTTGGCTGTGCCGCACAGCATATGGGATATTGTTTCCCTGACCAGGGATGGAGCCTGTGCGTCCTGCCATGGAAGTGCAGAGTCTTAATCACTGGACTGCCAGGGAAGTCCCAGGAATGGGAATTTTAGAGTCTCTGGTAGAACTAGGTTGTTATTTGCTCCAAACCAGAACTGTATCTTTTTATCAAATCAGTAATTTTTGAATTTCCTATCTTGTTTTTCCTTTTCTGAAGCCAATTTTTGGGCCTCTCTAGCAAGTTTTTCTAAATTATCATTTGGGGAAATAGCACTTTGGACCATGACAGAGGTTTGGCTGCTGTTGGCCCCTTTAAGGGCAGCATTTGTTGCAGAAATACCAGCAAGGTGTTTTCCCGTAGCTTCCAGAGAGTCAAGTTTATATATACCACATCTTCTTTATTCATTCATCTACCAGTGGACAATTAAGTTGCTTCTTTTACTGAACCAAACTTGGGTCTTCAGGCTGTCTTTTCCACATTATATATTCTTGCCTCATCTGTCATAGAGTCATTGGCCATATAAGTGTGGGTTTATTTCTGGGCTCTTTGTTCTGTTCCATTGATCTATGTGTCTGAATTTGTGCCAGTAGCATCCTATTTTGATGACTGTATCTTTGTGGTATAGCTTGAAATCAGGGAGCATGATACCTCCAGTTTTGCTCTTCTTTCATAAGATTGTTTTGGCTATTCAGCGTCTTTGTATTTCCATACAAATTTTAGAATTGTTTCTTCTAGTTCCGTGAAAAATGCCAGTGGTATTTTGATAGGGATTGCAATGAATCTGTAGATTGCCTTGGGTAGTATGGAGAATTTAACAATATTAATTCTTTCAATCCATGAGCACAGCGTATCTTTCCATTTGTTTGTGTCATCTTCAGTTTCTTTCATCAATGTCTTATAGTTTTCCAAGCACAGATATTTACTTTCTTAGATTTACTCCTAGGTATTTTATACTTTTTGATAAGATTGTAAAATGAGATTGTTTTCTTAATTTTATTTGATAGTTTGTTGTTATTGTATAGAAACACAACAGATTTCTGTATATTAATATTGTATCCTGCAACTTTACTGAATTCACTAATAAGTTCTAGTGGTTTTTTGGTGGTGTCTTTAGGATTTTCTATGTATAATATGATGTCATCTGCAAACAGTGACAGTTACTTCTTCCTTTCCAATTTAAAATCCTTTTATTTCTTTTTCTTCTGTGATGGCTGTGGCTAGGACTTCCAATATTATGTTGGATAAAAGTGGTGAGAGTGGGCATCCTTGTCTTGTTCCTGATCTTAGAGGAAATGCTTTCAGCTTTTCACCCTTGAGTATGATGTTAGCTGTGAGCTTATCATATATGGCCTTTATTATGTTGAGGTATGTTCCCTCTCTGCCCACTTTGTTGAGAATTTTTATCATAAATGGATGTGGATTTTGTCAAAAGCTTTTCATGCATCTATTGAGATAATCATGTGATTTTTCTTCAATTCATTAATGTGGCATATCATATTGATTAATTTGTAGATATTGAACCATCCTTGCATCCCTGGGATAAATCCCGCTTGATCATGATATATGATTGTTTTAATGTTTTGTTGAATTTGGTTTGCCAATATTTTGTAAGGGCTTTTTTAAAATCAATGTTAGTCAGTGATACTGACCTGTAATTTTCTTTTTTTGCGGTATCTTTGTCTGGTTTTGTTATCAGAGTGAGGCTGGCCTTGTAAATGAGTTTGGAAGCCATCCTTCCTCTTCAATTTTTTTGAATGGTTTCAAGAAGATAGGTGTTAACTCATTTAAATGTTTGGTATAATTCATCTGTGAAGCCCTCTGGTCCTGGCCTTATGTTTGTTGGGAGTTTTTTGATTACTGATTCAACTTCATTACTAGTCATTGGTCTGTTCATATTTTCTGTTTCTTCTATCTTTGGAGATTATATGTTTCTTGGATTTTATCGATTTCTTCTAGGTTGTCCATTTTATTGGCATATAATAGTTCACAGTAACCTCATGATTCTTTGCATTTCTGTGGTGTTGGTTGTAACCTCTCCTCTTTCATTTCTAATTTTATTTTGGGGGGGGTCTCTTTTTTATTTCTTGATAAGTCTGTCCAAAGGTTTATCAATTTTGCTTCTATTTTCAAGAAACCACCTCTTAGTTTCATTAACCTTTTCTATTTTTTTTAGTCTCTATTTCATTTATTTCTGCTCTGATCTTTATTATTTCTTTCCTTCTACTAACTTTGGGTTTTGTTTGTTCTTCCTTTTCTAGTTACTTTACATGTAAGGTCTGGTTGTTCATTTGAGATTTTTCTAGTTTCTTGAGGTAGGCTTGTATCATTATAAACTTCCCTCTTAGAACTGCTTTTGCTGCATCCCATAGATTTTGGATTGTTGAGTTCACATTTTCATTTGTCCTCATTGATTTCTTCAGTGACAATTGGTTCTTAATAGCATATTGTGTAGCCTCTGTGTGTTTGTGTGTTTTTCCAGGTTTTTCCTTGTGGTTGATTTCTAGTTTCATACCATTTGGGTCAGAAAAGATACTTGATATGATTTCAGTCCTCTTAAATTTATTGAGACTAGTTTTGTGGCCTACACATGATCTATCCTGGAGAATGTTCCAAGTGCACTTGAAAAGAATGTGTATTCTGCTGCTTTGGGATGAAATTCTACATATATATATCTTCACCTGGTCTAATGTGTTGCTTATAGCCAGTGTTCCCCTGTTGATTTTCTGTCTGGATAATTTGTTCATTTATGTAAGTGGGGTTAAAGTACCCTACTATTATTGTGTTACTCTTAGTTTCTCCATTTATGTTTGTTAATATTTGCTTTATGTATTTAGGTGCTCCTATGTTGGGTGCATATTTATTTACATTTCTTATACTCCCATGTTGGATTGATCCATTTGTCGTTATGTAATGTCCTTCTTTGACTCCTGTTACAGTCTTTGTTAAAGTCTATTTTGTCTGATTTGAAGTGTTGTTTCTCCTGCTTTCCTTTTATTTCCAGTTGCATGGAATACCTTTTTCCATCCCCTCACTTTCAGTCTGTATGTGTCTTTAGATCTGAAGTGAGTCTCTTGCAGACTCATGTAAATGAGTCTTGTTTTTGTATCCATTCAGCCACCCTATCTCTTTTGATTGGAGCATATAATCCATTTACATTTAAAGTAGTTATTAATAAGTATGTACTTATTGCCATTTTATTGTTTTCTTGTTTTGTAGTTATTTTTTGTTCTTTTTCTCTTCTTTTGCTCTCTTTGTGATTTAATAACTATCTTTAGTGTTATGTTTGGCTCCTTTTCTCTTTTCTTGCATGTGTATCTATTGTAGATTTTTGGATTGTTGTTACCAATAGATTTATGTATAGCCATATATAGTGAAGTCCCTTTAACATTTCTTGTGAAGCCAGCTTGGTGTTAAGCTAAACTCTTTCAGCTTTTTCTTGTCTATTAGACTCTTTACCTATTCTTCAAATCTTAATGATAACTTTGCCTGGTATTCTTGTTTTTGTTCCTTTCGTCACTTTAAATATATCATGCCGCCCCCTTCTTGCCTGCAAAGTTTCTGCTGAAGGGTCAGCTGATGGTCTTATGAGAGTTCCCTTGTACATAACTAGTTGCTTTTCCCTTTCTGCTTTTAAGATTCTCTTTTTATCTTTATTTTTTGCCATTTTAATCACCATGTGTCTTGATGTGGTCGTCTTTGGGTTGATCCTGTTTAGAAATCTCTGTACTTCCTGGACCTGGATGTCTATTTCTTTTCCCAAGCTAGGGAAGTTTTCAGCTATTATCTCTTCAAATAAGCTCTCTGCCCCCGTCTTCTGGCATCCCTGTAATGCAAATGTTATATGCTTGATGTTGTCCCAGGGGTCTCTTAAACTATCCTCATTTTTTTTTAATTCTTTTTTCTTTTTTATGTTCAGTTTGGTTGGGTTCCACTACTCTGTCTTCCAGTTTTCTGAGCCATTCCTCTGTATCATCTAATCTACTGTTGTTTCCTTCTAGCATATTTTTAATTTCAGATATTGTATTCTTCAGCTCTGTTTCATTCTCTCTTTTTAACTCTTTGTTAAACTTCTCACAGTGTTCATCCATTCTCCTCCCAAGTTCTCTGAGGATCTTTATGATCATTACCTGAACCATTATCAGGTAGATTGGTTATCCCCACTTCACTTAGCTTTTCTTCTGGGGATTGACCTTGTTCCTTTGTTTGGATCATATTCCTCTGTCACCTCATTTTGCCTAATTTTGTACTTTTACTTCCATGTAGTCAGCAGGTCTGTTACATTTCCCAATCTTGGAAAAGTAGCCTTATGAAGGAGACGTCCTATAGGGACCCTTCCTATAGGACCCTCCCCTCTGTTCACTAGAGCTATATGCTCGAGGGCTGCCTCCTCTGTGGGCTGTGTGGGCCCTTTTGTTGTAGCAGGGCTGACCATTGTCAGCACACTGGTAGGTAGAGCTACCCCTGCCCCGTAGCCCTGCCTCATGCAGAGGCTGCTGGTCTGCTGGTGGATGGGGCCTGGCCCTGTCACAGCTGACTTTGGGGACTGGGGGTCCTCAGGCTGGTGCCATCCCACTGGTGGGTGGGGCTAGGTCCTGGGGTTCCTGCTTGTAGGGCTCAGAGGGTCCCAGGACTGATGCTGGCCCGCTGGTGGGTGGGCAAGCCTCTGTTGCTAATAGGCTAGAGGAAGGACTCCAAAGTGCCTCTTGTCAGCACTGGTGTCCTTGTGGTAGAATGGGCGCCCCAAAATGGCTGCCACCAGCATCTTTGTCTGCAGGGGGAGTCTCGGTTGCCTCTTGCCTCTCTGGGGGGCTCTCCAAGATCAGCAGCAAGTGGCTTTAACCCAGACTCCTTTCAAACTACTGCTTCTGTTCTGGGACTTGTAGCATGTGAGATTTTGTGTGTGCCCTTTAAGAGTGGAGCCTCTGTTTCCTATAGCCCTCTGGCTCTCCTGTACACGAGCCCTGCTGGCCTTCAAAGCCAGATGTTCTGGGTCCCGCTGCAGGGCCCCAGGCTGGGGAGGCTGATGCCAGGCTTGGACCCCTCGCTCCTCGGAGACAACCTCTGTGATTGGGGTTGTCCTCCTTTTTGTCGTTGTCTACCCAGGCTAGGGAGGCTGACGCCAGGCTTGGACCCCTCGCTCCTCGGAGACAACCTCTGTGATTGGGGTTGTCCTCCTTTTTGTCGTTGTCTACCCAGGCTGGGGAGGCTGACGCCAGGCTTGGACCCCTCGCTCCTCGGAGACAACCTCTGTGATTGGGGTTGTCCTCCTTTTTGTCGTCGTCTACCCAGGGCTGTGGGTCTTGACTGTGACACGTCTCCGCCCCTCCTACCGGTCTCGCTCTGGCTCCTTCTTTATTTCTTTAAAATAAATTTTTTGTGCTAGTCTTCATGTCATTCTCGTTGACAGTTTCTCTGTAAATAATTGTGATTTTGCTCCTCCTTTGGGAGGAGGTGAGCTCAGGGCCTTCCGGCCCCACCATCTTGGCCGCACTGCTAGTTTCTCCCCTTCCTTTTCATGTAGAAAAAGGAAAGGGGGTGGACGGATCTGATATCTGGGATGCCCATGGGCAGGTGGGTTCTACAAAGTTTTCTTCATGGCCTTGAAGACCATGTCATCTGGTTTTTCCCATAAAATTGGGTCAGGGTTGTTATTGTTCAGTAAAACATATAGAAGTTTGGCCATAAGAGAGAAATTTGGAATCCAATTTCAGCTGTAACTAGCTGGCCCAAGAAAACCTCTCAGCTGGTTAACTTATGACAGCATGAAGCCTGTCTGAATCTACGTGTAGTCCTTGCTCTGATGTCAGATGCCCTAAGGTCGAACCTGGGATTGGGAAAACTGCCACTTTCTTTGGCAGTCTTGTATCCCTTTATGGCAAGTAGAGTCGATCTTCCTGTGAAGAGGCTTGAAAAGAGAGCAAAGAAGCAAATCTACATGAAGCAACGAAGTAGAACCTTTAGGGAACTTTATTTTATATCATCCAGATCAGCCTTCGGGTTTGTGAGAAATAACGGCTCTCAGTAAAACCCTGAGGCATTACTGTCCAGGTGAGTCGTTCTTCTTCCAAGTGAAGAGGAAAAGGTATTGGCCTGTTTCATTGACCAGAATACTAAAGAATGCACATGAGAAATAAAATATTGACTGCCGTATCAGTAAACAAATGATGTCACAGTCATCAGCGATTGCAGCCACCTCTGAAGGTGAGCAGTGAGCCCTGAGGGACCTCGGGAGGAAATAAAGAATACCTGCCATCTAGCAGCCATCAGACTGCAGCCACTCGGGAAGGTGAAACTCAGCATGTGAAAACAGGATACTGGCCCCAGGTAGCTGAGGTAGCTGAGGTGGATATCCAAGGAATGATGTCAGTGAGCTCAGACTCTTGCATCTTCCCATGCATAGAAAAAGTGCTGAATTCCTTAACTTGAGATATCGTTTTCTTTTATTATCAGTAATCTTTTGTTGCAAAACTCCTATATATCCTAGCTCCCCCCTCACCTCCTTGGAGCAGTTCTCTCAGGGTTACTTGAGATGCTGCCTCCCGGGCTTGAAGTCCTCAGTATGTCCGCCAAATAAAACATAACTCTCAATTTTTAGGATGTGAAATTTTTTAGTTGACACACTGCATAAATCAGTTACATAAAGGATTTACTTCTGGTGGGAATGGATGTATGAGGGTTAGTAACAACAGGATGTGGAAGGATAACAGTGTTGTCTATTGCCTGGAGGTCCTGGACAAACCTCCACCCTGGGCCTTAGAGAGCGTTCCAGGGACCAGTACAAGGGATAACGAAGTCTTGAGACTTGTAATGTACTTCGCGCTTTATGCCTTGAAGGGCTTCTTTACTTAGAATATTGATCAATTCTGGGAAGAGTTTTTTGAGGGATCTATTTTGATGACAGATTCTCTGTGAGTTTTGCCAACATCAGTTGGAGATTTTGCCCATAATGAGGTTGGTAGCAGATTCAATAGGACAAACGATCAGTGTTTTCAGGGTCAGCTCTAGTATCATCAGAGAGGAACAAATAAAAGATGTCAAAGTGTCAGTTAATTCTCCGGATTAGTTACTGTGATGACTACTGTCAAGTTCTAGAATTATTCCCCCCTTTTGAGAGAAAGAAATTCTGGCATGATACTTCTTTAAGAAGCCTCCACATAATAAATAGATAGGAGTGGGGAAACTAAGGTTGAAAGGGTACATAGTTCTCAAAGGGTCTAAACAAAAGGGAATAGATTCAGACACAGGAACCTCTTGAGGTTCCTTAGAGATTCCACTATTTGAACTGTTTTAGTGCTCCGAGGCAGGGGCTGTTTAAGTAGTGAAGTTGAGCACTGAGCGTGTGGGTCCAGTGTCCTTTAGGACTAGAAGTAATTCATCCCAAATCTGCAGAAATGTTTCTCCAAGCTGATTAAGAGGGAGGAATGGGAAGAGCCCCCGCAGTTCCTCAGAGCCCACCACTGAGAAGTGGGAAGATGTCAGAAAGACTGGAGACATCTAAAATGCTTAAATTTGTAATAGTCTCCTTTCCAATGTCCTGGATCTTTGCAATAACAGCAGAAACTACGAGTATTTGGTTTTGTTAAGGAGCCTTCATTTGCTGAAGTTGAAGGTGAAGAATTTTGGGGTCTTGCTTGGACTTGACTCACCTAGTGTGAGAGAGCTGGTCTGCAGAGTAACTCAGTCTGGAGTGGACATGGTTCCCCATCCCATCCTGGTGCTTTTTACTAGAAGGGGAAAATCCCAGTTCAGCCCATTAATCAACATAGAGCTAAAGCTACCCAGGTGGAATCAAGATCTGAAGGAAAACCAGAATTAAAAAAAAAAAAATAATAATCTGAGGGGCTTCCCTGGTGGCGCAGTGGTTAAGAATCTGCCTGCCAATGCAGGTGACACGGGTTCGAGCCCTGGTCCGGGAAGATCCCACATGCTGCAGAGCAACTAAGCCCGTGCGCCACAACTACTGAGCCTGTGCTCTAGAGCCCGCGTGCCACAACTACTGAAGCCCATCCACCTAGAGCCTGTGCTCCACAACAAGAGAAGCCACCGCAATGAGAAGCCTGCGCACAGTAACAAAGAGTAGCCCCTGCTTGCCACAACTAGAGAAAGCCCACGCGCAGCAACAAAGACCCAACGCAAATAAATAAATAAAACAATCTGAAGTTGATTGTAATATTCATGAACAGATTTATCAGATTTTTGTGTGCAGGCCTGAATTTTGTTCCAATTAATAGGCTTTGGAAAAGCCCTAGGAATTGCTCAGTGAAGTCGCCTAGTGATTGCTCGAGCCTGATCATCTAAGTTAGTCGGCTGATATCTCAGTTGTATCTCTAGAGACCTGTCAGGATTTTCCCAATCAGCAGTTTTCATGCAATGCTGGGCTGGCCTTCACCAATGAGCCTATGAAGTAGCTGATATAAGTCAGAGGAACCAGGTTGATAAATTTGAACGACAATATTGAATTCCTCAGCAAATCTGTGAGAATCTTCGGTGACTCTGGGAAAGCTTTGACTCTGGCTCCCAGCTCAGCTTCAGTCCAGGGAGCATATGAAATTAAGGGTTTAGACTTTGGTTCCTCAAAAGGCTTAATTTCAAAGGACGTTTTCTGACAAGTTCAGGGGAGAGGGGGTGGGGAGAGTTTCAGAGCAAAAGAAAAGTTCGAGGAGAGAACTAGTGTGAGGGAACTGAGGGTGTAGAGGAGGGTAGGTGGCACAGAAGGGAAGGAGGGAGGTGGAGGCAGGCAGTGTGGCCCCGAGGAGGGCCGAGGGAGAGACTCGAGATGGTGCCAGACAGGAGCCTGAGACCAAGAAGCCAAGGAGAGGAGCCTGAGGCTTCTGGGCCACTTTCTCTTCCTCGAATCACTGTTGCCTCAATTGATCATAAAATCTTATTTTGCAGAGAGACAATTTTAGACCCATGATAATGTTGGGAAGCCACAAAATACCAATTAAAATAAGCTTTCCACTCAGTTTTGGAAAACTTTGAGCTATTTTAGTCCAATTTGGTTGTGAGGAAATTAGGTTTGGGATTTCAAAAGTTTCCCATAAGGGCCATTGACATTCTAGACTGCCTTTGGTCAGATCAGTCCATTTAGTTAGAAACACACATGAGGGAGGCATGCAGTTTTTAAACATAAAACCAGTTGGAGCCCCTGTACAGGGGGTTCCTCAAAATACTCAGATAACTGGGATTCCATTTCCTAGAGGTTTTCCTCTACAGTAAAGAACAATTTTCAAACAGCTTAAATGGTTTACAGCACAAACAGCTCAATTCAAACAGCTTGCAAGCCAGTCCCAGCCAGTCGTAAGGAGACAGCGTGGTCCTGGAGGAGCCCGGCTGAGGTCTGTTTTTCAGCCTGTCTTCAGGAGGCCGCCCTTCTGAAGGGACAGGCCAAAGGCTGAAAACCCAGCACTGCTTCCCCGGAAGCAGTCCCTTCCCAAAGGAATCGGGCCAACAGCAGTTTCAGCCAGCTTTGGTTGAAACAGTCTGACCTCAAGATTGGACCGAAGTGCCAAATGAAAACCCTTATACAGAGCGAGGCCTTAACTGGAGAGGTGAAGCCCTTAAATAGATCCTGAATGAAGCCTGGAGAGATTCAAACACAAAGACGCCGTGATCTTGGATCCAGGAGAAAGATGTACCTTCAAACTCCAGGGTCAGCAAGAAAAGCAGTGAGCCCAATGGGGCAATGAGGGTACCACCCCTGTCTGCTCACCCGGAGGTGCTGGGAGTCTTCTCCAGTCCCTGTAAGGTCAAGAGAAGTGATGACCTGAAACAAATAGACTGCCAGGTATTTCTCCAGCAAAGATGGGTTTATTCAGGATCAGCAGAGAGGTGGTGAGCCGCGTGGAAGCCCTGCATGGTGAGGGGAAGAGCACTTTTATGGAGAGGAAGAGGGAGGCGGGAGGGCTGTGGTAGGCAGTCTGTGGCTTTTCATTGGCTGAGTCCTTGCCTGGAGAGAAGGGGAGTCCTTCTTCCTGTTGGGCTCTGCCATTGTTGCAGGGCAGGCGAGCTCCCCGTTCTGGTCTCCCAACTCTATTTAATTCTGCCCATTAATTTTTTACACTGGGTAGTTCTGGTCCAGGACAGAATACCGCCAGGGCAGGGAGCACGGTTAAACAAGCAAGATCTGTTCTCCTTTAAAAAGTTACTTCTTTTTTTTTTAAATTTATTTTATTTATTTATTTATTTATGGCTGCTTTGGGTCTTCGTTGCTGCACACAGGCTTTCTCTAGTTGTGGCGAGCGGGGGCTACTCTTTGTTGCAGTGCACGGGCTCTAGGCACGCAGGCTCAGTAGTTGTGGCTTACGGGCTCCAGAGTGCAGACTCAGTAGTTGTGGCACATGTGTCATGTGGGATCTTCCCGGACCAGGGATAGAACCTGTGTCCCCTGCATTGGCAGGCAGATTCTTAACCACTGTGCCACCAGGGAAGTCCCTAAAAAGTTACTTCTATATTGTATAAAAGTCCCCATGAAAAAGGATGCTGTGTTGGGAATGCTTTATCTCAGCTCTGTGAGGCAGAAAGCCTAGAGGTTGTTTGGGTGAGAAAGCCTGGACTTCAAAGTCATTCTTTCCCCTCCAAATCACACCTCCCAATGTTAATAATAAAGTGACAGAAGAAGAGTTACCAATGGGTCCTTGAAGGTAAAATGAATTTATTGACCTGCCTGTCTGATCAAGAATTAATGGATTGAGTTTAACCAGAAGGTTTTTCCCTCCCCCTACTTATTGCTGGCAGGGTTTTTATTATTATTATCTACCAGCTAGTGTAAGAAGCATATGAGTGAAATAAATGTGCAAGCCTGAAATGAATGTGAGAATCTTGTGCATTTAATTGAAGCAAGGTCACTGGCTGCTTCTGGCAAGTCTCAAGGTCACTCTTCCTATATAACAATATGTGACCTTTAGACATCGGTGACCTATCAGTAGACAGAAGGTAATTGCTCACATATTACTATTTAAATTATAGAAATATTTACACTTTTGCCTTTTATCATAAACTGATAATTTGCTCATCTTCAATATATTTCATCAAAAGCAACATCATCCTTCCCATTAACCTTCATGAAATATGCACAGGATGAAAAGAATTGGTGTGCCGTTGAGGACATGCCGTATGTCAGCCATGTTAGAGGAGCACGTGCAGTCAGTGGATATGCACAGCCACCGTGCACAGCGGCATCATCTCCATTTTTTTTTTTTTAATCTGTGCTAACTTGGCTAGTTTTAGTAGCCATTCTTCATCCTCTAAGCACTTAGCAGAATATGGCCTGCTGTGTTTGTGAAAGTACCCCTGTGGTTCACCGTTCAGCTCAGACACCCTGTTAAGAATTCTTCATCTGCTAAGCCCTTGGATTTCTTTTTTAATTTTTATTTTATTTACTTACTTATTTGGCTGCGTCGGGTCTTAGTTGAGGCATGCAGGATCTTCATTTCGGCATGCAGGATCTTTCGTTGCGGCACGTGGGCTCTTTGCAGAGCACGGGCTCTCTAGTTGTGGCACATGGGTTCAGTAGTTGCGGCGTGAGGGCTTAGTTGCCCTGTGGCATGTGGGATCTTAGTTTCCCGACCAGGGATCAGAACTCAGGTCCCCTGCATTGGAAGGTGTATTCTTAACCACTGGACCACCAGGGAAGTCCCCGTCATCTCCATTTTTCAAAGCACAGAACAGAGACGTTAAGCAACTCAACAAATTTATACAGCTAGAAATCGTGCAGCTGGAATTTGAAGTCAACATATGTGAACTTCATAGCTCAGGGACAGGAGAGCAGCAGGATTCGGGGACTGAGTTGCACCTGCAATTCCTCACTTCCACCACCCAGGCCCCCCCAAGTGCGCTGACACCCAGCGCCCCACAAGACCCCCACAATTCCACGCTCAGGGAATCTGACCCCCACTTGCCACGGGACTGAGGTCAGGACACCTTGAAGAAGCCTTGCAGAAATGATCCTCAGTGTCACTCTGTTGCTACCACTGTTCACGTCCATCTACAGGTCCCTGTTAGGTGGACCTTGGTGACCATCTTCAAGGGCATCATGCAAATGGTTAAATAAATAACAAAAGTCCATTGTCTCAGGAAGATTGCAACTAACAAGCCATTAGCTCAGTACTTGATCTATGTTTTCTGGGTGACGTGGGGGGGGCGCATTTTGTACTGCTCTTCAAGCTGAGGGACAGGCTGGTGGACTGTTTCTACAGCTAGTAGAAACCCAGTAGTGTGGTGGGCAGGGGCTCCCAAGGGCATTTGATGCCCAGGGTGGGTTATTATCTTAACACCCTCCTCTAGTCGACAGAAGTATTTCTGATTATAATCATGTGATTATCATTAGTAATAGTTAGTTTCTTCTTTAAAAAAAAAAACATAAACTCTTATTTATTTATTTATTTATTTGGCTGCGTTGGGTCTTTTTGCTGCGCGCGGGCTTTCTCTAGTGGCAAGCGTGGGCTTGTCATTGCGGTGGCTTCTCTTGTTGCGGAGCAGTCTCTAGGCATGCGGGCTTCAGTAGTTGAGGCACATGGGCTCTAGAGCGCAGGCTCAGTAGTTGCAGCACACAGCCTCAGTAGTTGCAGCACACAGCCTCAGTAGTTGCAGCACACGGGCTCTAGAGCACAGGCTTCAGTAGTTGTGGCATGTGGGCTTAGTAGCTGTGGTTCACAGGCTCTAGAGCGCAGGCTCAGTAGTTGTGGTGCACGGGCTTACTTGCTCTGCGGCGTGTGGGATCTTCCCAGACCAGAGATTGAACCCGTGTCCCCTGCACTGGCAGGCGGATTCTTAACCACTGTGCCACCAGGGAAGTCCCGGTAATCATTAGTTTCTTAATTCACTCTTTTAAAACTAATAATTAACATTCAAAAAGATGAATAAATTTCAATTTTAATGATATTTACCAACTTCAGTAAAATTTTTAATGTACAAACTAAAATCTGCACTTTAACAAAAATACTTCACCTTGTAGTTCTCACTGCTCTCTTTCATTGTTTTAAATTTTAAACATAAGTGCTGACGTAGAATGACAAGTGAAGTGATGGAAGTTCAAGTCCTACTTCTTTGTGTTTACAGTCATGGCTTACTATCTTTTTTTTTTTTTTTTGCGGTACGCTGGCCTCTCACCGCTGCGGCCTCTCCCGCCGCGGAGCACAGGCTCCGGACGCGTGGGCCCAGCCGCTCTGCGGCCTGCAGGATCCTCCCGGACCGGGGCACGAACCCGCGTCCCCTGCATCAGCAGGCGGACTCCCAACCACTGCGCCACCAGGCAAGCCCACATTTTTTTTACTTCCAATATACTTTTTAAATGCAGGAGGACACAGTGCCGCAGGGGTTGGACCGAACCATGCCTGAAGCAAGAACCATGCCTGAAGCAAGATCTATACTTCTGAACCACGTGAACTTTTTATAGCTGAGTGCGTTTGCATTGGAACCAACTGTATAACTGGGAGGTCTTGGAATTAACTTCCATGTAAAATATAATGTTTGTGAAACGTGTTGACCTAAAACAATAAAACATCCAGTTATTTTACCAGCAAAACTCGTTTATTTGGGAACAGTAAAGAATTGCAATTCAAAACTTGCAACCCGTGGGGAACTAGAGGCAAGCCCTAGGAACAGAGCAGCGGAACGTGTTTTATAGAGGAGTAGGGGAGCTGGGAGGGGCTCTTCTGAACTAAGAGCCCATTGGAGGAAACTGGGAGTTTGAAGTGTAGTGGCTTCTCATTGGCTGGGCTGTTGCCAGGCGAGGAGGAATTCTTCCTCCCTTCTGCTGGGTAGTAAAGTCACAACCATCTTCCTGCTGGAGATGCAAGGTAATTTGCTTCCTGTTCAGGCTGCAGCTGTTTTGAATGAGGTTCCTGTTTATCCATTTTCACAAAAGGTTAGTAGTGAAAATGGGAAACTACACCGTTTCTAGGCCAACAAGAGAGGTTTTCTTCTGGGAGGAGTATCTGTCACTGACAGTGTTTGGAAATTTTGGTTGGGTTTTATTATCATTTTAAAATGCTCTACAGAACAGGCGCCTGGGTGCTGCCTGCACCAGGGCGAGGCTCCCCCCACCCAGGCATTGGTGTCACGGTGGGCGCGGGGGTTGTGTGCTATGGGATGACGGAGAAATGTGACGAGGTGGAAGTCAGAAGGTGACACTATGGTAAACCACACCTGCATCCAGATTTTGTGTGTGTCTAACTCCTGTGGTGATGAGTGTAACTCACGGTCTCAGGGTGTGAGCACTAAGGTCTTGAACGCACTGCGGATCCTAGCACACCGTGAACGGCCTATAGACGACATGGAGCCCCAGGGGCTGCCATCACAGTGAGCGTCTGGCTACAATGGGCCAGACCCCTGGAGGGGACCCGTGCTTGTTCTCTCCCCCTTGACTAAAGGCAGCGAAATGAGGTCTCCGGCTACTGCTCTGACCTTACTGCCCCTGGATTCCCTGTTGGTGCTACTCGTGGCTTCAGATTAAGAGACCGAAGATTTGGGATCAAGTTCCAGTTGCAAAACTAACTAGCTGACTTCGGGCAAGTCATGAAAACTCCCTGAGCCTCTGCTTCTTCGTTTATTAAATAAACATAAGATCTGCCTGTTGACCTCACAGGGTGAGGTGAGAAGCTCACAGAGCAGCAGAAATGGAGACACATGGCCGGCTCCGGGGGAGACGGGCGTCATTCAGCAGTGGTCTCAAACCTGAGCGCGCATCGCCGTCACCTGGCGCTTGCTAAACCACAGAGTGCTGGGCTCCGCCCACACAGTTCTCATTCTGCAGATGCGATGCAGGTGCATCCGTCCTGACACGTTCCCAGGTGATGCTGTTGCCAAGGACCGCTCTTTGAGAACGATGCCTTAGGTTTCCCAGGGTGGGCATTGGACTGGGGTCTGAGCCCCGGCTGCACCCTTTCTGTCTGCATGGCTGTGGCCAAGGTACTTAATCACTTGAAATCTCAGCTTCCTTCTCTGTAAACGGGATAATGTTAGTGTTGGGATCGGTCATGGCTGTGTGTACACTACATAGTACAGGCTTCCTGAATGTCAGTTCTGACAATGTGAAAGCGATTCTGTGGCGTCTGTACACTCCTGGGTACTAATAAACAAATACTTCGTTTCTGAAGCAAGAAATGGCTTCAGAGAGTTATCTATTCAAAATCAAACATTTTGGGAAACCCTACCATGTTTTACAGAAACATGATATATAGACTGGTAGAAATTTTTATTCAAAAAATATAATTTGCAGGAAAATGTAAATTGGAGTTACAAGCACATAGTTTGAATATATGATGTTACATGTGTTCCTATGTTGATCTATAATTTTTGCTAGGTCAGCACTTCTTAAGATTTTGGCCCCAGGACTCTGCACTTTTTAAAATGATTGAAGACCTTGAAGAATTTTTATTTATGTGGGTTATGTCTATTGATATTTACCATATAAAAAATAAAATACAGAATTTTCACGCCCTCTCTGGGCACACCACCCTCCCAGCACCTCCACGTGTTCAATAACCTGACAGCTCTCTGAACTCCATCGTTTAAGTATTTGACGGAGGCTTCCTCATGTGGGCATGACTGATTATTACCTCAGTCTCCAGCCCCCTCCCCTCCCCAGAGGACAGAGGATGAAGTTGAAAGTTCCAACCCTCTGACCACGGCTTGGTCTTTCTGGTGACTTGAAGCCAGCAAGGAACCCACCAAGAGTTGTCTGCTTAGAACAAAAGACGTCCCTATCACCCAGGAAATTCCAAGTGTGGTGAGATAACAACATATAAAAATGTTTAACTTTCAGAGGTGATGTCAAGGACATAAAGGTCAAAAACAAAACTTTAAAACTCTTGGTGAAACATACAGGGGAATCTTTTTTATGGGCAGTGGTTCTCAAAGTGTGGTCCCTGGGGCTTCCCTGGTGGCGCAGTGGTTAAGAATGCACCTGCCAATGCAGGGGACACGGGTTCGAGCCCTGGTCTGGGAAGATCCCACATGCCACGGAGCAACTAAGCCTGTGCACCACAACTACTGAGCCGGCGTGCTGCAACTAATGAAGCCCACGCATCTAGAGCCTGTGCTCTGCAACAAGAGAAGCCACCACAGTGAGAAGCCCGAGCACTGCCACAGAGTAGCCCCCGCTCGCCGCAACTAGAGAAAGGCCACACTCAGCAAGGAAGACCCAACGCAGCCAAAAATAAATAAATTAAATTAAGTTAAAAAAAAAAAGTGTGGTCCCCGGTCAGCAGCGGCAGCAGCAGCTGGGATTTATTGAGCAGGCACGTCACAAAAAGAACCCAGGTGAGGAAACGCTTTTGATGAAATGTCCATTGTCACTGGTGATCAGAGAAATGTACATGAAGACCACAGTGAGACACCGTTGACACCCACTTTCATAAATTAAAAGTCTGAAAAACTCAGTTATGGAGAGAGTAGGGCTCTGCAGGCTCTCTGAGAATTTCCTGCTGAAAGTAAAAATTGGTGCAACTACTTTGCAAAAGTGTGTCACAACTTCTTAAGTCCCTTCTGATTACATCGAGAATTGATACCTTTTAAAAGCTTTTTCCTGATTGACCACTTGAGGAAGAGGGCTCCCTACCACATTACGACTGATGTCAACAAAGCAAAACGACACCACGTCCTGTGATGACTGGTCGACAAAACCCCACTACTGTTGTAACGCACTTTCTTCCACATCTCTTACCTGCATACTCCTCTTTCCTATTGCCCAGGTTATTTCTTTTTATCCCTTACAACAATGGTCAAGTACCTGTCTCATGTGTCTAGTAATTCATTCCCCTCCCTAGAGCAGAAGCTCCATGTCATCTCACCCGTGTCTACAACAGTGCCCTTCACGAACTCAAGTCTCAAGAGCAATTTAAACTTTTCTAGCTGTCGCATTTAAAAAGTAAAACAAAAAAAATAAATAAAAAGTAAAATGAAACAAAACATAATTTTAAATATATTTGTTTAACCCAAGATAGTCAAAATATTATCAGCTCAACATGCAATCAATATGAATCAATATGAAAAATTAATGACTTTTACCTTCTTTTTATTTTTCACAGTCTTCAAAATCCAGTGGAATTTGGATTAGTCCCCTTTCACCTGCTCAGGAGCCACATGTGGCCAGGTCTAGAAGAGCGCCTGGTATATTGTTGGCACCCAGTAAATGCCTATGGAGTTTTTCAGTGGGCCCTGAGAAACAGCAGATGGTTCCGTTACCCCTCATGTACAGATTACAGTGGAAAATGACAATAGCTATTTCTATATGAGTATGTTATATGCCAGGCAGTAAATTATCCACTTTGCAAAATTTATTATTTCACCTAATATCTCAATTTAAAGAAAACCCTTTTGCAGTGGGAATTTTCATTCCCATCATTCCCATTTTTCAGTTGATGGAATTAAGTCTCCAAGGGCTAAGGATGTGACTGAGGGCACATATCCCATGGTAGGTATCTTCTGACTCTGGTCCAGAGCTCAGTACCTTATGGAGAATGGGCCAGTTTTTGCCCAGGATAAGTAAGATCACACACTGCGAGCCAGAGATAAAGATAGAAAACATTTTCAGATGAGTAATCAGTCAATGAAATGCCAGAAGAAACAGTTTTGTAATTGTAGAAAGCCGCATGGATGATTGTCTGAACATACTCAGATAATTGCAAACTACAACTTTGTAGGGACCGTGAGTATTCTGTGATAAGGGACCACAGGGACTTCCCTGGTGGTCCAGTGGTTAAGACTCTGTGCTGCCCCTGCAGGGGGCACGGGTTCAATTCCTGGTCGGGGAACTAAGATCCTGCATGCCGTGCAGTGGGGCCAAAAAAAAATTAATTAAATAAAGGACCACAGCCAGCTAATTTACATGAAAAAGCAAGTCCTAAGTAGGTCTGACCCCAAGGTCAGTGGGATAGGGTCAGGCAGCACTTTTCCATGGGCCCAGCCTCTCTCCTCCCCCAGAGAATACTGCAGTTGACAGCTGTGTCTATACCCTACACAACTGTCATTGTTTCATATCTGGCTGAGGATCCCAATTCTTTCAGAGCTTTGAAGTGAAGACGTTTGCTGTTGGCCCACTACCCTGACTTACTTCCACTTCAGCTTCCTAATCAGAAATCAGTGCTTCCAGGTGCCATCTGTGTCCGTAACTTAACCTGTGTCACCAGGAGAACATGAGCTAGAGATGCTTCTGAAGAAAAGTAGGTCCAGAAAGAAAATTTCCAGGGCTTGGCCTGTGCTCATCCAGAGGCTACAGGAGCTCCAGAGGCCCTGGGCAGAGGGGGAATGAATGACCGTGAAAAGAGGGGCTGCGGTCATCCTGAGAGCAGTCACCGGGGCATCCCTAGCTTTCATCATATATCTACAGAAGAGATGAGATGATCTGTCATTAATTGATTTTTAAGGACACCTTTTTTCAAAGAAGCTACCTTGAAGTGCAATAAAGATAGGGTTGAGGAATGGACTAGAGCCAATTTAAATTTAAATAAGGAAAGTTGAAATCTTTAAAATGGATGTTCCTTGAGTTCACAGGCAAGAACACACTGACCACACCTTTGCTGTTCCTTCTTCCTGGAATACCCTACTTCCTTCTCTCTGCCTAACTCACCTGAATGAACTCTCCTTTTATCCTTCAAAGCCTTACTCAGGCACTATTGTGTTCCCTGGCCCTCCAGGCAAGGGTGTTCACTCTCCCCTGCCTGGCACACACTTTGCTGATGTCCTCTGTTTGTTCTCACGGGATTCCTTGGTGCTCAGACTGCCTTAGTCAATTCTGCATCCCCCGGGGCTTGGGTAGCACGCAGTGCGTGTTTGATAACGTTTGTGGAACTGAAGACTTCAAGAAAATTAAGTAAAGTTAATTTGAAAAGCAAGACTTGTCAATAGAGAGGACTTGGAAGTCGGTTTGCTTACAGAGCAAAATGTGAAATACTGGGCAGAATTCTAAGACATTGCCTTTCTAACTAAATTTTCCCCTTGGGTCGTAGTGCGTTAAGTATTGGACATCCTACTGGTTACACACCGGCCTGGGTGGGGTGGGGAAAAGGGCCACCCCCTTGAGCGGAGCACCGAGGCGGCGGCGGTATGCAGCGCTCACACCCCCTTCACCCTCTCCCTCAGCGGCACCCACCCTCTTTTCCCTTTATAAACCCCAATGTCTTTCCGGCCACAACAGTGAGCCAGTAAGCCAGCCCATCCGAGTGCTTGGCCAGTCCTGAGTGCACCCCGCACCGCGGGAGCGCCCCAGAACCACGGGAGGCCGACGTAGGGGGCCCGTGGCCGGGAGCCAGATGCCCACCGCACAGAGCCTGCAGCGCCCACCGAGCGCGGGGAGCCGCCCGAGCTGCTGCAGGCGGCGGAGACTCGGCGAGAGCAGGACCGCTTTCCCACCCAGCCCGACCGGTCCCGCCCCCACCGCCCAGACCCCGCCCCCACCGCCCAGACCCCGCCCCCACGGCCCGGGCCCCGCCCGGGCGCCCCTATCCCCGCCTCTGCCCCTCCTTAGGCACCGCCCCCGTGACCTCGGCCCAGGCCCCACAGTCTCACTGACTTCCAGGAAATTGACGAGTCAGAAAAGCGCGAGTCTGGGCCCCGCCCAGGTCCCGCCCCCTAGTTGCGTCATCTCCCTGCGCCGCCGCCGGAAGGCCGGCATGTGTGATGAGGGCTTGTGGCCGGTATGAGGCGTGGGTGCCGGTGAACGGCAGTGAGCGATGACCAGGCTTCTGGGCCTGGCGCACAGAGTGGCTTTGGCTGCCTTGCGTTGCGGTGGCCGCAGCTGCCGCGGGCTCGCCATGTTTTATGCCGTGAGGAGGGGCCGCAAGGCCGGGGTCTTCCTGACCTGGTGAGGGAGCCGCGCCTCCCCGGGAGCGGGTTTAGGGCGGCGGTGGGCGGCTCCGCGGCGGGGAGGCGGCTGCCACCCCCGGAGCGCACGGCCCTCGGCCTGGAGTCGGCGCGCGGGGGCCGCGACATGGGGGGGGCCTCGACTCCGCTTCGTTTTTGCTGGGAGTGTCAGAAACGCCACTTACAGTCTGGGGTGGCCAGAGGCCTCTACTTAATCCTTTTTCCCATCTCTTACGATGAAAGAGTTTCCACAGGGTTACACGTGGTGGAACTCAATGCCTAATCTAATCTTACGGGTGTTTTTAAAAAGGGAAGTTTTTTAAAATTAATTTATTTATTTTGGCTGCTTTGGGCCTTCGTTGCTGCGCGCGGGCTTCTCATTGCGGTGGCTCTTCGTTGCGGAGCATGGGCTCTAGGTGCACGGGCTCAGTAGTTGTGGCTTGCAGGCTCAGAAGTTGTGGCTCGCAGGCTCAGTAGTTGTGGCTCGCAGGCTCAGTAGTTGTGGCGCACGGGCTCAGTAGTTGTGGTGCACATGCTTAGTTGCTCCGCGGCATGTGGGATCTTCTCGGACCAGGGCTTGAACCTGTGTCCCCTGCATTGGCAGGCGGATTCTTAACCACTGCACCACCAGGGAAGTCCTAAAAAGAGAAATTCTTGTAAACTAATGTTTGTACCCCTGTAACAGCCCTTTGAGGTAGGTGGGATTATTCTCATTTTTGGGTGTAGTTACCATGGTCAAGAAATTCTTGGGGCCAGTAAGTGACAGATGTAGGACTTGAACCCAGGTGTTACGACTCCATAACCAGGACTCTTCCCACTGTATGATATCAAAGTTTATTATCAGTCTTTGTGTGTGTACGTGAGTGCATAGTGTTTCCCTGTGCAGCTAGGCTACTGAGGAAGAAGCATCTCAGAAGCTGGCCCTTCTGTTGTAATGAAATGATTGAAGACCCCCAAATTCTAGTATGCTTTGAGGAAAGCCCTATGGTGCAGGTGTATTGTCTGGCTGGCACCTATAGCATGACACAGGGTGAAGGGTTGGACATGCAAGATAAGACTACAAACTGTAAGGTGTGACCCTTTGCCCCCAAGGAGCTGACAGCCCCAGCCCTTGTCACACTGTTCCCAGCCTAAGACAAGGATCCGTGAAAAAATAGGGTGACAGGGAGGGAGGAGCTTAGCACTGCACTTTGTTTCAGGGATGAATGCAGAGCCCAGGTGGACCGGTTTCCTGCAGCCAGGTTTAAGAAGTTTGCCACAGAAGAGGAAGCCTGGGCCTTCGTGAGAAGCTCCGCAAACCCTGATGGTTCAGAAGGTAGTCACGACTCACATCATTGTAACATTTTAACCTATTCAAAGCCTTTCATATCCCAAGTGTCACTGATCTATATAGCTGCTCTCTAAGCAGATAGAGAAGAGTATGATTGTCTCCATTTTTCCATTTTACAGATTAGGAAACAGGCTGAAAGCAGTTTAGCATAGTGACTCCTGTTGGTAAAGTATTGGAGACAAGCCAGGACGCAGATCTCCTGTTCCATTCAGTGTCCTCGCTGTACTTAGTTCCATCTTTTAAAAATACTTATTCTTGTTATTGGATTGAATGGGCTCTAGTTGTAAAATAATGAGTGTAGTTCTTTTCACAGCATGCACCTGTATGGTGTTTCATTTTTACCTAGGATAGAGTCACACAGTCGGAATTTCCTCCAGTTTCACATGTTACTGGAAGTAGACTTAATTGAAGTTTAGGGCCCAATATAAGGGACATCAGGTAGGCAAGACTGAGGCTGGCTGCCTTAGAGCACAAGGGTTTAAAATGTAGCCTACCTTGAAGAAGTGTTTTTCATTAACTTTACTCACAGACAATTTTACTACAGTGGATAAAGACTGAGAGGAGGATTTTTTTTTTTTTTTTTTGCGGTACGCAGGCCTCTCACTGCTGTGGCCTCTCCCGTTGCGGAGCACAGGCTCCGGACGCGCAGGCTCAGCGGCCATGGCTCACGGGCCCAGCCGCTCCGCGGCATGTGGGATCTTCCCGGACCGGGGCACGAACCCGCGTCCCCTGCATTGGCAGGCGGACTCCCAACCACTGCGCCACCAGGGAAGCCCGAGAGGAGGACATTTTAAATCAGCTTCTTTTGAACAGTCTCTCGAGCCCACTGAGATGCTCGAGCATTGAACAGGTGCTCCTCTGGGGTGTCATGACACTTCTGGACAAAGCAGGATTCAGGGAGAGGCAGATCACACTAGGAATCTTCCTTGAAAGGCAAGTTTCCGAGGCAGACGAGACACTCACTCCCTGTGCGGCTGCTTCACCCTCCGTTTCCCAGCAGCTTTTAAAGGGGGTGTGACGTGACAGTTCCGTTTTCTACCCAGGTGAGAAATCGGCTTGGGATAGAAAGCTAGTGTGCGAGTATGACTCTTGTCTTGGTTGGGTTCTTAATACTTCTTTTCACGGGTTTTTCGTTTTAACCAATTAGTAATTTATTCATATCTCAGTTCTTCCAGTATCAGTATGTTTCTGTTTATTAAGTTCTCCAAGTCTTAAGGCAAGATAATTTTTTATATCTGTGAATCTGCTTTTCTTAAAACTTTACAGAGACCTCCAGTTAGTGATTTACATAATGTATATAAATGGGATTAACATCGTGAATGTTTGAGAGCCGTACCAGAGCAAACCTGTTAGCCTCTTTCCCAGTTTTTCTCTTAATATTACATGTATCCTTATTTGGGGATTACTGAGCTATTTGCTAGTTATTGTGGTTTATATAAGTTGATTTTAGGTTAATTTACTTAAAGAAAAACCACAATTTTGTGAAGGAAAAATTATCTGACAACCATAGTATCCTTTTCCTTCAGAGTCATATCTGTTTTTCAACAACTTTCATTTCAATTTAACTTTCTCTGTTATAGTAAATAAAACCGATTATTTATATCAATATTAAAATTCTGCAAAATTGCACTTCAGCCTTTACCTCTGGGGGTACTTCTGCAGAGCACCTGCAGGAGTATTTTCAAGGTCAGTGTGAGGTAACACCAGTACAGCAGAGCGGACATGTCAGCATTGCTCTGGACATGGTGGCGCTCCCCTCGAGCTCTGCCTGGCTAACCTTAGCATTCTTCGGAGAGGTGTGGGCTGAGAAGCTATGCCAGGCTCAGTAGAAGTTCCAGCTTATGCCTGTCTAGTCGGTGCTCGATAAATGCTGGAGCACCATCTCTCCACCCCTGGTTTAGGGGTTTAGAGCAAAAAGTGCACTCTGCAGTGTTGAGGTTGTTATTTTGGACATACGATGAGTTGCTCCTTGTGTGTTTCTAGTTCCACTCTATAAAAGGGTAGTGTAGGAAAAGCTGTTTCAGATCACCTAGTGCTGGGCCCCATTTTATAGCAGCTGAGGGGGGTTAAGTCAGTTGACCGAGTTCACAACTGATAAAAGGTAAAGTTCAAATTGAAACTAGTTTTTTGAATCCTGGTCTAATTCATCTTCTGCGTCAGCTGCCATAATTGTATGAAAGAGTGAGTGAGACACAACCTGAGTGGGTGTGAGAATCCCTTGGGGATTACTCTCAGGTACACCCAGCCTGGGCCACTGGAGGGAAGCTCTCCAGCAGTGCTGTCCCTGCAGGGACCCAATCCCGTTACCTTTTAGTTTCTATTTCCCTTTTTTAATAAGTCCCATTATCTGTTCTCACCTTAGATAAGAAATTTGGACCCTTGTTTTCTCTGGGGAAAGAGCCCCTCAGATTTTCAAACTGTCTGTGAGTGCTAAAGGGTTCAGCACCCTTGGTATCTGTTCTGTCTCCATCGAAACCAGATTTCTTTTTTAACAGCAGCTTTGCTCTAGTCTTCGTATTGCCCTCACTGAGCTTATTATGGAAAATTTAATTTCCCAGGATGTCAGTGTCTGAGGTGGTGTGGCCTGTCTTAAGTCTTTCCCTCTACAGAGCCACATACAGGGGGTATTTAAGCCTGACTTAGTGAAGTTCTGGATTCTCAGTCATTTCATGTTGTGTCCATTGTTTCTGGCTTTTGAGTGGACTCTACCTTTCAGGGCAGAAAAATAAACATGTACAGGAGTCACAAGTGAAGGCAAACAAGCGACTTCATGAGCCCTTGGACGAAGGTGAAGGTGAAACCACAGAGCCGTGTGCAAAGCACATGAAACAGAGCACAGAACCGCTGCCTTCAGTGAGCAAAGACACATTTTCTTATATGGGTATGTCTTTCTTGCATTTTTAAATTTTTAATACAGTAATCGTATAAGTATATTCATGTGTAAAAACTTTTCCCACTTTCTTAATGAGGGAAATTTGAACTGATGTATAACATTCTTTTTCTCTCCCTTTCTTTTTACATATTTATTTATTTGGTTGTGTTGGGTCTTCGTTGCGGCGTGTGGGATCTTTCGTTGTGGCACGTGGGCTTCTCTCTAGTTGTGGCATGCAGGTTTTCCCTTCTCTAGTTGTGGTGTGCAGGCTCCAGAGCGCGTGGGCTCTGTAGTTTGTGGCACGCGGGCTCTCTAGTTGAAGCGCGCGAGCTCAGTAGTTGTGGTGTGGGCTCAGTTGCCCCAAGGCATGTGGGATCCCAGTTCTGTGACCAGGGATCGAACCCACGTCCCCTGCATTAGAAGGCGGATTCTTTACCGCTGGTCCACGAGGGGAGTCCTAAGGTCACTATTTTATAATTGATCTAATGGTGTAGACTTATTAGAATTTTGGACATTCGTAGGAAAATCGTTATATAGGCTATGCATGAAAAACGCTTTGATCTCTGTAAACACCAGTGTTCCCTGTACACACAGTATTTCTGGTCACTAAGAAAATGCAAAAACTTCAGCTCTTCAAATAAGAAAGGCCCTGGACAGAGCTCCTTTATATAATTGGTTGGCACCAGCATCTTAACCTTTTACATGTAATCTTTGCAAAACAGAAGTGATCCTACCCTATCCTGAGAAACAAGATAATTGTGAATTTCTCCTCTGCCTTTAGCTCCAGGAATCCAGTGTTTATATTAAGTAACTTAATGGTACGTGAGTCTCTTTTTTGTCTTCTACATGTATGAATAGAAGATAAGAATAAATAGCATTTTTTATATAAGTCAGTGTATTTGTAGGTTCTAAGTTTTTCAAGGGAAACCAGTAGAAAATGTTTGGTCAAACTGTATGAAAACTGTATGAATCAATTTTTGCAGTTATGTGAAAAGCAAAACCAAATGTTCTTGATCTGATTATTTACTGATAGTAATTGAAGCAGATGTTGGTGGGGCGACTGGAAGATGAGCCGTTTCCAATGTACTAACAGTTGCCTGAAGCACCAGGGCACTGGACACAGTGCCTGACGGGCACTGGCAGTCACACGGAGTCAGGGACCAGGAAGGGGTCGTCTTGGGCATCACGTTGAGTTGAACGGAGGAGCCCTGCCCAGCGCCCGCGTTCTCGGACCCCCAGCCCCACTCTGGTTGGGGATGTGCTCCGCTGACATCTCACCGCCTCCCCGCTTTGCCTCTGCCTATTCAGTCTGCCCTCCTTTTAACACGTACCTCCCGGAGCACGGCCTCTGTTTGCTCCACAGCCCTGCTCGCTGACACCCGGCAACCCGAGTTCTCGTCCGCCCTGCTGGGCGCTCTGCTGCTCGCCAGCAGCCTGAGGATGGCCTCGTGTCACTCCTTCTCTGCCTTTGCTCTTTACCACGTTGGTGTGTTGATCAGACTCTCTGTCTTGATGGGAAGAAGCAAAGGCGGGACCACAGTTCACTAGTTGCAAAAGGACCAAGAAAAAAAATTAGGCCAACATTTGTCGGAGGACTTGACCTTCCGGCAGGCAGGTCATCATCAAGGCACTGTTGTCTGCAAGGGCAGCTCCTGGGGGTGAACGTGGCCTCCCCGCACTGCCCCCCACACGCACGTGAAGAGAGGGGCAGTGGCTTTGTTCGCTGGCCTCTGTAACAGGGGAATGTAAACAGCAGCGGGGTCTGGGTTTACAGGGCGATTGCCTTCACCTTTAATTCCCCCCGGCAAGCAGAACCGAAATAGTGGATTCCAAGCCAAAAGCGTCAAGTGCCCCCATATAAGGCGTTGGTAATGTGTCCTGCGCGGAAAGCTTCCAGAGCATAGGCGCTCTCGCAGTTTAAAACGCTAACTCAATCGTAGTAAGTGTTTAGGTGAATTTCAGCTCTCAGTAACGGCGATCCAGTGGCGCTCACTACGTTTCCCGCTTACAGGGCACTCTGTCGTCGTCTACACGGACGGCTGCTGCTCCAGTAATGGGCGGAGGAGGGCTCGAGCAGGAATCGGTGTTTACTGGGGGCCAGGCCATCCTTTGTAAGTAAACCAGAAAAGCTGGCTTTTATTAAGCTTCACAGTTAACCGAATCATATTCCAAAACTTGGGAAAGACTGAGGCGGGATCCACTTACTGTTTGATTATTTGGTAGCGTTGGCAGGGGTAGTGGAAGAGTCCCACGTCCCTGGGAGGTGGCTTTGGCAAGGATGCGCGAGGGGCAGGTCACCATACTGGGAACCCTGCGTGCCCCTACGAGTCTTGAAGATGAGTGAGCTTAGAGGTGACCCGTGTTTTTCAAAAGGCACAAAGTCAAGGTGATATGACGTGAGATCATTCAAATATACCTGCCCCCAAATATGCAAGAACTTGAGTAGTAACTGACAGCCCCAGAATTCCGTGTGAAAGAGGGCTTGGACCCCTGTGAAGTAGCCACTCCCCAGTGTCCAGGCGCCTGAGCAGCCCTGGGCGTGAGCACGGTCAGCAAGGTCAGCTTCTTGAGCCTCCTGGCCTGTAAGTCCTTCTGCCTTCACTTCGATGTCTCACTTAGCCTGGAACCCTCCAGGGGCGGCAAGCTCGGGTGGCATGAGTGTCCGCGGGTTTAGTGCCTGCCCAGGACCACATGCTAGTGTATTTCAGGTCCAGAAATCAAACCTGGCTTTTGCCTTCTGGTCCAGAGTTCTCCTGCAAGACCACACCATGGCACTTCTCAATAGACTGTGTGTATTGTTGGTTTGATTTTTGTATGATTTCCTATTTCAAATAAAAAAGTATACAAGCCTGTTTTCAATTAAGAGACTTAAGGAATCACTTTGAGAATTAGCTTATAATTTTATTTTCTTTTGTACTGTTTTGAAACCAGAAATGTAGGAATTAGACTTCCTGGGCGACAAACAAACCAAAGAGCAGAGATTCATGTAAGTTATCAGAGGTATTTTTCCACTAAAAATGTAAATTTATCATTCTTTACCATTGACGAGAACGGTATCAATGTACTTTCTACCCTCTGTGTGTATAAGATACTCAGAGTCCAGAAGAAACTTAGTTTGGGGCTAGTAACAGTTCTGAAGAGCAGGAGTTTTCTAGAAAAATTATAAAACTTGTTTCAAATAGGTGTCTAAACAGGAGAATTGTAGGTGTAGCATTATTTCACATAGATAATATTATTACGGTTAGCACAGGAAAAGGAATTTAGATTTTAAATTTTTTGGTAATTTTGAACATCAGTGTCGAAAGTTGAACAATTTCTGCAGCATGACAACTGATTTGTATCTTCAAGGCAGCCTGCAAAGCCATCGAACAGGCAAAGGCTCAGAACATCAATAAGTTGGTTCTCTACACAGACAGCATGTTTACTATCAATGGTAAGCGTTTACGTTTGACTTCTTCTAGGGTTTCTCGAGTACATATGAAGGGAAATAGGTCTTTCCTTCCCCTGGAAGAGGTGCGGCATCAGGGCAGGACTGAGACGTTGAAGGGGCTGCGTTGGGTGTGGCTGGTGCCAGGGAAGCCCGTGCTGCTCCGGTATGTGCCGCGGAGGCATGCTTTGCCAGGCGCCGAGGGCGTGGCCGTGAGGTAGAAGATGTGTGTTCCCTCTGGGGGTACGCTATGTAGGGCCCGTGGGGTGGGCGCCTGGGGGGCGCTGATGAGGCTGGAGGGGGCAGTGCCTCAGCCCGACGGCCTCAGGGCAGACACGCGTGAGAGTAAAGGGACGGGGCGAGCCAGAGCATGGCCCCAGTAAGGAAAGGAAAAGTCCAGAAAGCCCCTCAGGTACACGTGGAGCAATGGTCAGAGGGGAGTCTAGGGAGGAAAGAATACCAGAACATTCGAGAATACTGATCTGTGAGTGTTCCTTGTAGGCATCACTAATTGGGTGCACAGCTGGAAGAAGAGTGGATGGAGGACCAGCACAGGGAAGGAGGTGATCAACAAAGAGGACTTCATGGTGCTGGACAGGCTTGCCCAAGGCATGGACATTCAGTGGGTGAGTGTCGTCTTAGGTGGTCACCGCTTGTGGCCGTTATGACCAAATGAAATAAACTAGCTAGACAGTTTAATGGTTTGTGAGTGATTTGATGACTTCAGTTAAAATAGCAGGGTCCATGGAGTTGCTGTTGTAGCGTGTGTTAGAGCACAGTGGAGTCTTTTGACCATCATCTGAGTAATGCTGCTCTAACAGGCGGGTCCTCCGTGCGGAGCACTGGGTCCCAGCACTGAGACTGAGGGGCTCCGGGCTCTCCGCGTCGTCCTCACCCAGCCGCCATACCTCGCACTGTTAGAGTGACTGTGATCGTCAGCCTCCTGGTTTCTTTGGAAGAAGCTATAATGTCAGTTCAGGCTAATTTATGATGTATCCTCTTAAAAATATAGTTGTGTGATTAGACCTTAGTAACATGATTTTTTTCCCCAAAATGGACGTATTTTTCTTACACTAGATCACTTTTATTAAAATTACCTTTTCAAACAATACAGAGCAAGTTAAACGGCAACCATTTTCTTAACCCTACCATCCTCTCCCAGCCCAGGACCCCTGATGACCGTTTGGCAACCTGACATTTAAACATGCCTTTCAGGGAATTCCCTGGTTGTTCAGAGGTTAGGACTCCTCCCTTTCACTGCCAAGGGCATGAGTTCGATCCCTGGTCGGGGAACTAAGATCCCACAGGCCATGCTGTGTAACAAAAAAAAGCAAACAAACAAACAAAAAACCAAAACTTGCCTTTCAGCAACGTAAGTGCAAACAGTGGTGAAATCACATGAGCGCATCCCTTTGTAACAGCACTGAGGGAGAATCAGGTGTGTGTGTATGTCGTATACAGATCCATCCACACACCTCTGTCCAGAAAGCTTGCCAGGTCCCACCGTTAAGTGGGAGAAAGGCAATACAACAGTAAAATCCAATCTGTGGAGAAACAAAACGGGGTTTCTGTCGGTGTACCCGGCGCACAAGTGCGTCGTGCTGAGGAGCTGTGAAGGGAGCCTTCACACTCGTCTTCTCTGAACGGTTCACGTGTTTTACAGTGAGGATGTAGTCATGTGTTGCTTGTGTAAAAAGTTAGTAAAAATAAAAGGAAACGTTTTATTTAACAGATGCATGTTCCTGGCCATTCGGGATTTATAGGCAACGAAGAAGCTGACAGATTAGCAAGACAAGGCGCGAAGCAACCTGAAGACTGACCAGGTCCTTTAATCCTTGGAACAACCTGAGCCAGTGGCTGTTTGTCACCTTTACTTACTGGTGTGAAAAATAAAACTATAGGCTGGACCACTGCAGTCGATGGGCAGACACAGCTTTCAGACTAAATCGGAAAAGCAGGGTAGTGGTCCGTGGCGTGTGCCTTAAAGGTGGTTAGATGTGTCATAAACTGAACATCCTTTGAGATTTGAGAATTATTTGAGGTTTTGTTAGAAGTATGCTTTATTGGGCTTGATACTGTTCTCATTAGTTTTATTGCAGTCTAGACAAAAGTGTTAGGGCTTTGATTTAATAAGGATGAGTAAAACATTGGTTTAAAAATGCAGGCAAGAAGCCTAGAAGTATTCTAAGAGTTCATTTACCCTACAGTTGGCAACACTGAGTCATGATTTTTAGGTGGGCTTGTGCCTACGGGCGGATTGGAGGAAGGCACGGCTCCCTTGCTGGGAACAGTCCTGCCAGGGCCCACGCCTTGGCAGAGGGAAGGTGGGCTGGTCTTACCTAGCGGGGCACTGTGATAGGGCCGCCTGCACACAGGCAGCCCTGGCTGCCCGACCGTTAGGTAGCAACAGTCATAACTTCTAAAGACCAAGATTGTAAATAAATGTTTTAAAATTGGCGGGGTGGGGGTGGCTATTTTTGTTAAAAGCACTATGCAAGTTAAAAAAAAAGTTTGACGTGATTATTTTTACCTTTTATTACCTTTTTGTCATAAAAACATGCAGAAAATGATACAAATGTATAGCTTATTGAATTATTATTGTTATTATAAGGTGAGTACCTTTGTAACTACCACCCAGGTCAAGAAGTAGAACTTTGCCAGATGCCCAGAAGGCTCTTCACGTGCTCCTCCAGTCACAGCCCCTCCCTCCCTCCAGAACTAATACCGACTTCCTTGCTTTTCTTTGTGGCAGTTTTTTTTTTTTTTTTTTTTTTGCGGTACGTGGGCCTCTCACTGTTGTGGCCTCTCCCGTTGCGGAGCACAGGCTCAGTGGCCATGGCTCACGGGGCCAGCAGCTCCGCGGCATGTGGGATCCTCCCGGACTGGGGCACGAACCCGCGTCCCCTGCATCAGCAGGCGGACTCTCAACCACTGCGCCACCAGGGAAGCCCTGTGGCAGTTTTTAGTCTAGTCTACTCTTTTTTTTAACTTGGTATTTCTTTTTTTTTTAAAGTTGGTATTTCTTAAGTTTCTTTAATTTACAGGTTCCGCCTCAATCTCTGTTCTCCTTACAGTTTATCTGCTGAAGAGCCTGAGCCATTTGTCCCGTCGTTTCCCACTGTCAGTTTTGTCGCTCTCACGATCTCGAGGTGCTGTCCGGTGTTTTACTCTCTCCTCGGGATTTCCTGCAAATTGGCGGCTGGATCAGAGGCTTGATCACAGTCAGGCTCCACCCCTTGGGCACATGTGTTACCTGCTTTCATCAGAAGGCAGAGCGGTTTTCATCCTTTTGTTGTTGGCAGCTGCCAGTGCTCAGGGCCTAGAATACTGATACGCTGTCATTTTGCTTACGTTTATTGGCTGGAACAGTTTTAGAAGCTACTTCCCCTCACCTGATGCTGGCGCTCAGTGTGGAATTCACGTACAAAAGGCGGGATAAATGCTAAGATTGGCTCCCGGTCATCCTAAAAAGGTAGCCCAATTAGGGGGTTTTATTTATATATTTTTATAACATGTAAACCTACGTATATGTCACGAACTCATGTACTTAAGCCTGTTAGATGGGTTTCAGTCCATCGCAATTTTCCTCTTTATTGAACCCAAATTGCAGCGGCTTTGGCCTGTAGGAGCGAGCCTCTTCAAGTTGGCTCTTGATTTCTTTTGATATTCATATATGTACACATGCATGCACAGACACACACTGACCACACACAGACACACTCACGCACAGACTGCACACGGTCATAGAGAGCTTTCTTGCAGTCTGATGTGTCAGGGTGTTCTAGACCCATCTTGTACTTTCCTGCTCTAGACCTGGAATTGGCTTTTTCTCTAAGGATCTGTAGTTTCTTTTAATGGGAAAAAGAGGTATTTCAGATCCTTGGTGCTCATTGCTACAGGGTTGGTGGTTGATTCTAGGGCTAAAAAATACACACGTGTGCGCACCCACATTTAAAGAGAAAGTGTTTTCTGAGCTCATGTTGACAGTCGTAAAACAAACTCAGGATTCCAGGACATTCAGCCTCTTCCATGTTACAGCTGTGTCTCCTACACTGAGATCCCGGTTCTCAGGCTGTGGGACTACGGAGCAGAATATTCCTAATTACACACTTGCTTGTTCTACTTTAACATGTACTACGTGGATACTAACCCTAATATACCATTAATTACAATGAAAACAGCACTGGAGCCACACCGTCAACTGTTACTTAGTAAAATCTCTCCCCGCTGCCCTCATTTAGTCTTATTTCCATGTACTTAATGCTCATAACCAGTGTTTAGGTCAGTGTCAGCTTGGGAACCATACTCCCTGGGCTTCTGTATGTTGAATTCAGCTTGTGTCCTTTATACTTGAAGTTTTGTAGAATACGAAATCCTTGCCTACGTTTTCTTTCCTTGAGTGTCTTAAATATTCTGTTTTCTTCCAGCATAAAGTGATGCATGAAGAGCCTGATGAATCTTATTTTCTTTCCACGTCACGTACTCTTTGTGCTTAGATGTCCAAAGGGCTTTTTCCTCTTTCTCAAGTCAGCAGTTTTATTAGAATGTATCATGTGTTGGTGGCCCTGGGTCACTGTTTGCAGGTATGTGGTGTGCTTTTTCTGTGTGTATTTTCAAATCTACTGTTTCAAGAAAGTTTCCTTGAATTGTGGCCTAGTGCTCTGTTTTATTTTTTGCTTTGGTTTTCTTTTTGGGGGGACCCCTGTTACCTGTTGAAATCTGATTTACCCATCTTCAGTATTTGCCAGTTTATCTTGAATCTTTTATCTGTCTTAGATTGCTTCCACGTCTTGGCTGCTGTAAATAATGCTGCTATGAACATAGGGGTGCACATATCTCTAGAGGTCTGTTTTCAAAGAGGGCAGTTAAAGGGAAGGGGTCTGCTGAGCTATGGATTCCCCCTGGCAGAATCCCTGGGTCCAGGAGGGTCCTTGCTCAGCTGAGGCTTTTGAATCCCACCCTCTGTCCTCTCAGCCCACGTCCTCTATAGCCAAACATGGACCTTCTCCAACACCACGGTGTCCTCTGTACCGGGGGTCTATATGATGAACAGGGTGCCCCATTCAGGTATGCGACATGCTTCAACCTAACACTTTAGAACCCGGGGGCCAAGTGAATGTTAGTGTCCCCAGATTCCTGTGTTGAAGACCTGACCCCCAGTATGGCCCTATTTTGAGATGGGGATGTTTGTCTCTTTCTGTTATGAGTGCTTGTCTTATGTTTTGTTCTTGTGTGTTTATTAAAGTCTGATGGGCAAGTCCTGTATTGAGATTATTGGGCAGCAAGAGGATGAAATGTAAAAAGAAGTTGGATTCAAAACAAGAAAGGATAGAAAGGTTGTCTGGTTCTTCTCCCCATCATACCCCAGAGAAGCTGCACCCTTTATGGTGTTTTTTAAAAGGCTCTGGAAATCTTGGATCATTCAGTTACAGCCCCTTGGCCACCACGTTATCGTGACACAATGTGACGGGTCTTTTCATAATGCCATGTAGCTTCGCCCTCCAAAGGACCTGTGTTCAGGGCTCGTTGTCAGTAGCAGTGAATCTGCTGGGCCTCCCCCAGGACTTCTCTGTGAACAAAGTCACGAATTAGCTTGAGTTTGGGAGCACAATCCTTTCCCTCTTCCTGCTAACCCCCCTTGGCATTCACCCCCGAACCCACACAGACACACGCAAGACAAAGGGTGAGGGCAAGAGGACATTTCTTCTACAAAGACAGAGAGACCGCCAGCTATGATGCGTCCCATCCTAAGGTTTGACCAAGATGCAGGGTGAGGCTGGACATCTTTTTATAAATTTATCAGCCGTTTGCATACATGATTTCCCATCTAAAGAAGGTGATATCACTTTATTCAGGCCTCCTACAGGGTACTTCAGAAGAAGCAGATGCAGAGCATGGTGACTCTAGCTAGCCATACCATATGGTATACTTGGATTTGCTAAGACAGTAAATCTCTCATACACACACATTTAAAAAGGTACCTGAGGTGATGGGTGTGTTGATTAACTTGATTGTGGTAATCATTTTACATATGTGTATACATATATCAGATCATCACATTGGCCCCAAAATAGAACCCCATGAATATAGTCAAGTGAGCTTTGACAAAGGAGCAAAGGAAATACAATGGGAGCAAAGGTAGTGTCTTCAACAAATGGTGTTGGAACCATTGGACGTCCACACGCAGAAAAGTGGATCTACGCTTCTCACAAAAATTAACTCAACATTTTTCACACTCCCTAAATGTAAACTATGCAGAACTATGAAACTCCTAGAAGATAACATAGGAGGAAACCTAGATGACCTTAGGTATGGTGATGACTTTTTAGATAAAAAATCAAAGCACGGGACTCCCCTGGTGGTACAGTGGTTAAGAATCCGCCTGCCAGGGCTTCCCGGGTGGCGCAGTGGTTGGGGGTCCACCTGCCGATGCAGGGTACACGGGTTCGTGCCCCTGTCTGGGAGGATCCCATATGCCGCAGACCGGCTGGGCCCCTGGGCCATGGCTGCTGAACCTGCGCGTCCGGAGCCTGTGCTCCGCAACGGGAGAGGCCACAGCAGTGAGAGGCCCGCATACCGCAAAAAAAAAAAAAAAAAAAAAGAATCCACCTGCCAATGCAGGGGACATGGGTTCAAGCCCTGGGCCGGGAAGATCCCACATGCTGCAGAGCAACTAAGCCTGTGCGCCACAACTACTGAGCCTGTGCTCTAGAGCCCGTGAGCCACAACTACTGAAGCCCGTGTGCATAGAGTCTGTGCTCTGTAACGAGAGAAGCCACTGCAATGAGGAGCTGGTGCACCGCAACAAAAAGTAGTCCCCCCCCAAAAAAAAAGTAGTCCCTGCTCGCCACAACTAGAGAAAGCCCACACACAGGATGAAGCCCCAATGCAGCCAAAAATCAATCAATAAATTTATTTTTTAAAAAAATCAAGGCACGATCCATGAAAGAGATAATTGATAAACAGGCTTCACTAAGATTTAAAAGTTCTCTGCAGAAGACAAGGTCAAGGGAATGGGAAGATAAGCCACAGACTGGAAGAAAATATTTGCAAAATACACATCCAATAAAGGACTGTTAACCAAAATAGAGAAAGAACGCTTAAAATTCCACAGTAAGAAAACATACAACCCAACTGAAAAATGAGCCAAAGACTTCACAGACACCTCACTAAAGGAGATACATAGATGGCAACTGAGGACATGAAAAGATGCTCCACATCATATGTCATCAGGGAAATTAAAACAACAGTGAGAGGCCACCACACAGCTGTTAGAGTGGCTGGAATCCAGACACCAATAGCACCAAACGCTGCTGAGGTTGTGGAGCAACAGGAACTCTCATCCATTGTTAATGGGGATGCAAAATGGTGCAGCCAATTTGGGAGGAAGATTCTTACAAAACTAAACATACTCAGCATATGATCCAGCAATTGTGCTCCTTGGTATTTACCCAAAGGAGTTGGAAACTTCTGTCCATACAAAACCTGCACATGGATGTTTATGGTAGGTTTATTCATAATTGCCAAAACGGAAGCAACCAAGATGTCCTTTCATACGTGAATGAATAAACAAACTGGTCCATCCAGGCAATGGGATATTATGTAGAGCTAAAAAGAAATGACCTATCGAGCCATGAAAAGCCATGGACGAGCCTTAAATGCATGTGACTAAGTGAAAGAAGCCAGTCAGAAAAGGCTAAAGACTGTGTGATTCCAACTATGACATTCTGGAAAAGGCAAAACTATGGAGACAGTAAAAAGATCAGTGGTTATGGGGGTGGGGTTGGGGGATCGTGGAATAGGCAGAGCCCAGAGGGTTTTTAGGGCCGTGGAAATACTCTCTATAAAACCATAATGATGATACATGTCGTTATCCTTTTGTCTAAACCAACAGATGGTACAGCACCAAAGTGAAGCCTAGGAGAACTGTGGGCTGCGGGTGATGGTGCTGGGTCAGTGCAGGTGCATCGACTGTAAAAAACGTCCCGCTCTGGGAGGGGGTATGGATAGTGGGCCGGTCTGTGGGGGGGAGGGGCATGAGAATTCTCTGTACCTTCCTCTTTACTGCCAACCCACAGCTGCTCTAAAAGCAGGCTTGTACACTTTAAATGTATACAATTTTATTTGTCCATTATACCTGTGGAGGAGGAGCTGCAAGAAATGCAAACAATGTGTTAGATGAATAAAGAAAAACGGAAAAGAAACAGTATTCCCACAGCATCTTCAAAATCGCTAGTAAGTTTTCCAGGTTAATCTCCTTTTCAATGCAGTTATTAAGACATTATCATTTACGTATAGAAAAGCCAGTGTCTTTTGAAACATTAGTAATTCCAGCTTACTAGGCTCTTACTATGTTTAAAACTGCTCCCATTAACTTCCTCGAGTTGTCCAGGTGTACAGTCCCGTCATCTAACAATCATCTCGTTT
Organism: Aethalodelphis obliquidens; assembly: GCF_003676395.1. Lineage (NCBI taxonomy): Eukaryota > Metazoa > Chordata > Mammalia > Artiodactyla > Delphinidae > Aethalodelphis > Aethalodelphis obliquidens. The sequence continues at coordinate 41,348,308 of NW_020837956.1, forward strand.
CTTCTTTCCTGTACGTTATGTCACTTATTACAGTCTCCTGTCTGATTGCCTCTCCTGGCACTCCCTGACTGTTTGCCGTTCAGGTGAGAAGCGGTGGGGAAGGAGGGCATCGGAGCAAACGTGTTCAGTTACGTGTGCTTTCAACCTTGTCAAGTGTGTGATGGTGTCTCACGCTTATCTTTGGCGTATCCCACCATCCAAAAGCACACTGTCGAGTTTATTTCCTGTAGTCGATTTTACAAAGGATAGTCCCACGGACGCCATGGCCCCCAGCCTGTGTCCCCTGCCCCGCCTCCACCTCTGCCTTTCACGCCCCCTTGGTGCCCAGGTTCTGCACACGGCCAGCCCCCCGCCTCTGCTCCCTGCCTTTTCAGATGCTGCCGCGGTTCCTGCTTTCTCCTTTCTCACTGTTTCTCATCGAGAGGACTCCTTTACCTCAGCCACCTGGCCCGGAGGTGTGCACCACGGTGGCCCTGGCTGAATGGCTGTGCTTCCCAGTCTGTGGTTCGGAGGGAAACAGCCAGAATCCAGCCTGGGGAAGCTCGCGTTCAGCGTCAGACCGCGCCTTCCAGTGACTCGCCCCCTTGCGAAGTGGGTGTTGGAGTGGCTGCCGCCATAAGAAGCCAGTACTTGGCAGGACCGACCGAAGGCCACGCGTCCACCCTGGGAAGGGTCCGCCGGGCCCACGTCCCGGTCGTCCACAGGTGTGTTTGCTAAGGAGTGAAACAAATTTCTTTTGATATATGTGGATTCTCTTTTCTAATGACTAAGTTGCTGGGCATAAATATTAGTTGTTTAGACCTAACTATTCATCCAGGAACTGTCAGGCATTTGTTTTGGCCTGGGTGGGGGGGGGCATGAAAACATTTACTGAGACATTAAGGTTGCAGTGAATGGAGAGAGTTCCAGAAGCTGTGGACTCCCCTGTTAGTTTTCTTACTCTTCTATATAGATCATTTCCTGCTTGTCTGTCTTTCCAGTTGGAATGTGAGTTTCCTGTTGGGGGGAGATTTTACAATTTTGCGTCTGTAACAAGGGCCTCCGTCGCACCTGTGTTCCCTCTGGGGTTTAGACGTGTCCTGTCACATCCCAGTGCCACGTGGGCCCTGCCAGTGTCGCCAGGTTGAGGGTCATGGAGACTGAGAGACCCCAGGGAGGGCGATCCCAGCACCGCAGTTCAGCAGCTTGAAGATGCTCGTTATTTGAGGTTTCAACATCTCTGAATTTGGGGTGTCTTATGGTCAGGGATGTGTCTCTATCCGTCTCTTCACTCCTTAGGGGCCGTGAAATAACTGCACTATTATGGTTGGGGGGGTCTTAGATGTGTTGGAATAGGTGACTCAATCCACAGGCAGTGTCTCGGGTTTGGGTGCTGGGGTCCTCCCGCAGCCCACCCTGCCCTGAGTGTGGTCCTAGGAGCTTCAAGTAGAAAACAGACCCAGCCGCCGTGCATCTCCTGGAGGGGTCCAGGTTCTGAGAGCTTCCGGGTGCAGAGGCCATGTGGTCTGAGTCTGGAAAGTGGGCTAGGGCCAGGGGACAGGACACGCGGGAAGAACCGCCCCCACTTGGGGAGAAGACAAGACGGGGGCCGCAGCGGCTCGGTCAGGGGCAAACAGCACTTCTCAGACAAACGTCAAGTAATCAGGGCCCGGCTGGAGGATGTGGAGCTGCACGGGTGCCGCCATGGGCTGAACTGTGCCCCCAAAATTGTATGTCGGAGCGCTGGTCCCAGCACAGAATGTGGCTGCATTTGGAGACTGAGACTTCAGTGAGGTGGTTGCATTATAACGAGGCTGTTTGGGTGGCCCTCGTTGCACAGGGCTCGAGATGCACTTGCAGCGGGAGGGCCGCATGAGGACACAGCCAGCAGGCGGCCGTCTGCAGGGCAAGGCGAGAGGCCTCCCAGAAACCAGCCCTGCCGGCATCCTGATCTTGGAGCCCCAGCCTCCGCGACTAAGGGCAGGGAAGCCTCTCTGCTTAAGCCCCGGGGGCTGTGGTGTTCTGCTGTGGCAGCCCGAGCAGACGGGTGCAGATACATACATGAACGTTTGGAGGATTCCATTCCAAAATAGAAATGGCGACCGCAGGTGGTGGGGTCATGATGACTGCAGATTTTTGACTGAGTTATTGTTGCTAAGTTTCTCAACTAACTTGTGTTACGTGTTTAATACAAACACATACAAATTGAACATAAACACTGAGGAAGAATCACCTCACACCTGTCAGAATGGCTGTCATAAAAAAGAACAAAAATGGGGACTTCCCTGGCGGTCCAGTGGTTAGGACTCCAAGCGTCTACCTCAGGGGACACAGGTTTGATCCCGGGTCGGGTAACTAAGATCCTGCATGCCGCGCAGCCCAGGCCGAAAACAAACAAAACCCCACAAATAAAAAATGTTCTCAGGGCTTCCCTGGTGGCACAGTGGTTAAGAATCTGCCTGCCAATGCAGGGGACATGGGTTCGAGCCCTGGTCCAGGAAGATCCCACATGCCGCGGAGCAACTGAGCCCGTGCGCCACGACTACTATGCCTGTGCTCTAGAGCCTGTGAGGCACAACTACTGAGCCCATGAGCCATGACTACTGAGCCTGTGAGCCACAACTACTGAGCCTGTGAGCCACAACTACTGAAGCCCGTGCGCCACAACTACTGAAGCCCGTGCGCCTAGAGCCCATGCTCCGCAACAAGAGAAGCCACCACAATGAGAAGCCCGCGCACCGCAACGAAGAGTAGCCCCCGCTGCCCACGCACAGCAACGAAGACCCAACGCAACCAAAAATAAAAAATAATAATAAATTTATTTTTTAAAAATGTTGGCGAGAGGGCTTCCCTGGTGGCGCAGTGGTTGAGAGTCCGCCTGCCAATGCAGGGGACACGGGTTCGTGCCCCGGTCCGGGAAGATCCCACATGCCGTGGAGCGGCTAGGCCTGTGAGCCATGGCTGCTGAGCCTGCATGTCCGGAGCCTGTGCTCCGCGACGGGAGAGGCCACAGCAGTGAGAGGCCCGTGTACCGCAAAAAAAAAAAAAAAAAAAATGTTGGCGAGGGTGTGGAGGAAAGGGAGCCCTCCTGCACTGCTGGTGGGAGTGTAAATTGATGCAGCCACTGTGGAGAACAGTATGGAGGTTTCTCAAAACACTAAAAACAGAGCTCCCATATGTAGAGCTAGAATTCCGGGCTTTGTGCCCCGGCCTCTAGTTTGCCAGCTCTTAGTTGGGAACTTGTGCTGGGCCTGGGCGGGGCTTTGGGTGGAGCTGGGAGGGACCCCAGAGCCAGCAGTGAACAAAACCTGGGCGGAGCCTAGAGGAAGCCGGGCCCCAGCAGAAGGCGGCGTCCACCCGTCCCCCACCACAGCAGGGAGCCTCCCCGGGCTCAAGACGCGGCCCGCTTCCCGCCTGCGCTCACCCTGTTGGCTCCGGCGCCTGTGAGACACAGCTGCCCGATGGGCACGGGGTTTCCAGCCTGGACCCTCCCCAAGCCCGGGCCGACTCTCCTCGGCATCTGCCCTCAGACCCCTGGCCGACCTGTCAGACGTGCGCACAGCCAGGCAGTCGGCTTTGCCTGCACCCAGCCCGCCGCGCCCAAGCCTTCCCCATCTCAACGCAGCGCATCCCCTTCCTCCGGGCGGGCGCTCAGGCCGAAACCCTGGGAACTGCCCTGACGCCCACGCCTGGTCCGTTCCCCGTCGCATCCTGTTGGCCTTCATGTAAGACGGATGCAGAGTCGGGCCAGCGCCCCTCAACCACAGCAGGCCCACCAGCCCGGGACCCAGCTCGGGTCCTGGCTCCCCGCAGGCTATGCTCAAACCTCCTCGCACGCGGGGGCCGCGATCCCCTCCCTCCTCCCCGCCCTTCCCCTCCTACCTCCGCCCCGCCCTCCCCTCCTCCCAGTCCCCTCCCCTCCTCCCAGTCCCCTCCCCCTCCTCCACGCCCCCTCCACTCCCTCCTCCCCGCCCTCTCCTCCGCCGCTCCCGCACCGCAGCCCCTCCGGGCGCCGGGACCCCGCCCTCAGGCCCTGCCCTTGCTGTTCTTCAGCTGCGCACTTTCGCTCCACCAGCCCGCGGACCTGCTCCGTTGCCTCCTCCCCACACCTACTCAAAGGTCATTTAACCTGGAGCCTTCCTGGCCACGCCTCAGACGAGTGCAATTCTGCTTCCCTGTCCCCAGTGCCAACTCCCTGCCTCCCTCTCTGTCACTGTCACACACACGTGTGCGCATACACACATGCACGGGGCTGGCACTTTTCTTCCTCTTCACCTGTGTCATGTTCTTGCCACCATCTGACCCACAGGCCGTTGCTTTTCGCTTGTCCCCCTTATTCGAACTTACACTCTGTGAAGCCAGGGAGTTTTTTTTCCTGTTTGCTTACTGTTGCATCCCAGGGCCTAGGACAGCGCCTGGCACAGAGCACATACCCGGTAAATATTTGTTGAATGAATTGCAAAACAGAGCCTTACCTGAAGGGTCTGAGCAGAGCAGGAAACCCGGGAGCAGGGACTTCCCTGGTGGTGCAGAATCCGCCTGCCAATGCAGGGGACACGGGTTCGAGCCCTGGTCCGGGAGGATCCCACAGGCCGCGGAGCAGCTAAGCCCGTGCGCCACAGCTACTGAGCCTGCGCTCTAGAGCCCGCGAGCCACGGCTACTGAGCCCAAGTGCTGCAACTACTGAAGCCCACGTGCCTAGAGCCCGTGCTCCGCAACAAGAGAAGCCCACGCACCGCAACGAAGAGTAGCCCTCGCTCGCTGCAACTAGAGAAAGCCCGCACGCAGCAGCAAACGCAGCAGCAAACACCCAACGCAGCCAAAAATTAAAAAAATAAATAAATTATTTTTTTAAAAAAAAGAAAACCAGGGGCAGGCTCTCGGCCGGAAGTAGGAGATTCGGAACTGGATGGAGCAGGCAGACTGAGAATGGGGGAAGGGGTGGGGCAGGGCTCGGCCGGCTCTGAGAGGACACCAACGCCCCGCTGACTCCTTCAGGGACAGCTGGACCCAGCCCAGCGTTTAGGGGATCAGCTGTTTAAGGGCCCAGATGTGCTGAGTCACTGCATACTTGACCGGTGGGAATCTGTCACTTCGGCAAAAGTTTTACTTTTCATCAGAGTGAGATTTGCTTTCTGAAAAATTATCCTTATAGTTCAGATTTCAGTATCTATTATTTATACAGTCTTGTGGTTTTTATTACTAAGAAGATTTAGTCCTAATACTTTACTCAGTTGGCCTTCTCGTGTTTCTGCTTCCTGCCCCCAACATGGGCGGGGTTAAAATCAAAAACAAACGGAGACCAGCCCTGAAATTTCCCTGAGCAGACAAAACCACTTTGGCTACACAAACAAAGCTTCATTTAGCTTATTTTGCAAGACCACCTTGACCTGGGTCATTTCTTGCTTAGGACTCTGCAAATCACGGGCAAAACTCAAATGGTTTCCCCCAAATTGGTCATGAGGTAACCACTGACCAATTCCCTACCTTTTAAAAATTTTCTAGTATTGTAGCCAATCACTGTGAACAGTCAGCAGTCACGGCCTCCTTGCTACACCTGCTGCTTTATAACCGTACACCCCAGCTTCCTTCTGTGTTTGTTTGTTTTTAAATTTTTATTGGCGTATAGTTGATTTATAATGTTGTGTTAGTTTCAGGTGTACAGCACAGCGAATCAGTCATACATATAACCACTCTTTTTTAGGTTCTTTTCCCATACGTGTCATTACAGAGTATTGAGTAGAGTTCCCTGTGCTATACAGTAGGTCTTATTCATCTGTTTTCTATATAGTAGTGTGTATATGTCAACCCCAATCTCCCAATTTATCCCTCTCCACCTTTTGTGTTTTGGTTGGAGTCCTCCTGGTTTTCAAACTCTTTTTGGTGTGTGCACAATAAATTTTTACTAATTACCACTCTGGTGCTGCATTGGTTCCACTTCTGATATTTCTGAACGTTTGACAGTGTTTACCAGAGAATGTTCTGTGGAACACATTTAGAATTAGTGGTTGCCACTCTAGAATGGGGACAAGTTTTGTCACCATTAGACAATTTCTCCATGACAAACATCACCAGTTTTCAGAAGAGAGATAACATCAGCAGTTTCCTCAGTGTTTGACCTCAAAACCCTTTTTTTTGAGTCAGTTTCCTCAACATATGTGACTTGGAACACATCTGGGGAAAGGCTTTATTGGAACAAGGGTTTGGGGGACACTAGGATCCCAAAGATGACAAGTGAAGATGGGAGAGGTGACCTCACACTGGAATAAACATTCGGTTTTATTTTCATCCTGGAGGCACGAAGGTTTGGGATGATTCACTGACATGCTGTAAATATGCCTGCATTTCCCCCCCAGGAAAAGGAGGCTAAGGTTGTGTGGATGTCTTCGACCTCATTTCAGAGATGCATTAAGATCAAGAGAAACGTTTTCCTTTTAATTAGTTTGAACAAAATTTTGCTGACTGGGGCCTCTAGGCAGCTGGTCCTGAACATTCCTTCTTTGTTAAGAAATCCAGACTCGTGCTCCCTTTTTCAGCTGAAAAAATTTACATGCACAGATGGCTTGTTTCTCAGTTCAAAATCCCAGAACTTTTTGTAAAAATTAGTATCAGAATTTTTCAAATATACACACAAAAAAGAACAGTTTCATAGGCATCCAATTCTCAGTCACCCAGCTCCATTCTATTAAAGTTCTTGTCCTTTTATGTGCGGAGTTAGTGAACTTGCCAGGTCTTCTTGACTTGTGGGATCTGGGGCCGTCCCACTGGTTTCATTCCGTAGGTCTTACTGTTAACTCTACATTTATTGATGGATGGACCCTTGTGTTTCACAAAAAACTTTTATTTCTAGCTCTCTCTTTTAAAACGCTCCTGAAACAGTGCTTTTCGCCCAGGTGGTCTTTTGTAGCTTCTAGCTATTGCCATGTCCTCCATTATTTATTACGCCCAATCTCCCTGAACATTTTCTATATTTTCCGGAAAGCCTTCCAGCTTCTTCCATTTAAAGACATTCGCTCAAGTTTGGCCCTAAGGGGAGAGGAGTTTAGACACAGCCTCCCGCCGTGGAATTGGGTTTGCTCTGGCATCGCCTGGACTGGGGTTAGCCTGAGGGCCCGGGAGGGACGGGTGTTGAGCTGAAGACACAGAAGGATGAGAAGCCGAGAGCCGTTTTGCTCAACTCTTATTCTCTTTATTAGAAACTCTCCAAAAGTAGGAGGATTTGGCAGTTTGCATTTGTCGTGAGCATCTGTTGTGCTGTCTGCCCAGCTGTTCCTTCTTTCCTGGGGCCACGCTGTCTCCCTGTCCATCCTGAGGCCGTGATGGGGCTGCCAGGCTCGGGGCTTCCCTGACGGCTGCCCACGTGGGCACAACCGGGCCTCGGACTCCCACAGAGACCCACGGTGTGGACACGTGGCTCTTGCTTGGCCACCTGGAAACTTCCATGAGACTGGATGTCCAGACACTACATCAAGAGCTCCTTTTCCCTGAATTACAAGCAGTTTCAGAGCTACTGGTGGCTGTTTCCTGACATGTACAAAAAGCTCATCCTGGTGGATGAGAATTAAGCCAAAGCACAGAGAAAAGCTAGTTGGGATGTGGAGAGAGACAGACAGACGGACACAGGCAGAGACAGACAGAGCTCTTAAGTTCCTCCGAGCCCCAAATCCACTTGCGCTCAAGGCAAGGGATGCTCTAACCTTTCTCAGTAACCTGAGCCAGGACCTCTGTTTTGTTTTGTCTGCTTAAGCAGCTTGTTGGATTTCAGTCACCTGCACCCTAAACAACAGAGCTGAGGGCTGCATTTTTTTTCTTTTAATTAGTGAAGTATAGTTGATTTACAGTGTTAGTTTCAGGTGTACAACATAGTGACTCAGCATTTTCGCAGATTATACTCCATTGTACTCCATTGTTATTACAAGACAATGGGTGTAATTCCTTGTTCTCTATTTTACACATAGTGGTTTGGGTCTGTTCTAGAGAGCTGCGTTCTTAAAGGGCAGGTGAGCGGACGAGAGCAGCTTGGTGAGGATGCCAGGACAGTACCCGCTTCCCCCGGGGCCGGGGCTGCGCGCTGCAGGAACGGGGTGAAGCTGGGTGGGTCACGTTGTTGCTGCCTGAGGGTGGCTTGGGCCGCAGCACAAAACTACCAGCATTGATCGTGTCCCTCACAAGACAAAGCAAAACAAAGCCCCGTTTCTCTTAAGAACGTCCTGATGAAATAGTAAAAATTATTAATTTTATTAATCTTGACCCCCCCCCCCCCCCCCGAGTAGACATCTTTGTAATACCTCTGGGGCAAAGCAGGAAGCATACAGAAAGCGTCTCTACTGTTTGCCAAAGTTCCCTGGTTGTTTTGAGGGAAAAAGCTCTTGTATGATTGAGCTGCAAGCTGAGCTTGCCACCAAATAACTATGGTTATTCCAACCAGGGTGTTTGGCAGACATTTTCCCCAAAATGAACTGAGCCTTATATATATATATATATTTTTTTTTTTTTTTGGCTGCATTGGGTCTTTGTTGCTGCGTGCGGACTTTCTCTAGTTACGGCGAGCGGGGGGGGCTACTCTTCGTTGCGGTGCGCGGGCTTCTCACTGCGGTGGCTTCTCTTGTTGCGGAGCACGGGCTCTAGGTGCACGGGCTTTAGTAGTTGTGGTGTGTGGGCTCAGTAGTCGTGGCACACGGGCTTAGTTGCTCCGCGGCATGTGGGATCTTCCCAGACCAGGGATCCAGCCCGTGTCCCTTGCATAGGCAGGCAGATTCTTAACCACTGCACCACCACGGAAGTCCCGAGCCTGTCTTTTAAGAAAACAACCGACAGGACTTCCCTGGCGGTCCAGTGGTTAAGACTATGTGCTTCCAATGCAGGGGGCACGGGTTTGATCCCTGGTCGGGGAACTAAAATCCCACAAGCTGCACCATAAGGCCAAAAAAATTAAAAAAAAAAAAAAAAAGGATATTTACGCTGAAAAATGGAAGTACGCAGGAGAAAAGTGCTTGGAGAAAGGAAGAGCAAAGAAGGAAGGGGACAACTGCATGTCAAAGCCCTGGCAGCGAGGAGGGGCGGGAGATGCAGGTGGAGGCCCGGGCAGGCAGAGGGCAGAGAACAAGGGGGAGAGGTGGTCAGGCGCCAGCCACACGGGCCGTGGAGCCAGGGCAGAGTTAGCAAGGAGGGTTAAAGTCGAGCAGTGACATGATCTGGTTTGTGTGTTTTTTTTTTTTAAAGTTAGTTTTTATTTATTTTTCCTTCTTTTTCACTCTTTGAAGGAAATCAGTTCGTGAAGCATGCTCACAGGGACTGGGGAATTATGCTCGTTCGCCTTTTTTTTTTTTTTTTTTTGCGGTACGCGGGCCTCTCACTATTGTGGCCTCTCCCGTTGCGGAGCACAGGCTCCGGACGCGCAGGCTCAGCGGCCATGGCTCACGGGCCCAGCCGCTCCGCGGCATGTGGGATCTTTCCGGACCGGGGCACGAACCCGTGTCCCCTGCGTCGGCAGGCGGACTCCCAACCACTGCGCCACCAGGGAAGACCCTGGTTTGTGTTGTTAAATATACGCTCTGCATAGGACGGACTGCAGTGGGGCAGAGATGGAAGCAGGCGGTCGATTCCAGTTGTCAGCAGCTCCATCAGGCAAGACGACAGGCAGGAGGAGGGGGACGCAGGGATGTGAGGGGATTTGTGGTGTGTTTGGAAGCTCAAATCCACAGGATTCGCTGTAGGTAGGACTGGATGTTGAGGGTGAGGGAGAGGAAATAGGAAAACCCCGAGGCTTTTGGATCAAGGCACTGGGTGGTTGGAGCTGCTGTTTACGGAGTTGGCAAAGGATAGAGAGAGGCATGTTTGGATGTGCGGGACTCGAGTTCGGTTTGGCCACGTTAGTTTTGCGGTACTTATTAGCCCTGGGACACTCCACAATGTTGTGGGCATGCGGAGAGGAGCCACAACTGGCGGGGCGGGGTAAGGAGCGGGCTGAAGGAACAGGGAGTGGCGGCTGTGATGAACTGGCTGATGAGAACAGAGGCTGTGGTTGGATCTGGGAACCTGAGGGAGTGGTGAGAAGGGTGAGGAGGGAAGGAGAGAGCAGTGAGGGGCAGAAAAAAAGTGGGCAGTGATGTCTCACGTGGAACCCTGAAGGATGAGCAGTAATTGTCAAGTGAGGCGCTGGAGAGGCAGGCTCTCTAAGAAGGATGTGGGCACACACGTGCCCACACGTTGCATCCTTTGTTTGCAGTCAGGGTGCAACGGAACCGAATTGAAATAAAAGTGTGCTCTTCACACAGTATTTCTGGAGGTTCTAGAGTCAGCTGTCTGCTTTGGGGATGTGCTGTCTGAGAGCGGTCCAGCCTGAGTCCCACACGTGTTCTAGTTACTTGATTCCCTGTTAGAGACACTGAGGTGAATGGCTGAGATAAGCTGATCTCTTTGATTGATCGATCTGAAGAGATAAACCTAGGCTGATTGAGCAGCTGGATTTTTCCCCCCTTGTCAGCTAAACTGATTAGAAATTCAAGGATTGGGAAGCTTGTATTTTATTCTAGGACATGACATTATATAGGGAAAGGAGATGAGATGAAAAAGGGAAAAAGGAAGCAATTTAAAATTATAGGGTGGTATTGCAGACTGCTGATACTGTAAACATGGGGGGACGGAGAGTACAATATCCCACCCTGAATGGTGCCGGGGGTCCTCTGTGGTGACTTGATCTGGCTTCAAGCCACAGCTGTGCCCCATCTCAGCGGCACGGGCTTAACAAAAATCACTCTTTTTTTTGGCATTTGCTTTCTTCGCTGTAAAATACAAACTATTTAATCACGGTATAAATTGCTTCACAAGATGGCGTCTGGACGTTCAAGGAGACTGTAGCCCTCACCCCGCGACGCATGTGCGCGGTGCTCGAGGGCTTTTAATTTTACCCGAGCCCGTGCAGCGGGAACACAGTGCCGGCCAAGCAGCCCCTCCCCCGGACGACTGAGTTCACGCAGGCCTGGCCACACTCGGCCTCCTGCACGAGGAGCTGACAGCCACGAGTGGGCGGTTGGCCCCGCTCAGGTTCGGCTCCGGGTGGTCACCGGGCCTGAGCCGAGCCGGCAGACAGCCCTCGGGGGACACCTGCCTCGCGCTCGGAGCCCATCCGCCGGCCCGCGGGAAGGAAGCCCTCGGCCCGGGCCTTCGGAGCGCGTCCCGCCGGCTTTCCTTTCCCGCGCCGCCCTCCCTCCTTCCTTCCTTCCCTCCCTCCCTCCCTCCCGGCGGCTCCCGGGGGAGGGGTCGGGGGAGGGGCAGCCCGCGCGGGTCCCGGGTGCAGGTCCCTGGCTCAGACCGGCCCGAGCAGGTCCGGGGTCAGGCGGCGACGCTGCCCCCGGGCCCGGCCATGGTGCAGGCCTGGTACATGGACAAGTCGGCCGACGACCCGCGGCGGCCCCACCGCGGGGAGCCCGCGCGCCCGGTCAGCCTGGAGCAGCTGCGCGGGCTCGGGGTCCTTTACTGGAAGGTACGCGGGACCGGGGGCGCGGTCAGGGTCTTGCGGGGCGGGGGCTCTGGGGCGGGGTCGCGGGCGGGCGAGCCCTCCGCTCATCCCCGAGTTCCCGCGCGCCCCGCGCCCCCGGGAACGGGGTCGCCGCCATGATGGGACCCCGTGCGCCCTGCGCCCTGCGCATGCCTGGCGGCGGGGCCGGGGGTCGGCGTCCAGGCCGTGGTGCGCACTGCGCAGGCTCAGTAGCGGGGTTGGGGGGTTGGGGGGGTGGGCGTTGGGGGTTGGGGGTGTCGGCGCCCAGGGCGAGGCGGGGGCAGTGTGTGAGCGGTCGGAACGTGGCGGAGGGTCCGGTGCCGGCGGGGTCGTCGGCCGTCCGGGTTGAAGGCGGGACGGGAGGGGCGGGAGGGCTTGGGGTCCCTGCAGGGCCCGCGGCGAGTGCGGGTCTCCGGGGGAGGGGCCGGGGCGCCCCCCACGACCTCCTGGAAGGCGGTGTCTTCAGGGCAGTATCGCGTGTGTTCTGAGAAGAAAATAGTTTTACTGCAAATCCCTGCACTTCGGGTTTCGCGGTACATGTGACAGTTTAAGAGCAGGTGTGAGACGGTGGCCAACTTCTGAATGTACCCAAAGGATACAGTAAGACGCTGTAAAAGTCACCTTTGCGGTTTTCCAGGAGATCAAACCCAGTTTCTCCTGCCTTCTCGTTGTGCTCTGGATGGTGAGGCAAAGGGCTGTCGAAATTAAACTTCGTTTACTCTGTATTTTCGTACCTTTCTTAATAATCACCGCGCTTGAGCAGCGACAGCAGGGGGAGCCTTTTTGCCTGTTCTGTTAGTGCCGCCGCAGGGCGGTAGGAAGCGCTCACGCGCTCAGGGTTTGAAGGTGGATGGTGCACTAGTGCATACTGTGTGGATCTGCTCATTTGGGGAGTCGTCTTTCAGCAGCTAACGTATCGCCGACTAGTACTTTGAGGTATTCTGAGTTTGCTGTTCAGTAGTTGGGATACCATGCGCATTTTATTGCAACATAAGGCAAAATGTGTGAAATTCTTTACCAGTAGTTTTAAGGAGGAGTTCATAGTAATGGTGTCTGGGGCCCAAGGGGTGTGGTTCATGAAGAAGATGACCTTAAAATTGGACGTTAGGGCTTCCCTGGTGGCGCAGTGGTTGAGAGTCCGCCTGCCGATGCAGGGGACACGGGTTCGTGCCCGGGTCCGGGAGGATCCCACATGCTGCAGAGCGGCTGGGCCCGTGAGCCATGGCCGCTGAGCCTGCGCGTCTGGAGCCTGTGCTCCGCAACGGGAGAGGCCACAACAGTGAGAGACCCGCGTACCGCAAAAAAAAAAAAAAAAAATTGGACGTTAAACAGTTGATGGGATTGTGATAAGTGGAAACAGGGAAAGGCCGTTCCAGGCGTAGGAAGGTGTCAGGAGCAGGGGTGTGGGGCTGTGAAGCATCAGGTGTTTTTGAAGAGCAGCCCATAATCGCATTTGGTTTAGAAATTCGTAGGTGTTTTAAAAACAGGGAATAGGGACAGAGGAGTAGAAAAGGCAGCCCGGGCCAGGTGGTAGAAGGCCTCTTGTCTCTGTCTAAGGAATTTGCCGTTTATTTGTAGGCTCTGACAGCTTCAGGTGTTTTGGCCCAGGGAAGCAACGTAACCAAAGAGATGCTATCGAGAGATCAGTTAGACTTGCAGAGCGGATTGGTGGCAGAGGAACAGGGCATGGCGGTGTGGACAGGCTTGAGACGATGAGAGCTTCCCCTGGGCTCCTGACGGTGGGACTGGAATCCCCCAGGCAGGACCGTTGCGGAGAAGGGAGGTGGGAATTAAACACAACTGCATAGTTTTTAGCTGTTATGGAGAGTGGGAAAACCATTAAAAGAAATAGGGAAAGGAGGGGGAGAAAGGTTGGTTTAGTATGGACAAAGGACTGGATGATAAATTTGGAGTATAATATTGGAGATCCAGAGAGAGAATGTCTCGATGCACTCATGTGGCCTCCTGTTTGTGTTTTAAACTCTTAGCTGGATGCCGACAAATACGAGAATGATCCGGAATTAGAGAAGATCCGAAAGGAGAGGAACTACTCCTGGATGGACATCATAACCATATGCAAAGACAGACTCCCAAATTACGAAGAAAAGGTGAGGGAGCGCTAAAGTATTTGAAAAGGGGAATCATTATATTTGCTACTAATAAACACAAGCTTCTCTTTCCTTTTTAATGTCTTCATTTTGGTTTTATATCAGAGTAATGCTGGCCTCATAGAATAGGCTGCAAAATACTCCCTCCTTTTAAGTTTTTTGGAAGAGTATGTGTAGAATGGGTTTAATTTTTCCTTAAGTGTTTGGCAGATTAACCAGTGAAGTCATGGGACTGGAGCTTTCTTTGTAGGAAGGTTTTTAGCTACGAATTCAATTTTTTTACCAGATACAGGGCTATCCAGAATATCTGTTTCTTGAATAATCTTAAGTAGTTTGTGTCCTTCAAGGCATTTGTCCATTCCATCTGAGTTGTCAGATTCATTGGCATGAAGTTATTCAGACTATTCCCTTATTATCCTCACAATATCTGTAGAATCTGTAGTGCTGTCTCCTTCATTCCTGATATTGGTAATTTGTGTCCCTTCTCTCCTTTGCCCAAGTTCCGCTAGAAGTTTATCAGTTTTGTTGATCTTACCAAACAGCTTTTGGTTTCATTGATTTTTCAATATTGTTTTTCTGTTCTCTATTATGTTGAATTCTGCTCTTGTCTTTATTTGCCTTCTTCTACTCACCTTGGGTTTAATTGCTCTTCTTTTTCTAATTTTTTAAAGTGGATGCTGAGGTCATTGACGTGAAGCCTTCCTTCTTTTTTTTTTTTTGCGGTACGCAGGCCTCTCACAGTTGTGGCCTCTCCCGTTGCAGAGCACAGGCTCCGGACACGCAGGCTCAGCGGCCATGGCTCACGGGCCCACCTGGTCTGCGGCATGTGGGATCTTCCCGGACCGGGGCACGAACCCGTGTCCCCTGCATTGGCAGGCGGACTCTCAACCACTGCGCCACCAGGGAAGCCCGTCTTCTTTTTTAATATAGGTGTTTAGTTCTGTAAATGTTCCCCTGTGTGCTGCTTGAGTGGCATCACACAAATTTTGTTTGGTATTTTCATTTTCATTCAATTTAGGATATCTCTGAATTAACTTCCTTTTTGATTTCTTCTTTGAACTATATAGGTTTCTTGACATATGTTAGTTTCCAGTTATTTGGGGACTTTTCCAGAGATTTGTCTTCTGTTAGTTTCTGATTTAGCTCCATTGTAGTGAGAGAGTGTGTTTTGTATGATTTGAGTCCTTGTAAATATGTGAAGTCTTGTTTTATGGGCCAGAATATAGTCCATCTTGGTGAAGGCGCCATGTGAGCTTGAGAAGAATGTGTGTTCTACTGTTGTTGGTTGAAGTATTCTGTGAATGTCAGTTATTTCCAGTTGATTGATGGTGCTGTTCAGTTCAACTGTATCCTTACTGTGGTTAGAGGCATACTTGTTTAAGACTGTTATGTCCTCCTGGAGATTTGACCCTTTTGTCATTACGTAGTATACACCTTTATCCCTTGTGAGGTTCTTGTACTGAAGTCTGCTTTGTCTGAAAGTAATGTAGCTCCTTGAGCCTTCTTTTGGTTAGTGTTAACGTGGTGTTTCTTTCTCCAGATCTTCACTTTTAACCTATTTGTGTATTTATATTGATAGTGGATTTCCCGTAGACAGCATATAGTTAGAGGGTTTTTTGTTTGTTTGTTTTTTGCTTTTAATCTATTCTGACAGTCTCTGTCTTTTAATTGATGGATTTAGACCATTCGCATTAAATTGATTATTGATGTGGTTGGATTGATACATACCATATTTGTAACTTTTAATTTATTATACTTGTTCTTTATTATTTAAAAAATGTACTCCTCTTTTTCTTCCTTGTCTGATTTTAATTGAGCATTTTGTGTGATTCTGTTTTCTTTCCTCTTAGCTTATCATTTAAAAAAATGTTTTAGTGATTGCCTTAGGGTTTTATTTATTTTATTTTTTTATTTTTTATTAATTAATTAATTTATTTTTGGCTGTGTTGGGTCTTCAGTTCTGTGCGAGGGCTTTCTCTAGTTGCGGCGAGTGGGGGGCCACTCTTCATCGCGGTGCGCAGGCCTTTCACTGTCGCGGCCTCTCTTATTGTGGGGCACAGGCTCCAGATGCGCAGGCTCGGTAGTTGTGGCTCACGGGCCTAGTTGCTCCGCGGCATGTGGGATCCTCCCAGACCAGGGCTCGAACCCATGTCCCCTGCATCGGCAGGCGGACTCTCAACCACTGTGCCACCAGGGAAGCCCTGTTTTCATTTTTAAGTAGTAAATTATATTGTGAAGAGGTTTAAATCCTATTTAAAAATACTCTTTAATTACCGTATAGTTAGCATTTCTGATGCTCCTTACTCTGTTGCATGAGTCCCTGTTTCCATTTGGAAACTCAAGTCTGAGTTGGTCTTGGTTGATTGATTTATCTTCTGGTTAAAGGTCATGTTTTCTCACTTCTTTGTGTGTTTGGTAATTTTTGATTGGATGCCAGACACTGTGATTTTGTTCCCTTGGGTGCTGGATATTGTTGTATCAGTATAAATATTCTTGAGTTTTGTTCTGGAATGCATGTAAGCTTATTGGAAACAATTTGATCCTTTTGGGTCTTTCCTTTAAGACTTGTTAGGTAGACCAACCTGTAGCTAATTATTCCCCACTAAGGAAGCACAGTTCCTTTGTGTACACCACACAAAGCCCCGTGAACAGTGAGGTTTTCCCAGTCTGACTGGTAGGAGAGGCACTGTTCCTGGATCGGTGTCAGTGCCAGGAGCTGCTCCTTTCAATCCTGAAGAATCCGAGTGGTTCTCTCCCAGCCTCAGGTAGTCTTCCTAGGCCCATTCTGATGCGCTCTCAGAAGAAAACTGGAGGGAGATCCTCGGCGGGTCTTTGGGATTTTCTCTGTGAAGTTCTCTCCTTGGGTACTCCCGTCTTGCATACTAGCTCCCTTGGTCTCCCCAGATGCTCAGCTCTGCTCTTCAGCTCAGGGTGCCCTGCCTGGGTCCCCCGCTCCCTGCACCACCGCCTGAGAACTCTCTCAAGGTTTGAACTAGAGCAGGAGTAGGGTTCCCCTCTCTTGTTTCTGCCTCACGGGTCACTTTCTTCCCTTTCCTGGTGTCTGGTGTTTTGCAGACCATTATTTCTTATATTGTGTTTGTTTTGACTGTTGGAGGTGGGAGGGGAAATCCAGTTTCTGTTACCCCATCTCATATGGAAGTGAAGTCAGCATTGTTTTAAGCTGTTAGTTTTATGGTAATTCCCAGGTGCCCGTTAATAAAGAAACTCACTGATCCTTGGCAAAATGAGAAAACAGATGTGCAGAGTTTTTAATAAGTTAAATGACTGCCTTGTTTTTGGAATTGTTATCTTTGCTTTCTCAGGAATAAGGTGACTCCGTTATGAAACAATAGCGACAATAATAGTTGTCTTAGAATTTTTCTTTCTTGACAAAAGTTGGCAGCTGTGTAGGGACTTCCTGGTGGCGCAGTGGTTGGGGGTCCACCTGCCGATGCAGGGGACACGGGTTCGTGCCCCGGTCCGGGAAGATCCCACATGCCGCGGAGCGGCTGGGCCCGTGAGCCATGGCCGCTGAGCCTGCGCGTCTGGAGCCTGTGCCCCGCAACGGGAGGGGCCACAACAGTGAGAGGCCCGCGTACCGCAAAAAAAAAAAAAAAGCTGGCAGTTGTGTTGGTCCCAAGACTTTTTCTTTCATCGAGCTGAGCTATGAACTGTGACGCTATGAGGAAAATAAACGGCTCACTGAGCTTTAGCCTCTTAGTCTTATCATTGGACACCTGGAGGGGGTGTGGACCGCTTCCCATGGTCATGTTGATAAAGCCAGGCCCAGAACCCAGGTCCTCCCCCTGGTCTCAGGCTCTTTCTGCTGAACCCGCCAGGAAGGCTCCCTTCCATTAGCTTGGATGTCTTCTGTGTGTGTTCCTGAAAAAGAAAATTTAAGTAGGTGAACCAACACTTAACACGTTGACCTAAGAATGAAAGTGGTGCAGCGACACCAAAATTGTTTAAAATAGATGTGTTTTGTGTTTTTTATCTCCTTACTTTGTTCTATATCAAATTATTCTTGTCACTCAGAGCACAAATATTATAACACCTTACAGAATGACGAAAGTTTTCACCAAGTGCCCTACTGAGTCATGAGATCCTCCGAGATTTAAATGGTGTTTTCTTACTTGGAATTTTAGACTTCCCATCTTCCACAGAAGGGGCTCATATATTGTAAATGCTAGTAGTTAGATTATTTTCATCATTACCATCTTGTAGAATAGCTTCTCTCCTGAAATAAAACCCTGTTCCTAATACAGGCTTATCTCTCTTGTTCTTGTAAAACAAACTTCTTTATTATCTGATTATCTCGTGTTTGCCTTAGGTTTCCTCGTGGTTAGACTCAGGTTGTGCGTTTTTGGCAGGAATTCTACAGAAGTGGTGTTGTGTCTGCCCAGGGTACCCTGTCGGGAGGCACGTGCTGTCAGAGGGTTGTGTCACCGGTGATGCTGAACTTGGTTAGGCTGGTGCCCATCAAGTTTCTGCGTTGTGAAGTGACCATTTTTTCCCCTGTGTAACGAATAAGAAATTTGTGGAGAGTTACTTTTCGACTGTGAATATCGTGTTTTCTATCAAACTTTGACTTGGTGATTTTAGTAAATCTTGATGGTTCCTGCCTGAAACAGTGTCAGTGTCAGGGTGAAAACGGTGCCCTTCTAGCCGTCATCCTCCTGTACTGAGCTGGCCTCTCCGTTCTCTGCTGTTGATGTACATCCACACGGGCTTATGGAGTCTTATTTAATGCTCTGTAGTCCATTCCTGCCACGATCCACTTTGATGTTCAGATTGTTCCAGACTCGGCAAGTGGGCACCCCTGTCAGTGGCCCCTGCCCTCCTGACGCGTCCCCTCATGCTCATCAGCACCTCCGTGCTGTCTGGGTCAGCGTGTTCCAGGCTTTTCCCCTGACCCGGCCCTGGAATCGGCTGTTCTTCCGGGGACTTAGAAACCCAGACAGGGCGCTTGGTGCCCTCATTGCTACTCTGGGGTCAGTGCCCAGGTCCTTCTGCCAACTGGATGAGGGAGGGGAGAGAGAGAGAGAGAGAGAGAGAGAGTGTGTGTGTCCGTGTGTGTATGTGTACTTGTGTGTCCGTGTGTGTATTGTGTCTGTGTGTATGTCCATGTGTGTGTGTGCGTGTCCGTGTGTGTATATGTGTGTGTCCGTGTACGTATGTGTGTGTGTCTGTGCGTTTGTGTCCATCTGTGTGTATCCATGTGTATGTTCGTGTGTCTGTGTGTGTGTCTGTGTGTGCGTGTGTCTGTGCATGTGTGTGCCCATGTGTATATATATGTATCCGTGTGTATATGTGTGTGTCCGCTTGTGTGTGTGTGTCCGTGTGTGTGTCCGTCCCCGTGTTAGTCCGTGTGTGTCCGTGTGTGTGTGTCCGTGTGTGTCCCCGTGTGTCTGTGTGTGTGTGTGTGTGTGTCCCTGTGTGTCCGTGTGTGTGCATGTCCGTGTGAGAGCAATCTTTGGTTCACACTGATGCCTCTGAGTCCAGTCACACTCCTGGGACGACTCCTCAGTCTGTAGAGAGAGGCTCAGGTCTCTGTCCTCCCACAGCAAGAACCCGGCTCCAGTCCCGCCGGCCCTTCTACACACCCCGTGCTTCCGGGGTGGCAGCTGCAGCCACGCTGTTACGAACAGCAGACCGGTCCCTGGAGTTCCAGGCTTGTTTGTGGTCCTGTCTCAGACTGAGGATGTAGTCAAAGTAATGTGTTCAGAAGGTACTTAGATGAGTTTTCTCTTCCTTCTTTGGTCATGAGCGTCTCTCTTGATTTCAGACGTATGGCCCCCCGCCACCGCCCCCAAGCCTGTTTTCATTTTATTTATGTCTGTGTAAAACATAACTAGGTTCTAAAGCCAAAATTACGCAACAGGGCAGATCCGTGTCCCCGCCTCCTCCACACCGTACCGCTGACCCCGCTGTGCTGCTGGTCTCTGGTTGTCGTGATGGTGACTCCCGTCCGCTGTGTATTCTCCCGCTCTGCTTGGGCCTGTGAATTGTTCCCAGTGTCTTACGGCCAGTACGGCAGGGAGTGACGTGTGCACACTGTGTGTCGCCAGGGCGTCTCTTCAGGGTGAACCCCATAAGGGGTGCGGGGTCAGCGTATGCTCAGTTGTGCTGATCTTCCGGGGGCTCTGGGCCCCGAGCGGCGGGGGGCCCGTCCTCACAGCCTCACCGGCCCACGGGGTTGACAGGGAGGCGTTCATGTGCTGTGCTCTCACTGTCAGTGGTGATTTTCCAAACATCTGTGGATTTTCCAGAAACGTGCCGACGTTATTCAAGGAAAGCTTTAAAACTCCTGCGCAGGAGGGGGAGAGATGGGAGATCATAACAGGGCAAGATGGGCGTTTACTGTAGGATGCTTTCAACTTTTGTTCGTATTTGAATATTTTTATTATGAACGTTAGAGGGATAAAGATCTGAAAAACACAAAAGTACATTTGGACAGGTGGAAAGTGTTTGTTGAGACAGTGACTGTCTTCCTCAGATGCACACGTGGCTTCTGATCTGCCCGTGTGATCAACGCGACTGCTGTGTGCATTTGATCTCGTGATGGTGTGTGCGAGGGATCGCGTGATGTGTGTGTGCGTGTGTGATCAGCATGATGGGGTGTGTGATCACGTGATGTGTGTGTGCGTGTGTGATCAGCATGATGGGGTGTGTGATCACGTGATGTGTGTGTGCGTGCGATCAGCGTGCCTGCCGTGTGTGCTGCAGGAGCCAGGATGTCTGCGTGGGAGTCTAGGCTCTACACACCCAGGCTGTGTGATGTTGGGCTGGCGACCTAGCCTCTCTGAGCCACATCCCTCATCTGTCCATCTGCAGAGAGCACCTGAGTGAGTTATTCATATAAAGCACTGAGAGCGTTGCCCGGCACGCGGTAAGCGCCGTGTGTTCCTTCTTTCCTTTCCCGCTAGTCCACCGGTCGGCTCCACAAAGCATTGTAGCTCCTGCCCCCTCGTACGTAGGATGATATTTCCTATCTGTGGAGCACGTGTCTGGCAGCTCAGTCCTGGTGTTCAGGGCTCACGAGAACCCCTCCTGCTCTAGATTAAGATGTTTTATGAGGAGCATTTACACCTGGATGATGAGATCCGCTACATCCTGGACGGCAGTGGGTACTTCGACGTGAGGGATAAAGAGGACAGGTGGATCCGGATCTTCATGGAGAAAGGAGACATGATCACTCTCCCCGCCGGGATATACCACCGCTTCACGCTGGACGAGAAGGTGGGCCTTTCGTCTTCTCTGCTGGGGCCTGGTCTGTGCACGGACGTGGACACTCAGCCTTGTGGCGTGAGGCGAGGATGCTACCTACCTCTGAGCGAGTGGCCGGCGCCACAGAGCCCCCCGCCCACCCGGGCCCGTGCACGCAGGTCAGCGGGAGGCATCCGTCCAGGGGTCCGGCTTTGTACGGGTCTCAGGGTCACTGCTCCCTCGTCATTTTAAGAGCATTTCAGTTGGGCCTTAACAGTCGTGCACTAGAGCCACCGAGACCGGCCACAGAAGCGGGAATAGGGCGGCTCTGAGGGTCTCTGGGTGTGATTCGGACGAATCTGAGATTGAAGCACGATTTTTGGCTGGGAACTGAACGCACTAGGTTTAGAACTCAGGATTATGAGGCGGTGTGTGAAGAAGGGTCGCCTTGTCACCCCTGTTCCCAGCGCCCAGTATCTCTCCCTGAAAGTAACCACTGTATGTCCTTAAAAATCTCCTTAGCGCGCTGTCGCCCATATCAGGCGACCGTGAGCCAGTATCCTTTCCCTTTTCCTCGGGAGGCAGCCGACTGCCGCAGGCGGGGCTGCATTTTCCTTCTTTCTGCTCGTCGTGCTTTGGGATCGTTTCGTTTCAGGATGTAAAGGGCCTCATTCCTGTTTACAGCTGCCTGGTGTCCACTGTGGGACATACCCTGATTTAGCCCATTGACGGCTGACCCCTAAAGATGGGTACGCCAACTGTTTCCAGTTTTTTGCTGTTGTAAACGGTGCCGTAATAAGTAACCTCACACATTCGTCATTTTGTACTTATGTGAGTGTACCTGAGGGATAAATTGCTGAAAGTGAACCCTGGATGGACAGATGTGCACGTTTCTACTGTGACGCAGGCTGCCCTCCCTTCTAATTCGTGGGAAACCGGTACCAAAGGAAGCAGGAGGGGAGGAGGGGCACACGCCCAGGCGGGGTCAGCGCTCACGGCTGGGGTGTTTCCCGAGAGAGTGCAGGGTCAGCGCTGAGCTGGAGCCGCAGATGCTTTGGCCGCCCGAGCACGAGGCCTTCTCGCCGTGGCACCGACGCTGCCTCTCAGAAGATGGAAGAAAGTGCTAAGACCCAGGGATAAAACAGCAAGGAGCGTTAACCTCCGTAGCTGGTCTAACCGTTGCTGCTGTGTTTGCTTGTTTTCTAGAACTACGTGAAGGCCATGCGGCTGTTTGTGGGAGACCCAGTGTGGACGGCGTACAACCGGCCGGCTGACCACTTCGAGGCCCGCGGGCAGTACCTAGAGTTTTTGGCGCAGACGGCCTAGCAGTGCCCTGGGGTCTGGCGCACCCCGGCCCCTCTTGTGAAGGTCTCAGGCCTGATGCAGCAGAAAAGCAGTCGTATTCTCTTTGCTTTTGTGTTGTAGACTTGAGGCTAGGTGAGCTTTCCTCTGCGAGACTGTTGGATCAGAATACGTTTTAATGGGAGCAGCTATAGAACCGGTTTGCACGTGGAAGCACCTGTGGAGATCTGGGCAAATCCACTCATTTTCTCTGATTCAGGATCAGTGGTCAGTGGCCCTGTGTCAGCTCATGCCTTCAGCTGCGACCCAGTGAGTTTCAGCGCCCCAAACGCAGCCGCTTAGCTGCCCCACCTGGACCCGATTCTTGGACTTTAAGCAGATACCAGGCGAGGCCACGCCTGCCCTGTGCGAAGGAGTGACAGTGGATGACAGGAGTGAGCAGAGAGAAGACGCTTTTCTCCCAAAACACGGGGGAAGCTGGGTAGGGGGTGCCATGGGGGATGCGCTGGCGTGTTAGGGGGACCCTCGCTTGATCATGCCACGTTTTTGTTCACGATAAAGTAGCTGCCTTAACGTTATGCTTGTGGCTTGGAGTTACCTTATATTCTGGTACATGTGGTTCCTTAAAATCACCCCAGTTAGATCCTTTGTGGGATTGTATGTGTGTATAATTAATTTTTATTTTATCTGGGTTATTACTTGTTCCAGGTGAGATTTCTAGGTTAAACTCCCTACAGTAAATCTCTTTTACAATCAAGCCTTTGAATTTTAACAGAAACACTTGTACCTTTTTTTTTAGTTAACAATTCTGAGATACAATTATACCTAATTCGTTATAATCATAGAAAAACCCTAAATTAACCTCATATTTGAAGGGCAGTTTGCTTTAAGTATTTCTTTTAAACTGGATTAAAAATCTTTATGTTAAAAGTGATCTGTCAGGACTTCCCTGGTGGTCCAGTGGTTAAGACTCTGCGCTCCCAATGCAGGGGACACGGGTTCGATTCCTGGTCTGGTCTAAGATCGAACTGGGAGCTAAGATCCCACATGCTGCGCAGTGCGGCCAAATTAAAAAAAAAAAAAGAAAAGCGATCGGTCATCACTTCCACATTGTTCTTGGGGGCGTGTGTCCACGGCACAGAGGAAATGCTGAATTTCAGGATTAACGTGTGCGCTGGCAGCACGATGATAACTCCACCAGCCCCCCAGGGCCTTGCGTGCTGCTGTCCTCCTTCTTCCCTTGATGGGCCTCCAGGGACGCCCCGGAGCAAGGGCGGCTCCTCCTGCAGGCCTGGCACAGCGCTAGAGAGCACGGTCCTTCGTGCGTTCACAGTCGTCAGGACGCTACGTCGGGGTCTCCCAGGAGCACACGGCTGCGAGCTGAGCTGTCCGTCTGGAGCCAGGTGCACCCGCTTGTTGAGTAAGACACGACTCCACGTGTGTTATTTTACAAACGTGTCCTCTCTTGGAAGGCATGCAGCACTTACTGGAGGCCGGCTGCGGCTGGGATGCGATGAGCCAGAACGTGAATTCATTGCCCTTGGGTGTAGCTTCACGCTGGTTCACGTGTCGGCACTTTAAAGCAATGCCCGCTTTCCCCTTGTTCCTGCTGAGGGTGTCTGCCGCGCACCCCGACCGTGTGAGGAGACAGCCGGGTTTGGGCCCGTGCCGTGGTTTCCGTCCAGAGGCAGGCGTGGCCAAGCCAGGAGACGGCCAACCTTGTCCTGCCTCGATCCAGGTTAAACATGTAGCAAACTGACGTTTTAGCCGCTCGGTACTTTCCCTGCTCGAAATCCAGCCTTTAAGGCTCCTGCCTTCCTAGGGTGTTCCGCTCTGTGTGCTTCGTCCGTGTGTCCTGAGTGGGCGTGGCTCCGTCGTCTCTGACGTTTATCCAGAAGGAAAAGTGGTGGGCGAGCAGGGCAGCCCCCGCCCCTGCTGCAGATAGCCTCCCGGCCAGGTGCTCCACTGACTGTCGCTAATTAGAAGCAGGTAGAGCGCTGCGGGCGTTCAGCTGTTTCTGCCCTTCAGATAAGAGTTCTCATCTACTCGTTCCGTCCACACCCACAGAGAAGTTGTAAGTATATTACAGCGAATTTCCCTATATTTACTTTCATCTGTGTTCACTCAGGTACCAATGATATTACTGTATACGTTTTGAAATGTAAGCTATTTATAATCTATTGAGAGAAAAAATACAGTCTCCTTTCGGTAACAATATACATACATTACACCCCAAAAAATATTCTCAGTAGCTTTCTCTGGATAGTAAAATTATAGATTACTGGTTACGTTTTTAGTTTTGTCCATATATAGTTGATAATTTGTCTACAAAGAACACAGTAAGCTACTCGTCTGAACTCTCAACATTAAGACTCCTAAGTCGGTCTCTAACAGAAGGGAGTGTGGTGGTCTCGTCAGGACTGGAACCGGGGTGAAGCAGGAAGGGCTGCGGGGGGCTTGGGGCGCAGCCACCCCACGTCTCTCTCGGTTTGCTTTCTGGGTCCCTGTTTCTCGTGTCTTGTCCCCGGGTCCCGTGTCCTAAGTTTTGGTTGAGAAAACACGGCTGCTAGGTTGAATTCTTGCACCAAAGCAGCGCTTTAAAATATGGAAGTGTCGGATGCCGATCTTGCCAGAACGAGGCAGTCGCATGTGCGAAGCCCGGGTGCAGCCTCCTGTCTGTCTAGTGTGGCTTCCCTGCCACTCGGCCGACGCCCTTACGGGGGCTGCTCACCGGATGCCTCTCACCCCCCACCCTCCGGTTCCCACCAGGCTCAGGAAAACCAGACGTTCACACCCGGAAGCTGGTGGCAGTCCTTAGTGAACTGCGAGGAAGCGTTCGTTTGGACCAAATTGCTGGTAAGCCCCAGACGGCTTTTCAGTTTCCTTGGGAGGAGTCATCCTGAGTGGAGGTGGAGTCAGTCTCTTTAAGGAGGTAGGAACGCGAGCGGGGGCGGTGCCCAGCCACAGCAGGTGGTGGTGCGGGCTGATTGGCCGGAAGTCAGGAGCAGAGCCCCCCACCCTGCAGGCAGAGCCCCCCGACCCTGCAGGCAGAGCCAGAGCTCAGACACGCGAGCAGGACAGGAGGAGGTGGTGCCCGCGGCTGGCGGGGGGTCACGTGGAGGCTGGTGGGCAGGTGCTGAGGGGAGGGCTGACGCCTGCTGCTAAGGAGGCTTAGCCCAGGTGATGGGCCTCGTCCCACCGGGGACCCCGATCCTGTGCTGCTCCCTGGAGCTCAGGCCTCGCAGGGCTGGCGGGAGTGCATCCGGGTGACGGGCAGGTGCCTGACCCTCAGTTCCGCAGGTCAGCCCCGCCGGGGAACTCGGTGCAGACGGGTTTGGGGCCTCGCTGCTCGCAGCCCACTGCCCGGGAGGGGTGGGTCTCTGCCCAGCTCCCGCCGCACGCTTCCCGGGGCTGGCGTTCTGGGTCGGGAGCTCAGAGGAGAGGCGGCGGGCGTCTCCCACGTGCGGAAGGAGCCGCGCGGTTCCCGGATGTGGGGCGGAGCCGCCCGGGCTCCACGCCAGGGCGAGGAACCGCGGCCTATATCGCTTGAAGAGGGAGCCCGTCTCCCTGGGCTCTAACACACCTCCCCGGCAGCCCGCGGGCGAGGGCAGCAGCCCCTGGAGGCGGATCAGAGCAGGGTCCACGCTTACTTTGCGGGTTGCAGCTGCTCAGAAGTGAGGGCTGCCGCAAGCCTTGCCGCGGGGAACAGCCGCTCCGGAGCCGGCGGGCCGAGCCCTGTGTCTCCGTCCGTCCCCGCCACCAGCGCGGGACGCAGCACAGGCCCCGAGTTCCCGCAGCTCAGGGGCTGCAGACCAGGAGCAGGGGTCGGCAGGTCGGGTTCTGGGGGGCCCCTTCCTGGCGCAGAGGGAGAGCCAGCCCTGGGGTCTGCGGCACCGACCCCTCGTGGGCCCCTCCTGACGCCACCCCACTGCGGCCGCCCGGTCCATGGCACACTGACAGCGGAAGCTGAAGAGCTTTCCCTTGGAAAATGAAGTCAGGCTCCTCGTGTTGGCGCAGAACACCGGCCTCCGGCATCCAGGAGCGGTGGAGAGCCCTCCGCTGACCGAGGGGGCTCCCCTGGCTGCCGAGGCCGCCAGGCAGCTCAGCACCGGGACTGAATCGCACAGCCCTAATCCTGCTGACGAAGATGGGAAATCTGCCTCCAAAGATGTGTGAGCGGGGGCGCGCGCGCACCCCAGCCCCGGACAAGGGTGCTGCAAGCTCCCAGCGTGCATCCTCCCCGTGTGCTTGGGGGCCCTGGGGCGGGAGGGGCCCTTCTGGAGGCAGGGGAGGAGCCTGGGGGGCTGGGGCCGCTTGTTGGCATAGCCGCGCCCTGCTGCTTTGGGAGAACCTTCGGCAGCTTCCCGGCAGCTTCCCAGGGAGCAGGTGCTGCTTCTCTGAGTTCCCAGGTGTTCTCACGTCTCTGCCTTAGGAAGTCGTTATTTTTCGAAGCACCCTCTGAAATGCGGTAGCGGCCAGGGTCCTGATGGGAGGAGGGCACCCAGGTCGGTGGGTCTGGGGCTGGCTCGTCCTGCAGCTCAGCACCCTGGGCCTGTGTGCACAGCGACCTGTTGTGGAATGAGGTCTGATTTTCCAAGGAAAGCAGCCCTCCGCTCAGACCCCCTCCTTTGTCTTCGTCTTGTTATTGTATTTTAATGCCTTTTATTTTCCAGGTTTAAGATGCTTGTGTTTGTTTTGCACAAACTCTTCCAAGAAATCCCCAGTTCTAAAACCCGAAGGGGATCTCATCTGAGTGATACAGGAGCCGAGCAAAGGATACAATGAAATCAATGCGATTTGCTTTTGCACCCATGTTTTCGGGCCCGCCCCATCGTTAAATTAACCCTGATGGCTGTCTGGTGAGGCAGGATGTGGGGTGCCCCGACGTTATCGATGGCCCCTGCGGGGCACGGAGGGGGCACACAAGGACACGCTGGCAGAGCCACACTCCCTGGGGGCTGTAGAGGGTGTAAGGCAGAGGGGCTGCCCGCGCGGACCCAGAAGCACGGCAGGTGGTTTGTTCCCGGGTATCTAACAAATCCGCTTTAATCCTCCCGAGAGTGCTACCAGCAGGGGTCGTGGGCTGGATACTAACCACCAAAAATTCACGTCAGCTGGGAGCTCAGAGCGTGACTTTATTTGGAAATAGGGCCTTTGCAGATGTGATTGGACAGGGCTCTCGGTGAGGTCCTCCTGGGTGAGGGCAGGCCCTGAACTGAGGCCTGGGGCCCTTACAAGAAGAGCAGCCACGGAGGCAGACGAGTGAGGACTCCTGAGGACCGAGGAGGGGGCTGCAGCCGGAGCCCCCAGAGGAGCCGGGCTCACAGACACCTGGGGTGCGCACCGCTGGCCTGCACGTGAGGTGGGGGACACGGGTGGTGTCCAGCTGCCCTGTCCGTGGTGATTTGCTGCGGCAGCTTCGGGAAACTAACCCAGTCTTTCAGATGAGACCCTGGGGCTGGGAGGGTTCAGCTTTCCACCCACAGTCGGGCAGGCGGTGAGCAAGGGCTGGCCCCAGGCCGGCGTCTCCCCAGTGCTGGGTGTGGGGAGGACCCGGCACACCCGTGGGCCAGGATGGAGCCCTGGGCACCGTCCGCACTGCTCGCACGTGTCCCAGGTTGTCGTCCTGGTGGACGGCGCCTGTCTCTGAAACCAAAACCCTTTCCCTGTCGCCGCCGGCCCTGCTGGTCCTGCCCCAGGAACGTGTCTGTCGGTGCCCCCGTCGCTGTCCCCCGGCTCCGCTGGTCCCCGGCCCCCCCTCCGCCCCCCGCATGGGTGCACCCAGGTCACGTCCTCCCGGAGGGATCCTTAGTTGAAGGCTCCTGACTGATGGCCGGAGTCCACCCTGCTGTCTGGCCGCACGTGGCCACCTGGCATCGCAGTCACCCTGGGCGCCTGTGTTGTCTGCTGGCCACATCGGCGCCGTCTCGAGGGGGCGTCCTCCGTGGGCTGTTCCGTCGTCTTCCTGGCTGGAGCGAGTCTCTCCCGTGCCTTCTCCCACCTTGCCTGGCACCCGCCAGATGCCCCGCTGTTGGGAGTGCCTGGGGTTGGCCGTGAGCACCAGGCGAGGGGACCCAAGGCCGTGGAAGCTGCACCGGATCACAGCGCTGGCGGCCCAGCGGACCTCGCTGAATGAGCGGCCCTCTCCCCCAGGTGGCGGCCAGGGTCTCGGGGCCGCAGCCCAGCTCCGTGCCGGCCGGGCCTGGTCCTCACGCGCAGCTGGCAGCGTGCGCTGCGTGGGGTCCAGGGCGAGTGGCCGCTCCGGCCCTGGGCGAGCCTCACGGGGACGGAGGGGCCGTCCCGGGCTCCACAGGTCTATTTGAGGGAATCGTCCTGCACGGCCTGTCCTGTGTGTGCGTGTGTGTGCATGTGCACATGCAGGTGAGTGTCACAGAACATGAACACACGCGTCGCTAACCCGAACAATTCCGAGGCAGCGTGTGAAGCCCCCTTCCCGCGATGGGCCCCAGCCACGCCCCTGGAAAATGCACTGTAGACCTTGGGTGTGGCCCCAGCACTGCTTTCCTGAACGGCACATCTTGTTAGCGTCAGCACGTGGAAGGAATGACTGACGTTTTCTCTGCGGCTCGAGTATACGGTATGGATTGAAGTATTTGTATCGTGGACGGGGGGACACTTAACGCTGTGTCCCGGTTTTTGGTTTGGCTTTGCTTTCCGCGATCGCGAAGGGTGCCGCACACCCTTGTGGGCCGTGGGTCTCGGGCGCCTGCGGTCCAGCAGCATCAGCGCTCCCGCCAAGGCTGTTGGTGAAGCGACCCTCCTCACTCTGCTCCCCTCGCTCCTGTGTGCTCTCTCCTCCCCGGGCCCTGAGGGTTGTGGAGCCTGGAAAGCCCTGCACTGCGGCTCCCACTGCCAGGCCAGGCCTCGCCCCTCCCAGGGCACTAGCGCTGTTCCTCGTGGGCCGCTGAGGCCCCAGGATGACGAGGTTGTCTGAGTGTCCCTGTGTCGTGACACCCGACCCGCAGGGACCGGCTGGCCTTCCGTGGCAGCAGTGGGAACCATCTGCAACCAGGTGTCAATTACTTTGTATTTCCAGAAATCGAGAGAAAGCATAAAGGATGACATTAAAAAACCACCATTCTAAAAAAAGGCCTGGCGCTCTGCAGACACTGGTGAGTCTCCCAGGACCATCCCCCAGCCCCTTCCTCGCTCCCCTGGGACACTCACTGAGCCACGTGGTTCCTGCACCTGTTTTTCTCCAGTTCTGCAGACGTGTACCTACAAACAATGTTTGTATTTTAAAAATAAATGGCATTTCATTGTATATACAATCCTAATCTTGATTATTTGAGCAGGTTTGGGATATGTCCATGTGAATACATGTCCAGACCATTCCTTTTAATTGCTGTATATACTGTTCAATTATAGAGCATGTCACACTATCACTATAATTTTTAAATCACTTTTTATTTTTTAAAGGCAAAACATTTACCAATTTTGATGATTTTTTTCCCCTCTGGTTATAAAAACAACACACACACACACACAATGTGGAAAAATGTGAGGTTCAGAGTCACAGAAGGGCAAATAAAAATGCCATTGTGCTCATCCTTTTGCTGTGACTGATTTAACATCTAGTATTACTTTTCAGTCCCTTCCGTTAACATATGCACGTATTATGTAAATATACATTTCTTTTGAGTACTTTTCCATGTCATTAACTTTTTAAACATGGTCTTGCATAAACGCGTCTTAGGAATATGGGGCAATTAGTGAAACCACTCCCCTACTGTAAAATTTTGACTCGGTTGCAAACTTCTTTTCCAGAAAAGCTCATCTCTTTCTGCTCCTACAAGCCAGGTCTGGGTGTGCATCCCCACGAGGTTCATGGCTGTCAGGTCTCCCGCCTGGTGAGCATTTGGCTGGGGGTTGGGGGGGCTGGCCCCGTCTTGGACTGGCTCAGACTGGCTCGTGCTGGCTCAGTCACTCCTGGGCTCACCGGCTGCAGGGCCGTCCCAGGCCCGAGGGTGCCACAGCGGACAGGCCGCCCCGCGCCGTCCAGGACACAGGTCATGGAAGGGCGGAGGCTAGCGGTGGCAGGGGCCCTGCTCCCCCGCGGGCTGCCCACAGCATTGGCGCAGGGAGCGCAGGAAGGGGAGTGGGTGTCTTGCCAGCTCAGCTGCTGTGACAGATGCCACCAATAGCGGCTCTGGGGCCTGGACGTCAGAGCTCCAGGTGCCACAGGGCTGGCCACTCCCAGGCCTCGCTCTATGGCCGAGTCCGCACGTGGCCTCTCCTCCCCACCCTGTGACTTCACCTCACCTGCGTCACCTCCTCGAAGGCCCGTCTCCACAGACGGTCACGCTGGGGTGAGGGCTTCAAACTGTGAGTTTTGGGGAGCCTGTGCGGGAAGAGCTTTCTGGGCGCTTCCCAGGAGTCTGTGATGGGCGGAGGGAAAACGGAGTGCGAACTAGATAAGGTACAGCTGTTACCCCAGACCTTACAGACACCCGGGGCACGCTTCCCTCGCTGCCTCTGAGGATCTGCAAACGTGCGGAGCCTCAGCGAGCCCCAGACGGCAGGGGTTTAGTGCTCTCCCTGCCTGTCTCGACGCCCCCGGAGGGAATGGGGGTCGGGGAGGGTGCGTCCAGGATGCAAATACTGATTTACTGGGGAACCTGGAGTCCGGTTTCTGACTGGCTTGGCCTCCGCCCCCGGGAGCCTGTGCAGTGTTACCCGCTCTGTACACGGCGGACCCGGGAAGGACGGTTCCGGAATCCGAGGGGATCCGAGCGGATGCCTCCCGCCCCGCGCAGGTTCAAGGTGGAGGCCGAGCCTTGTAAACCAGCACCTCTGCCCCCTGCACCCGCCGCCAGACTTGAAGGAAAACCCTCAAGGTGAAGAAACTAAAATGGCGTATTTTGGGGCTTTTGAAACATAGGGAGTTCTGATTTTTCTTCTTGAAAAGAGACGATTTTAGAACCTCCTTGGCATCCCACAGTCCTCTTGGTGGTCTCATCTTTTTCTCCTATTTTAATGTGTAATGAAGCTGTACTTCAACAATTGCATTGGGACCATCTGCCCAGTAGGCGCTGCACTTGTATTTTTACTTTCTATTACAAAAATGACCAGAAATACAGCTTCGCTCTGCTCTACGCAATAGATGTTTATCTCAGAGTCTTTAAAGTGAATTCCATTTTAAAGTGTATTAGAATAGCTGGATATTTAAAGGACCCTGGCCAGAGTTCTTTAGTGAAGAAGCACTCAGGTACTTCAGAGACTTTGAAAGCAGGAGTGACCGTGTAAACAGGACCGCAGACGCCCTGACCCTCAGACCTGAGAGGACAGTGTCCGCGCTGTGAGGCCCGCCCTCGTTCTGTGCAGTAGGGCCCCGAGTTCTCCGGAACCCACCCCCAGGCGTCCCCGCCCCCGCTCCCTCTGATGTGCAAATGCAGGAGGAGGAAGGACGGGTTCGTTCACCCTTCACCAGGCCGCCCGAGGTGAGCTGCACGGGCTGGGAAAGGAGCTGAGTGGACGCGGTTCGCTTTGGGACGCTGGCGGGGACGAATGGTCTCTCTTCCCCCTTATCTATCTACCTGTGAATCCTCTAGAACATTCAGGCTCGGAGCGAGAACGGTTTGTGTTACGTGGCTCAGCTTAGCACACGAAGCAGGTCAGCTTCCAGGAATGCACAGGAGGGGCCGAGGCGCCCTGGACCCCCTCCCTCGGGTTATGTTCACCCTGCGTGTGCAAACGGCCGGAGCGGCCTGGGCCTCGGCTGGATGGAGAAGGCCGGCTCGCAGATGCCAGGGCGGGGTTTGTCGGCTCGGGCGTCAGGTGGGAACTAGGCCAGCTTGAGGCACTGTGTGTTGAAGCAGTCCCCCTCCTTGCTGGCCACGGCCTCGAGCAGAGCCTGCTTCTTCTGCAGACTCCGGGACGACTCCAGCTCGTACATGGTGGTCAGGTTGAAGAGTGCGCTCTCGTGCAGGCAGTGCCGCGGGTCCTGCTGGGTCATGGCCTCCAGCTGCCGCAGCGAGTCCTTGAGTCGGCCCAGGTAGAGCAGGCACACGGCCGCGTTGTTGTTGGCCTGGAGGGGGACACGCGGGACTGAATGCGGCCTCACAGGGCCCGAGGACCTCCCTGGCCCCCATGAGAGTGCCTGATGCCGGCAGACTTGTTGGGAGGGGCGGGGGGCACGGGGTGGGGGGGAGCCGCCTCTGCTCGGGTGTCTTACCACCGCATTTGCTGGGTCAATCCTTAGAATCTCTGTGAAGCATCGGTGGGCTTCTGCAAAGTTATTCTGACCGAGGTGAAGGAACGCTCTGGAAATAAGCAACGCACAGAGGATTAACCAGGAAAGTCAGGATGCGGGCAGGTGCGTGGCAGCAGCACTGACGGGGCAGCTCCCAGAACTGGAACCCCACAGGGAGGACCAGGCAGCATTGGCCCCTCAGGTGTCACCCGAGCCAGGTGGTGTCAGTGCTTTCCAGATGTGGCAGGGGACAGGGCATTCTGGGGAGCAAACTGCACTGGGTCTGACGTCTGTTAGTTTAATTCAATCCCTATCAAAATACCGATGGCATTTTTCACAGAACTGGGACAAAAGAATTTTAAATTTGTAGGGAAACACAAAAGACCCCGAATAGCCAAAACTATCTTGAGAAAGAAAACTGGAGCTGGAGGAATCACGCTTTCTGACTTCCGACTATACTACAAATCTACAATGATCAAAACAGTATGGTACTGGCACAAAAACTGACATAGATCAATGGAACAGGAAAGAAAGCCCAGAGGCAAACCCACACACCTATGGTCGACTAATCTATGACAAAGGAGGCAAGAATATACAGCAGAGAAAAGTCTCTTCAGCAAGTGGTGTTGGGAAGACTGGACAGCCTCATGTAAAAGAATGAAATTAGAGGGAATTCCCTGGCAGTCCAGTGGTTAGGACTCGGCTCTTTCACTGCTGGGGCCCAGGTTCGACCCCTGATCAGGGAACTAAGATCCTGCAAGCCCTGTGCCCTGTGGCATGGCCCCAGGCGCCCCCCCCCCAAAAAAAAAGAATGCAATTACAACATCCCTTCATGCCATACAAAAAAATAAGTAAACTCAAAATGGATTAAAAACCTAAATATAAGACCAGAAACCAAAAAACTCCTAGAGGAAATCGTAGGCAGTACACTCTGTGACATAAATAGTAGCAATATTTTTTTTGGATCCGTCTCCTAAAGCAAAGGAAATAAAAGCAAAAATAAAGAAATGGGACCTAATTAAACCTAAAAGCTTTTGTATAGCAAAGGAAACCATCGATAAAATGAAAAGGCAGCCTACTGAGTGGGAGAAAATATTTGCAAGTGATATGACCTATAAGGAGTTAATATCCAACATATATAAACAGCTCATTCAGGGACTTCCCTGGTGGTCCAGTGGTTAAGAATCCGCCTTCCAATGCAGGGGATGCGGGTTCGATCCCTGGTTGGGGAACTAAGATCCCACATGCCACGGGATGCCTCAACTAGAGAGCCTGTGCACTGCAACGAAGAGCCCACTTGCTGCAACGAAGAGCCCGTATGCCACAACAACCAAGACCCAATGCAGCCAAATAAATAAATAAATAAATACTAAAAAAATAAACAGCTCATTCAATTCAACATAAAAAAAAGATTACAAACTGGGCAGAAGACCTGAATAAACCCCTACTTACATGGTCGATTAATCTGTGACAAAGGAGGCAAGAATATACAATGAGGAAAAGACTCTTCAATAAATGGTGTTGGATAAACAGGACAGCTACATGCAAGAGAATCAGACGAGACTCCTAACTCACACCAAAGTAAATTCAAAATGAATTTAAAACTTAAATGTAAGACCTGAAACCATACAACGTCTAGAGGAAGATACAGGCAGTATTCTTTGACATCAGTCTTAGCAATAGTTTGTTGGATCTGTCTCCTCAAGCAAGAGAAACAAAAGCAAACAAACAGCCAGGACTGCATCGCACCAAGAAGCTGCTGCACAGTGAAGGAAACGCAACAGAATGAAAGGGCAGCCAGCCGAATGGGAGAAGATATTTGCAACTGGTATATATCAAACAGGGGTTAACAAAGAACTCAAACAACTCAACATCAAAAATACCTGATTAAAAAATGGGCAGAGGACCTGAATACACAATTTTCCAAGGAAGACATACAGATGGCCAGACACATGGAAAGATGCGCAATGTCACTAATCATCGGGGAAATGCAAATGAAAACCACAATAAGATATCACCTCACACCTGACAGAATGGCTGTTATCAAAACGACAACAAGTAACAAGTGGTGGTGAGGCTGTGGAGAAAGGGGACCCTTGTGCCCTGTTGGTGGGAATGTAAACTGGTGCAGCCGCTGTGGAGAACAGTATGGAGGGTCCTCAAAAAACTAGAAATAGAGCTGCCATATGAGCCAGCAATTCCACTCCTGGGTATTTATCCAAAGAAAATAAAAACACTAATTAGAAAAAAATACATGCACCCCTACGTTCACTGCAGCATTATTTACAATTGCCAAGATACAGAAAGCAATCTAAGTGTCCATCAACAGATGAATGGATAAAGGGGTGTGCGTGCAGTGCATGGAATATTACTTGGTCATAAAAAAGAATGAAATCTTACCATTTGTGACAACATGGATGGACCTAGAGGGCATTATGCTAAGTGAAATAAGTCAGAGAAAAACAAATACTGTACGATTTCACTTATATGTGGAATCTAAAAACGAACAAACACAGAACAGAAACAGAGTTACAGACACAGAGAACAAACAGGTGGTTGCCAGAAGTGGGGTGGGTGAGGGGAGGACAGAAACAGGTGATTAAGGGAGGGGGATATAGAGGGACAAACTTCAGGTGCAAAATAAACATGTCACGGGTCTGAAATGCGCAGTGTGAGGAATGCAGTCAGTGATAATGTGAGGACTGTGTGTGGAGACACGTCATAATTAGACTAATGGTGGTGATAGTGTGAAAGCTATAGAAATATCAAGTCCCTGTGTTGTATAACAGAAACTAACACAGTGTTGCAAGGCAATTATACTTCAAACAAACAGAAAAAGATCAGATTTGTGGTTGCCCGTGGAGGGGAAGGGGGAGGGGGGATTAGATGAAGGTGGTCAAAAGGTACAAACTTCCAGTTATAAATAAGTACTAGGGATGCAGTGTGCAACACGATGAACATAGTTAACACGGCCGTACGTTACATGTGAGATGATGGATGTTCAGTGAACTTACTGTGGTCCTCACTCCATGATGTCAGTATGGAAATCAGATAGATCACCATGCTGCACACCTTACACTTACACCGGCTGTAAGTTAATTATATCTCAGTAAAACTGGAAGGAAAAATAAAGGAAAAATACATACCTGTTCATTAAAACCATTATTTTACCCTGCAGTCCATCCAGTTTCTGTGTTACTTTCTCTACGTCTTGAAAGTACTTTTCAGCTGTCTTTATGTCTCCAATCTGCTTTGACAAAATTATGTAGTCAGTTCAGCTGACAAATGTTAAATCTAAACCCACATACACAGCTTCCTCATGTTATGTGTCAGGCAGGGTAAAACTCTGGTATAACCACTTACTGATGATCACTTTTTGTTACCAAAAAAAAGTAAGAGCCATTTAGGATACAGCAGAACGTCAACATCTATCTCTACGTCAGCAAGTGAGTGGTTAATACACCTGCATGTTAACAAGTCTCTTACAGTTTTTAATTTGTACCCTTCAAAAGGAATCCTGGCATAGCATTATGAAAACTAAAAATACCTCCCGACTCTGGCCAGGCCCCGGGCCCGTTCTTAAACCTGCCCGTGGATCATTTCAAGAAACCTCTGCCATGCGGCCCCAGGCAAAACATGCTCCACAAGCCCAACTGGTATATTTGGCAAATTAAACTTGATATTATCGTTAAGAAAAAAGAAAAAAAAAAAAATGACTAAAAAAGTACAACATTTACCTTTTGGTATAATATTACAGTCTCCCAGTCAATTATTGGGGGGTTATTTGTGACCAGTAAAATGACAGAGATCATCAAACTAACAAATTTCAGTCCTATTCTGACCCAATAATACAGAATTCTATCGTGCGAACAAATGGCCGCGCTCTTAGCGAACGGTTACGGAGACCTCAGCTCCCTCTAAAATGAAGCCAGAGCCACTGGGGGTCCTGATGGCTAAACCCCCTCCCCCGTCCTGCCATCGCTGCGGACCACAGCCTGGGGGGCGGGGGGTTAAGAGGGAATCGGGTCTCCTTCTGCACGAGGAAGGAGATCAGTGATCTAAGGCTTAGACTGCAAAATACAGGAAAAATGAAAACCCTGTGACAACAAAGACCTTACGACCAGGGTGAAGGAAGAACAAAGGCCTCTGTGTTCCAGGCCTAAAGGAGCAGCTCTGGAGCAGCTGACTCCAGGGCATCTCGTTACAACACACCACGAGGTGTCTCTGCATCTGCCGAGGGGACAGCATCGCAGCTGCAGTGTCAGCGCCCTCTTCTGCACACTCACCCCCATCCCGATTCCCGGGGTCCTCCAGCCACCTGCCGGGAGCGCTTGTTCCCTTCCCCTTCCTTCCAGGGAAGCCCGCGTACTACCTCCCTGCAGCCGAGGGCAGGCGTGCCCACCACCCAGCACCAAGGGTCTGGGTTACTCTCCACAGTGAGACCCCTGCAGGCAGCACCCGGCCCCTTCACGGTACCCTGGGAAACCAGGGCCTGGTGTTTGGTGACACAAAGACACTGGCTGCACTGCTGCTGCTGTGAGTAATGAGCGCCCTTCGTCGCCGACCCGGGGATCTCGAGTCCTCAGCCAGCGCCCATCAAGCTACCCTCACGGTCTCCGGCCCCTCTCTGTTGTCAATGCTGCCCCGAAAAACACCCTGCCAGGAGGAGGAAACAAAGTGGCACCATCCGCACGTCTACTGGCCCCGCCCTCACGCACACGGTGGGAGCACCCGCGGTCCCCCACAGAGGCCTGAACATCTGCGTCCCCCGCAGTGCGCTCACTTACCCTGCATCCTCCAGGGCCCAGGGGCATACTGATGGAGATACTGACGCTCACCAGCTGATAACAAAGGTGCACCAAGCCCTAAATGTCTGCTGGGTGCTGTGCTAAGTGCTTCCCACCGCTCACAACTTCTAACAAGCTGTGCTGTTGGTCCCACTCCTTTCTTCACTCTCCGGATTAAAAAGATGAGGCTCAGAAAGGCTGGGCGGTTTCCTCAGGTCACAAAGCTAACATAACAGAATGGGACTGTCCAACTCCCAGACCACGTGCTGGCCCTCTGCACCGCACGGCCTCAAGGAGCTGGTACAGGACTTGCGCTGAAACTATTTTCTACTGGGAGGTAACGAAGGAATCTTAGAATTTTCTTTGCCACCTGATTTTTCTGGTCATTAGAAGGTAAGTTCACATCCTTGTATTTCTTTTTTTTTTTTTTTAAAGAATTAATTTATTTTTGGCTGCATTGGGTCTTCGTTGCTGTGCACGGGCTTTCTCTAGTTGAGGCAAGCGGGGGCTACTCTTCGTTGCGGTGCGCAGGCTTCTCACTGCAGTGGCTTCTCGTTGCGGAGCACGGGCTCTAGGCACGCGGGCTCTGGTAGTTGTGGCTCGCGGGCCTTAGAGCACAGGCTCAGTACTTGTGGCACACAGGCTTAGTTGCTCCGCGGTGTGTGGGATCTTCCCGGACCAGGGCTCGAACCCGTGTCCCCTGCACTGGCAGGCGGATTCTTAACCACCGTGCCACCAGGGAAGTCCACATCTTCATAATTATTAAAACGTAATTAGGATTTAAAATCCTACTGATTTTCTAAGACTTAGAGGCAGCGTAAAAAATTAAACAATATAAAAAGGCAATTAAAAATATTGCAAAGTATCTAGTAAGCAAATAAACAAACCCAAACTAGTTATTTGAAGAAAACAACAGATAATAAGTGGATGAACTAATCAAGGGAAAGAAAGCATGAGTAAACAATTATAAATGTAAAAGGAGAAATAACTATAGTTAAAGTGAAATTGAAGTAATTATGAAAGAAGACTATATTTTACAGAACTCTAAGCGAAAACATATGTGAATACACAGACCAAACAGGTGATCTTCTTGGCACTCTAAATTGCCAAAATTGATGCCAGAAACAGAGAGAAAAAACCTCACGTGTGGAACACTAAAGCCATTAGTAACAGTATTAAGTTACCCAACAAATCCTAGGAGGGTGGCTGAGGCCTCTTTGAGGTCAGTTATTCAAATCTCCCAGGAACATGTAATTCCAGAGTGTCCAAAATATCCCAGAGGACAGAGAAAGCAAGCAAGCAGCTATGTTTATGAAGACAGAACACAGCTACCAAATGCTTTGAGAAGGGCACGCTCACACACACACACACACACACACGCATACGCACGCACAAACCCAGACCAATTTCACTTATAACGATAACTGCAGAGATCTGGGGACACTTCCCCGGGGAGCCCAATGTATTGGAGGCGCAAATGTGAATACTTCTGTGGCCAGAAACGTCTCCACGGAAGCACCGACCAAGCCCCAGTCTGACCGTCAGGGTCCCTCCCCTGGGCCGTCAGGTCCATGACTGTCACAGAAAGACGGTGCTTTCATATTTCAGGGTTCCTAGATGGACCTCCAGCAGACATTTCTCAAATTATGCAAATTAAGACAGAAATGAAGTTTCTGAGATCGTCCTAAGTAGTGAGAAATTAGAGCAGATACAGAGCATTCTTTTAGTACGAGAATCAGGACAATAACCGGGCACCACGAGATCCCGGGCACGGCATTCTTTACACGGCTGCCTCGTTTCATCGGCACAAGGACCCCAAGAGGCAGCCACGAGCGTACCTGGTGCACAGAGGAGAGGATGCAGTTCAGGAGGGTGGCCAGCCCAGGGTCAAGGCTAGGTAAGCACCAAGGACAAACAGAAACCCGGGTCTTTCAGATGCTAGAACACGCGTTCTTCAACATCCATGAGTTACTCAGTGAAGGTCAAGCTTCAGAGACTGGGGCAGGGACCCCGGGCATCCTGGGAGGGACTTGGACGACACACAGGCGGCCTTCACTGTTGGGTTGTCTCTGGATGCCCCCCTGGGGGAGCGGCGTGTGTGCGCTTGTGTGTGTGCGTGCGCTTGCGTCTGTGCATGGCGTGGAGGACGGGGTGGAGGTGGGGTGTGTGTGTGCACGCATTCGTGTGCGCAGTGGCCAGGAGGTGCAGGAGGACAGGACCAACATCAGTGAAGAGAACCTGGGCTCTGGGTGACCTTGTTCAAATTCCTCCTGTGGGCCTGACCTCTGGGACCCCAGGCAGGTCACTTGAGCCCCGGGAAGCCTCAGTCTGCTCCTCTGTAAAGTGGGCCGGTCACACGGCGGAGGAGGATGGCCCAGCAGGGCACCTGCTCAGGGCCAGCGCCTCCCCACATCCATCCCCCTGTCTTTGACCACCACGGACGGCCCCATCAGGCTCCCGCCCAGGCTGCGGGTGCTACGGTCGACACCCTTTGAGACTGAGGGTGCGGGGCTGAGGCACCCGCGCTCGGCCTGCGAGTGTGGGCCTGCCGTCGTGGGGAGGACAGGAGCGAGGACGGGCGCCCGGCACCCCGGCACCAAATGCGTCCCGGCTTCAGCGCCATCCCTGGCAAAGCGGGTACGTCCCGGCTTCCCGCACTGTCGGGACCGTGGTTCCAAGCGGGACCTCCTTTGTCCACGCACGTGGATTCAAGCGCGCTTTGGCTACGTTAGCAGCCACTTAAAATAAGATTACTGACGGTTTTGTCAACACACTTCTACCTGCAACAGGGCAATTTCTCAAGGAATCCATCTCAGCGCTTCCCAGATGAAAATCTACGAAAATGCACGTCTAGCAATTGGCTTCCTAATCACGTCAAAGCCCGGAGCACAGTCAAGCCAGGACCAAGAAAACTGCCCCTTCTACAGCCACAGAAGTCTGACTTGATGTACTTCCTGTTCTCTTTCTGCAATCTACAGCATCCACGCTAAGGCGACCCCCGGCCCACCCTGCCAGCCGCGCGGCTCACCTGGAGGAAGATCCGGCCAATGCAGCTCAGCAGCTGGGGCTCCTGGTGTGGGTAGTACTGGACGACCGAGCGGTACGCGTCCACGGCCAGCACGTAATCCTGCGAGGGACCCAGAGAGCATCCCAGAGTTAGGAGGAGCACGCTGTTTTACACGTTACAGGAGCG
The DNA here is from genome assembly GCF_003676395.1 of Aethalodelphis obliquidens. Lineage (NCBI taxonomy): Eukaryota > Metazoa > Chordata > Mammalia > Artiodactyla > Delphinidae > Aethalodelphis > Aethalodelphis obliquidens. The sequence goes on from NW_020837956.1 coordinate 41,388,596, forward strand.
CAGGTACCTGCAGACTCGCACGTGAAGCGGGAACACGAATGCGTGGGCAGGTGGGACGTGGCACCGCCGTGAGGGCGGCAGATGGCCCAGCAAACCAGGCTCTGAGTTCTGTGTGTAACCACGGTCCTGAGAGCCTTCCTCTCCCCGAGGGGCTCTGGTTGTGCACTGAGGGCAGAGGGGCTTTCTTCTTCCAGCTTCTGAGTAGCAACTAGTATTTCACCTGGACTCACTCTTTCTTTTCTGACAAAATCCTTAATTGGTGAATTTTGTCTTGCCTCCATCTGCCAGACACAGAAACTGAATTTATTAATAGCGTCTCTTAAACATTTTCTTTACTAAAACTCGAGGTAAAGTTCTTAAATGCAGACAAACATAAGCCCCGTAAAACAGCTGGGCCGGGAGAGCTCGCTGGCTCTGGCGGGAGGAGGCCATCCGGGGCACCTGGCCGTATTGCCAGGGGCACAAGGACAAATCCCCAACAGCCCCGAGCTCAGACGGCAGGGTCGCCGTCCCGCCTGCTGGTGGGCACTGTCCCGGGCTCGTGTGAACAGCTCCCTGCGTCTCCCGGGTCAGCAAACAGCAGGCCGCGCGGCAGTGTTCTCCTCACTGAGTCTTCGTAAAACCCCACAAGGTACTTTTCTTCCTTTCGTCGTCTACGTTTTCAATGTCATGAAAACTGGGACAGGCGTTACTAGTTCGCTAACTGGGATGTTATGAAGACAGACAGACGACAAGAAACGTTCCAGTTTAGCAGGGAAAAAAAAAATGGAAAGACTCTGGCAGCTTCGAGAGCAGCTCTTCACGACGAACTGGACTTGCTGGTGCAGGCGGCGAGCCGGCAGCACCTGCCTGTCCCCCTCGGCTCCTGTCACCGCTGCCCGCGCCCTGCCCAGCAGGAGCGCGCGGGTGAGAGTGTGCCGAGAGCCCGCTCTCGGGGTGGCAGTGACCCCCGGTGCCTGGGGCCCGAGGGACGCTGAGGCCCGGCTTGGGGTCCGGCGCTGCTGAGCCCTGGACTTCTGCGGGGAGACGGGGGCACCTCGGAGCATCTGAGAATCACCCACTGTGCTGAACGTCTACGCCTCACTTCACGTTTGGGGCGAAAGAAAGGCCACCTCGCCGTTCGTGTCCGGCGGCGCCCAAGTGTCACCGGGTCAGGCCAGTGCACACGCCCCGATCCCGGCCCGCGTCTCCGGGTGGCTCTGTGGCCGGCGTCGCCGCCTGACACCTCCACGTCTCGGCGCTCCGGCCTGCTACGGAGAGGCATGCGGCCGCTGTCCCGCCGGAGCGGCGCTCCTGGGAGAGCACGGCTGGGCGGACACAACCGTGGGGACCCCGTGCGGAGGCTTTCAGACGAGGCGCCGGGCCCGGGCGGCAGCCCCGGGTGGCTGCAGACTCGGGCCCGGGCCCTGGCGGTTCCAAGGAGCCCGGCCTCCAGTAAACCAGACCGGAGCGCGGCCCAGAGCTTGTCAGCGGACGACCATTTAACAAAATCGTTTATTTACCGGAGGAAACGAGGAAATGCGGCCCCGGCTGAAGGGCGCTCTCGAGGGCGAGCGCCGTCCAGGCCGCGGTCAGGCGGGCGCGGCCCGCTCGCAGGGACCGACTGCTCTAGCTCCGTCTTCCCCCTCTTCTTTCAGCAGCTGCACCGTGTGGCGGGGCACGGAGGCGGGCGGCGCGGCGCCCTGAGTCTCCCAGATGGGCTGGGGTGCCCAGGCTGCGACAGTGTTTCAGGCACACGTTCGGGCTGAAGCGTGTGGACAGACTGCTCATCGTTAAAAAGGTGAATCAGCGTTCACGTCGCCGTAGCAGAAATGTTATTCAGAACAAGAAGCGGCTGCTGAAGTAACCCAGCGTCGCCCATACGCGAACGGAAGGGACGGGACGCGCCGGTGAGGCCGACACTGCTGTAATTCCGGGCTCGCTCACTAGGTGGCGACAGGATGCGCACGCGTGCTGGCGCCTCAGCCGCAAAATTTTTCATTCCTTTTTTTAACTCGTGGAAATGAAAGCATAATCTAAAATCTCAAATTAAACTGCACTTGTGGTAAAAGTATTTTTGAAGCACAGTGATCTGTTCTGTACTGAGTCCCGACAACGTAGGTACAAGACTTAGTCTGGCGCCTGGTGGTATCATCACTCCAGCAGTAGACAAAGGGTGTTCTTATCCCACAATTTTCTATTAATGTGCCTTAAAAATGCACACAGGAAGCCACCAGTGGAACAGGAGACCCTCCTGAGGTGTCCCAGCCCGTGACCAAGGAGACACCGATCTGCCCGTGACCTTACGATGTGTCCTTTGTTTCTGCGCGTGAGCCGGCGAGCTCCGCGGAAGGAAGGCGGCGGTGGCCCTGGGCGGCTCCCTCCACCCGCGGGAGGGACGGGGCGCCGTGTCAGGGGTCACGGTGGCAGGAAGGGAGGAGCTGTGAGAACCAGAGCGCCTTAACCCCAAGGCGCTGTCCAAGGGGGGCTGCAAGTGCATCCCTTCTGGGCCTTCGTTTCAGGGGAGGTCCCCGGGGCTTGGGGGTGGGAGGGGCACGCGAGGCAGTCTGCACCCCAGGGTCACAGCGACGCACGGAAGGCAGGGCCCTGGAGCAGGAGCCGAGTGCACACCCAGCGTGGCCTTCTGCACGGGACCCACAGCTGGCCCGGGACGCGGTCCCCTCGCGGGGCTGCCCTGTCAGGGTTAGACACCAGCTCCCGGAGCCCGCTTCTCCCCTCGGCCATTTGCCTGCTCTGCTCTGCTAAAACCAAGCTCAGGAGTGACCCTGGGCTGGCCTGTGGGAGGGCCACGATCTGGCCTCTTAATGGCCCACAAGATGTTAACGGAGCTGCTCTGGGTGTCTGCGGCTCACTGATTCGGGCAGCAGCCTCCAGCCCCTGCCGCTGGGCCCTGCCAGGGAGGCACGGATGGAGGAACAAAGGAGCACGCCCTCGGTTCAGCTTCCTCGTCCCCCAGCCGCCTCCCCGGGGGCTGGCAGTGTGTGTGTGGGGGGGCGGGGCTCAGGAGCAGGTCTCCCGGGGAAGCCTGTCCCCAGATGCCATGGCCATTGAGCGCAAGTCAGGTCAGGACCAGGACGAGGGAAACCACCTCCTCTAATGGGGGGAACAGAGGCCAACTCTGGGACTGAATCCAGAGAAAAACAGGAGGGAGAGAGAATTGAGAGCATGAGGAGGATTTCAATTAAATCATCTCGACCCCTGTTTGAACAATTAAACTTGGCAGTGTAAATTCTACATTCTATTGACATTTCTTTCAGTAGAAATTAAAGGACGTTTATCCCGAGTGTCTCACTGGCCTCTCTGCTCGATAACCGCCCCCGCATGCACACCACCTCGAGGTCCCAGCGGTTCCCCCCCCCCCCCCGCCCTGAGAACATCATACCTTCATGAGCAGCAGACAATTGGCCATGGAGCACGTCACCCGTCCCAGGCGGGACCGCCACAGCTGCACGGAGGCTGCAAGAGCGGAGTACGGTGAGTGCATGGGGAGCGGGTCCTGCCGCCGGCCCGACCCAGACAGATGGACGCCCCGCCCCCGTCACCCGGCTAGGCCACCGCTCCCTGTGCTGCTCAGCCCGCACCTTGGGCTGTGCCCTTGGCGACCTGCTCAGCCTCGGGGAGGACAGATCCCATGAGCCGACCAGGGCCATGTCCCCAGGTCGGCACGTCCAAAAGATGGGAAAAGCCGGCCAAGACGACAGCCCTCGCCCTGCAGCGGGGCCACTCCTGGTGTGACCTGGATGGGCTGAAGGCCTCCCGGATGCAGGGCTGGTGGACGGTCACACCCCGGTGTCAGCAGCTGCGCCCTGGTAACAGCGGCCTGCCTGCCCAAGGCCTAGGTGTTGTGACCTTTTAAGTGGAAGCAACAATTCCTAACCCATCTGCCTCAGCAGGCTCTGAGGGCAGGGGGAGTGGAGCGGATGTGGGGCGGGGAGGCTGGAGAGGCCGGTGCTTGGTCAGATGTTGAATCTGCCATCCAGCTCAGGCCCAGGGAGAAGCACGTCCCAGACACATGTGAATGGTGACCACTGGGCGAGCTTGCCTTAAGCTGACCTTCCTCCCGCTGCCGGGACCAAGGGTCAATTTTGGGATAACAGTCTACTAGAAATGACGCTTATTCCTGGAGTGCTTGAGAAAAGGACACAAAACTTAATTGTCAGAATTAAGAACGTAACTCACTTTGCCTTTCAGCAATTAAATATACATTAGCTGCTTACATTCCCCTTATGACATCATTTTTGTGAAAAGAAAAATTCTGAATATCTTTCCTTAACCAATGTAAAATGTGGATTCTCAGTGAACTGAATTTGACTATCTTTGAGGACTTCCTAGTGCTTTCTTCCCCTCTTTGCCTATAAATCTGTTGATCTGCTGTGAGTGTCAGGTTTCCGGGCACTGCTTCCTGAGCTCCAACAACTACCTGCTCTCTGCCGCCAAAACACAGACCCCCCGTGGGATGACATGGCCAGAGTGGGAAAGATGCTGAGGGCGGGATGTCCCAGGGCACGGAGATGCCCACGTCAGACCCCTGTTATCTACCGGCACTTAAATCACTGAGAAGGACGCACGAATATCGCACCTACAGACCTGGTCTCCTGGGATTTCTCAAAGAAAGGGATCTGTGTTTAAAGCACAAACGCAGCCAGAGCTGTTGGTCCTCGAGGATGGACATCTCCTGCCTGGGATGCTTCCCCCTTTCCCACAGTCACAAGCGCGTCTGGGGTGCACGGCGCCCGGGGCCCCGCCGTGCCCAAGGCATGGGCACAGGTCTCTGCCCCGGGGGGTTCTCCTCTCAGGCCACCTCTCCTGCTTCTGGCACATCCGTCTCCTCACAGCGTGGCTTCAGAGGAAGCCCACCCCTTGCCCACATCATCCATGCTCGCCCGTGGTCACCGACAGCCGCTCCAAGTCAGGCGCAGAGCGGGGGACCACCGAGCCCCTGGAGACCACATAAGCCCACAGGCTCATGTGCAGAGGTGCCAGCCTCTTAGGGAGGTCCCATCTGAGCTGGGGTTTGAAGCATGATTAGAAGTTCTTCTCTCTAACGTTCTCAAGAAATCTCAGCCAGGATAATCTTTTCAAAACGCAGTTCGGCCCCTGCCCGCCCAGCACTCACATAACGACCCATTTCCACGGCCTGGCCCCCGAGGCTCCACACGCAGGGCCCCGTCTTCCTTTCCTCTCCAGCTCCGCCCAGGCCTCAGGCTCCCCACGGGTGGGCGGGCCAGGCACCCACCTTGCTGTGGACGCTCACGTCGATTTCTGGGGTTATTTGCTGTAGGCGGGTCTCGGCCTGACGGGGCTCCCCGAGAGCGGGGTTCGTGCCTTATGCCAGCACCAACCACGGTGCCTGGCTTGGTCTAAGAAAGGACCGAGGAGATGAATGCATGAGAGGATGAGTGCATTACGGAGTGAGAAGGAAAAGAATGAGACAGAGCAACCTCTGGGGCCGAGCCCTCTGACGATGCCGGCTGACTGTCTAAGGAAGGCGAGTCCGGCACTGACCTTGTCTGTTCTCCGGGGCCATGCTGTTCATGCCGCCATCCTCGGCCAGGCCCTGCTCCAAGTTCGTCAGGATCTGCGGGAAATGGAAGGAAGAACAACAGAAATGAATTTGCTTCTAGACGTTGTCACAATATACTCCAGGAGAAGCAGATTTCTCTGTATGGAAACCCATTTGTCAAGGAGCGTTTCGCAGGGACACGTTTTAAGCTTCGCTGCTCACAAGGCACGGAGATGACGGCAAACAGGGAGCTGCTCTCTGACTGGTGGGGGGTTTGGGTTTATGACGCTCGTAAAGCATCAGAGATCCCAGACGAGGGGCAGATATTCTCTGTCAGGAAAGCATCAGGAATGTTACACAAGAGGACGATTATTAACTTCTGTGAAAACATCAGGCTCGCTCCTCGAGGGCACCTGAGATGTGCAGCCTTTTTAAATGTATCAGATAAATTCTGAGCATCTGTCACTTTACATAGTTTTTACTGTTTGGCTAATAACCCTGAGTTGCTTCCTCTGTGATTTGGTTTCCCTGAAAGGAAAGAAGTTGCTACCACGGTGATCTGAGCAGAGCCTATGTTCTTTTGGAGGGCAGGGTGAGGAGAAAAACGTGTTAATAGTAAAGGCTGTTTGCAGGGAAGGAAAAGAAAGACGCGCTAAGTGGAAACGGGGTCTCATGCTTCCCTGACGGCCGACTTCAGGCCACGTGCTTTGGGGAGACACCCCCTTGTGGAGTGGGCCACCCTGCAAGGCAGCACTGCCCCAAACGGCCCACCCTCAAGAGGCGAAGCTCACGACCAGCGAAGCAGCTGCTCCGGGCTTTCACTGGCCTCGTCCCATCCACACAGAGACGGGCCAGCTGGGCCTCCTCTGCCGCCAAGGGTCAGCGCTTCACGAAAGGTGGACGACAGTTCGCTGTGAACACGAAGGCCTGTCCTACCGTGACCACTCAGGACACACCCGGGCTTCAAAACTGTAACCTCAGAGATGAGCTAGTTGGTCCAAACGAGGTCAAATGACACTTTTCAGCCAATCGGTCTTCTGATAAATAATCATAAAAACAGACACTGACCAGGAAAGAAGGTCTCAAAGGTACCATTGAGGAGGGACAGGAACAAAGAGAAGGACTAAGAGGTTCTGAAGAAGAAACGCGGGAGGCCTGGCTCTTCCCAGCCCCGGGGGCCACGCACAGTGCAGAGGGCCCGAGGCCTGGCCCCGACTCACGGGCTGACGGATGGGACGTGGGGGGAGGGGCAGGCCTGACAGCAAAACCAACCACAACAAAAGAGCATGAGAGAATCATCGGAAGCACAGACTCCAGGAGGGCGGGGTCGGGGAGTGGTCCTGGCCCCCTGCAGGGCATCTCCACACATCTGGGCAACCCACCTGGGGGGCCACAGTTACCTCCAGCCTGAGCTGAATCGCAGGAGAACAGTGTCTGGGGGAGAGAGTTCCCACCCGTATGACTTCACACAGTCACAGTAACAGCACGCTGATCTACCGAAGGTCGTTTCCGTAAAGTGTAGAAAGGCTCCCACCCAAAGCCTGAGCTACTCGGATGGCAAACGTGGCCGCATGCCCCTCCTGTCCCTCCTGTCCAGGTGCAGGTCGGACGCCCGTGAGCAGTTCTGGGTCTGCTTCCCAGAACGACCAAGACGGGCCGCACCCACGGCACCCATTCTGGAAGATGCTCCGGAAACGCGAGCGTGGGGTGGCGGGTTGGCAGCAGCTGGGCTCCGGGCAAGCCACGTACTTCCGAAAGTAACTACAATACTGAAATGACAGTGGTTTTGAGTGTGTGAAGATGCTGCTTGGACATGAATAGGGAGCAGCCAGGAGGAAATGTGGGCCTGGGAGACGGTTCTGGACCCGCTGTTCTTTCAGCAGGTGGGTGTGACCAGAGCTGAGAGGCTGCATCGACACCCCCGCCCCACCTGTGGGTCCTGGGCTGTCCTGGATTGGTTCTGCGACGGGCAGTGTCACTCCAACAATGCAGATGCCGTCAACACTCTGGACAGCAGCGGAGGGAGGACAAAGGACTCAGAAGGCCCGGGCTCGGTTGTTTTGTCCAAGGAGAAAACTATACGCCTCGCACGAATATCCCAGCTGCCTGACTCCACATGTAACCAAGACCACTTGATCTCAGGGCTTCCCTGGTGGCGCAGTGGATAAGAATCCACCTGCCAATGCAGGGGACATGGGTTCGAGCCCTGGTCCAGGAAGATCCCACATGCTGCAGAGCAACTAAGCCCGTGCGCCACAACTACTGAGCCTGCGCTCTAGAGCCCACGAGCCGCAGCTACTGAGCCCAAGTGCCGCAACTACTGAAGCCTGTGTACCTACAGCCTGTGCTCCACAATAAGAGAGGCCACCGCAACGAGAAGCCCACACCCCGCAACGAAGAGTAGCCCCCGCTCGCTGCAACTGGTGAACGCCCGCGCGCAGCAACGAAGACCCAATGCAGCCATAAATAGATAGATAGATAGATAGATAGATAGATAAAGGACCACTTGATCTCAAACAGGCAATGTGTCACCTACTCATATTTAAAGGGACCAAACCCACGCCCTGACTCCTCTGCAGTTACCCTGGGTTTGGAAGATCACTTACAAGCATTTTTGGGTTCGTGGGCCCTGTGCATACGCATGACCCTGGACTCCGGTATTTTAAACTCCAGGTTCTGAGTCCTATGCAGGGCGCAGCCCAAACCCGGCCCTTCTGATGGGCTCCAGGCAGCACCAGTATGGGTGGTCTGGGGACCTCGGTGTGTGGGAAAGCTCTCAGGGAAGGAGCCCTGGTCCTGTCCTTTGTCAGCCTGTCACGGGCTGTGGGTGGGGAAGGTCTAGCGACCGGGTTTATGCACGAAGCGTCCAATCTCTGGACCCCTGGGGGCCGGCCCTAACTCAAGGACCCAAGGACTCACTAATGACCTGCGGTGTTCAGACTGAGGTGAGAGCAGGTCTCCCTAGAGGGGCTTAGATTTCTCTGGAAAGTTCTGGGACCTTCTCAGCCCTACCAGTCTCCTAAGGGACCTTTTGGAAAAAAGACTTTTCAAAGTGAAAAGAGGCTTCTCGGAGTTGCTCCAAGCCACTGCAGGAATATTAAACACTCCCGTGGACCACGCACTGTGCCAGGTCGCTGGTCATCTAACCCACACAGCAGCCTGGAGGTGGCTGGTGACACCACTCCTCCCCAGGCTTCCACAGGCTGGTCACCCCACCAGGAAGAGTCAGGGCCACACCTGGAAACACCCGTCTGCCTGACTCCAAAGCCCCTCCAGCCGCGGCCTGTGGACACCCCCCGGCAGGGCATCACACCTTGAAGCAATGCTCTCTCTTTCCATGCAGGTCAGAGAGTGAGAACCTTCGATGCCAAGGTAAACAACGCCAGGATGGAGATTCCAGACCTCTCTGTTCCACCGAGGGCTGCCTGTTGCTGGGCTATCATGCAGGTGTCGGGCGGGACCGCCTGCCAACTCGGGTGACCTTACGGCACACTGTGGGTCACCTCTGGCACATCAGATTTCACACGGGGCTGGGCTGCTGAGGGTTGTGGTCGACATTCCCGAGTCTCTGTTCTGGGATCTGACATGTGCTAGAGAGGCAGCGACCAAGAGCAGGCTCCGAGCACATCTGCACACACACCTGCACCCGCGACAAGCGTGTGCGCTTCCCAAGCACCGAGCGGGGCCTCGGCCGGCTTTCTCACTAAGGACGGAAACCTTCGTGCTCTCTTCTTTATCCCCTTCCCAGGCGCGGCTTCCACGCCCACCCCTGACCTCCAGAGCAACGAGAGACGCCACACGCGCAACGAAACCGACGGGCACAGAGCGCTTCGGGGGTGTGGACCACGCCGCTGCTTTCCTTCCGGAAATGACGCCCTGGTTTCGCTGCCTGTGCGGAGTGAAGCCCTTGATCGCCGTCAAGGCGCTGGCCGGTCGGCGGCTCCAGAGGGTAGCCCAGGCGCGGCCTCCTGTCCGCCCCAGCCCCCGTGACGACTCCAGGGCGGCCCGGGTGGGCCCTGCTCGACGCCGCAGCTGCACCCCAGCAGGCAGTTGCGTCTGGGAGGCCTGGTGGGCGCTGGCTGAGCCTGGGGCCCCTGGGTCTGGGGCGGGCAGGAAGGAGGCCAGGCCCGGCGAGCAGGCTGGGGAGGGGAAGCCGAGGCGGGGGGCCGGGTGCGAGCATCACCCTGGGAGAGACTGTTTCACAGGCTGACTCACCTCCTTCCTTGCTGGACTCGCCCCCGCCCCCAGCGAGGAGCCCGGCGCCCCCTGACCCACTGAGAGCAGCTCTTGGCAGAGGAAGCGCGGCTGGCGCTCTCTGGCACCGGAGGGTGACGCACGAGGCCGAAGCCGCGTTCCAAGGCTTCCGGGCACACGCTGCACGTGCGGGGAAAAGGGCTGCGGCTCCTGGGCGGCGGCCGGGTCACAGCCGGCGACCTGCTCTCGTTCAGGCCCCTCGCGGCCAGACCTCAGCTGTACTTAACCCTCGGAGGCTCCGTCTCCTTGTCTGTACATCAGGCATGGCGCCGCCTTGTACAGCCATCGTGAGCGCTTACGGAGCTTCAGCATAAAGCACGGAGCACAGCACCCATCGTGTAGGCGGGAGCACTGAGCACAGCCCCGTGGCCACCGCCGCCATCACCGCCACCCCCGTGTCCGACCTCCAAACCCGTGGCGTCAAGGGCAGCACCACGTGGCAGCAGGCGTGGCAGGCGGGCGCCCAGAGACGCATGGAGAGCGTGGAGCCCGCCGGGCAGGCCTTGGGAGACAGCCTTAGGGTTAAAGCCTTAGAATTCATATACACGTCCCCTGTGACACGGAGGTGAGTGAAAAGCAATAAAAACAATCATCTGTGTGTGATTTAGAACATCACTGATTCAGTACCAATTACAAGTTTTGTTTTCCTATTTCTGGAAATAACTATTTTAACCATGTTTTAAGAGTCAAGGAAAGGAGTGTTAGACTCTAAAAAATAGTGATGACACAATTTCCCCCATCAACGGACCAAATTATAAGAGAGCAAAGTTTTTCTTTTTATCTTTTAAGCTATAAAAGCCAGAAACCGATGCAAAGCTTAAGAGTGTCAGGTGGCCTGCTGTGGCGTCCACTCTGCGAGGGCGGAAGCCCTGCCACTTCCCTGCCGGGAACACAGAGGACCCCCCAGGAGCTCCAGGAACGTCCACCATAGAGCAGCTGGGGACTGAAGCAGGAACTCGACAAGTACAAATAACCTCGTTTAAAAACCTGTCACATGCTGCCGCTCCTAACTGCTTGCTGTTACAGCTTTGGAAGCCCTTCCACAGACGACGCTGCAGCTAAGCTACACAGCAAGGCTGCCAGGAGGGTAGGAAAGGCAGGCTCACTTCCAGGCTGAAGCCGGAGGCTCTCGGGGGCGCGGCTGCCCGCTGCCTGGAGATGGGGAGACTCTGAACCCCACATCTCTCCTTCCCATCACTCAGAGCAGTAAATCTCATCTTCTGTTGATACAACTTGATGCCTTCCACGTAATTGTTACTTTACAACCCAGAATAACTCGGGAAGCACTTCGGAACCTTCTCTGCCTTTGGAGTCAGTATTACGAGTGACACTTGTCATGATACACTATAATTTGCTTTGATTCTGGAACATTTTAAACCATCATCTCTTTAAATACTGCTCTGATGCTCCGTTTGACATGAAGCAGGTGCGCGTAGCCTTTTGCACGGTGTGTGAGTGGTCGGGCAGCCGGGCACGTGTTCACGTGAGTGATTTCTACACAAGAGGGGACGCTCCTGCTTTTCATTTACTAATAATACCGGGAAGAAAGATTTCAGGCTTCAAGCTTTGCCGAAAACCACCCACCGCCCCCCCAGAATAATTCAGCAAGAACAGTGAATTGCACGGTCACAAGGAACCGGGTCAGCCTGCCTTTCAGGAGGGGGAAGCAGAGTGGTGGGAAGGGTACAGGGTGGCGTGATGTGCTTCTCGTGAGGGCGGGAAAGTCTGGGTGAGCCCTCCATCAGGAGGGGGGGCGTCAGCGGCCCAACTTGGTGCGACGGTTACCTTGCTGCAGACGGCTTTCACCCTGTGCAGCCGGTCCAGCGACTCCTGGGGGTTCCCCAGGTACTGCTGAAGCTCCGCGTGTAGGATCCGCATCGAAAAGGGGACCATGGAGCCTAGAACCAAAGTCAAAGCAGAGTGAGTCTGTTTGCCGTAACTGAGCACAACTAAGCACCCTCTCAGAGTGAGCACCCATGCAGCAGGGAATCTGCAGATGTTCTAGCAGAAGGGATGACGGAATCCCTTATATCTTGGTAAAGTATGCGATGATGCCAATTATAAAACGTGTCTTGGTTTTCTCTGTACAGCTGTATGTTCTAGACAGTGACCAAAGGAGAAAGCTGGCTGTCACTGCTTTTCCAGAGTTACGCCACAATCGTGTAGAAATTATCACAAAATGAGTAGAATGGTAGAGACCCCCGCCTGCTCCAGTAAAAAAAACAGAACACTCATGGATTCTCTGTACTCCTTTGGGATGTCGAGCTCCTGTAGAAGGTTGCATAGGTCGGGTTACTGGGGAGGGAAATGAGAGAGGGTGCGCCTCGGGCCCAGGTCCTGAGGACGGAGCGTCAGCCTGACTCCGGGACGTGTGTGTGTGTGTGTGTGTGGGGGGGGGCTCTGGAGTGAAAGTTCTGTGTGTGTGTGTGTGTGTGTGTGTGTGTGTGTGGCTCTGGAGTGGAAGTTCTCCCTCAGAGCTGTCCCAGCGGAAGGAAGGCATGGCAGCTGGCCTTGAAGACTCCACTGCCCAGGGCTGCCCCGGAGGGAGGGAGTTCTGGGCAGTGCCACCTCCATCAGCGTGCTGGGGGCATGAGCGCAGTGATCCGAAAAGGACTGCAGTTGAAATAAGCTTTTGCACAGTGTCTGAATGTGGCTGTGTTCTCTCAGGGTGAGGGAATCTTTCTGTTAGTGTCGCGTTCCCCTCTGACATGACTTGGATGTGTATCTGTATCAGTATATATCGTAATTTAGTAAGTATGTAAGTATATAAATGCCGTCAAATAATCAAACAGCCTGTGCTGACTATGAACGACTTAAAAGATGTGACAAAGCCAGCACAGGGCAACCTCACAGATTCAGAAGGGGTCTCTCAATACTTAGATCTGGACTACACTTTATCATTATTTTATTTTTTGGCTGCGTTGGGTCCTCGTTGCTGCGCGTGCACTTTCTCTAGTTGTGGTGAGTAGGGGCTACTCTTCGTTGCGATGTGTAGGCTTCTCATCGTGGTGGCTTCTTGTTGCGGAGCACGGGCTCTAGGCATGCGGGCTTCAGTAGGTGCAGCACACAGGGCTCAGAAGTTGCGGCGTGTGAGCTCTAGGGCACGCGGGCTTCAGTATTTGTGGCTCGCGGGCTCTAGAGCACAGGCTCAGTAGTTGTGGCGCAGGGGCCTAGTTGCTCCGCGGCATGTGGGATCTTCCCGGACCAGGGATCGAACCCGTGTCCCCTGCATTGGCAGGTGGATTCTTAACCACTGCGCCACCAGGGAAGTCCCTGGACTACACTTTAAAGATGGTTAGAAGCAAGCTGTGTGACAGCTGCAAGCTGCTCAGCCTCTCTGTGCCTCAGTCCGTCCATCGTCCATCCAGCAACCATCAGCGAGGGCCTACCATGTGCCACACTGAGGTGGCTTCATGTTTGTGCTTCTTATCTTGAAAAACTGTATGATGCTCTATGGTCTTCAGTAAGGATAGGAAGAAGAAGGTCAAAAGGACAAACAAAACTAAGGGATACTATGGAAAATAGTTTCTATTGTGATTGTGAGCCTAGAGAAAAGAAAGATGACAATTATTCAATTTAAATGTTTGAATTTATTTTGGATGACACTAAATAATTGCCACGTCTGAAGAAGACGGATGACTGAGTTGACATCCTGGCATCAGGATTTCTTCCTAGAAAGAACCATTTCTTGACCGTTGGCATCACTAAAATGGGATCGCGCTAACATGGTAAGTCACACATAAGTTGTGTCTGTCATCCCTATACATCAAACAGAGAACAGGCAATAGTCGTTCCTACGTGGTTTAGAATTTACCTGCAGGGAGAGAATCTCTAGAACACTTTAAGCTTTATAAGATAAATGCAGAAACAAAACGTCTGTGAAGTTCCCAAGCCCAATTTATAAATGAGCTGAATACATGACAAGGTGGTCGGGAGTTACTTGCTCTTTGCCCTGGAAACTGCCCATGGACCTGGGGAAGTTTTTGCATTTAAAAGAACATATTAAAGTATTTCAAACTAAATGAAAATGAAAATACTATTTATCAAAATTCTGGGATGCAGCAAAAGCAGTGCTAAGAGGGAATTTTACAGTGTTAAATGCATATATTTAAAAGACCTAAAATTAATCATCTAAGCTTCTACTGTAGGATACGAGATAAAAACAAGCAATATAAAAGCAGAAGAAAAGAAAGAAAAGTTAGAGCAGAAAGCAATGACATTGGAAACAGGAAATCAAGAGAGAAAATCATCAAAATCCAAATCTACTTCTTTGACAAAAATCAATAAAATTTATAAAACTCTAGCCAGGCTAACCAAGAAAGAAGAGAGAAGACATGAATTACTAATATCAGAAATGAAAAAGGGGTCATCACTACTGATCACATGGACATTAAAAGGAAAATAAAGGAATATTATGAACAAATCTATGTCAACAAATTTTATAACCTAGATGAAATGGACCAATTCCTTGAAAGACACAACCTACTTACTAAAACTCATACAAGGAGAAATAGATAATCTAAATAGGCCAATATCTACTTAAGAAATGAAATCGATAAATAGTAACCTTCCAAAACTAGAAGGTACCAGGCCCAGGCCCAGATGGTTTCACTGGTGAATTCTACACAACATTTAAGGAGGAAGTGGTACCAATTCTCTACAGCCTCTTCCAGAAAACAGAAGTGGAGGGGATGCTCCCTAATTTATTCTATGAGGCCAGGAATACCCTTATAGAAAAATCAGGAAAAAATCAGTATTATAAGAAAGGAAAACTATAGATGAACATAGCTAATGAACATAGATACAAAAATCCTCCACAAAATTAGCAAGTCAAATCCAACTAGATCAAATCCAACAAAAAATTAGCAAATCAAAACTAACAGTGTATAAAAGAAATTATCCACCATGACCAACTGGGATTTATTCCAGGTATGCAAGGTTGGTTCAACATTCAAAAATGAATTAACGTAACCCATCACATCAAACAAGCTAAACAAGAAAAATCACACAATAAATCAAGAGAAGCAGAAAAAGCATTTGACAAAATATACCACCCATTCATGATTAAAGCTCTCAGCAAACTAAGAATAGAGGGAAACGGCCTCAATTTGATAAAGAACATCTATAAACACCTACAGCTAAAAACATCTATAAACACCTACAGATAAAAACATCTGTAAACACCTACGGTGAGAAGCCAGGTGCCTCCCCCTAAGGTCCTGAATCGTGCCGAGATGTCCCTCCCCTTTTTACCACTCCTACTGAACATGCTGCTGGAAGTCCTAACTAATGCAGACAGAACAAAGACCCTTTGGAAGACCAGAAGAACGTGCCTGCAGTTCTGTCTTCTCTGGGCCCTCACACTGTCTTCTCTCCAGGCACCGTCTTCCATGGAGTAACAGACATCCCTGTCCCAAACTGTCGAGCTTTCCACCAGAGCCTGTCTGTGCTGGACCGGACTCCCGCAGCTCTGGGAGGTGGACGCAGGCAGATGCCGGCGACAGGTGACACTCCACGTGCCTCCCTGTGACTTGCATCTGGAGTTGGGACTCTATCCAGATGGCCGAGAGCAGGAAGAGAAGAGCTAGCACCGATCCTCCTTAACCATGTCACCCTTGCCCGTGGCTTTCCTGGGAGTGTCCAGGAGAAAGCCAGGGCTAAAGTGGGCAGCAGTTTCCCCCTCTTCTCTCTTGGTACCACTGGGAAGGTCTCATACTGCTTAAAAATCTCATAGAGCAGAAATCGAGAGGGAAGCACACACACAGCCTCATGACACATCAGAAAGAGGAATGCCCCTCTCTAGAAAAATATACTGTTCATACAGCCAAAACACGAAAAGCAGCTGGAGAAACGCTGTCTATTAATCCCAGCTTGAACAGGTTAACAGCCAGTCACTCAGTGGGTTTCAGGTGCCAATGCAGGCACAGGCACTGGACGTACGCTGGTCACGGGGGATGTGACCACTGTTCCCAAGCAAACCCCACAACCTCGCCAGTAAAACACAACAGAAACTGTTTCAACATAACTCAGGCCTTTCCTGCTTTTGTTTGTTTGTTTTAAAGAAATGCAAATAAAAGTACCTTTAAACTGATTCTCTCAGTCTAGCAAACCCAGCCTTGCTCTGTGTGAAGAGTCACTGGGAATCAGTGAAGCCCTTCACGCCAGAAGACTCCAGCAACATGAAATACGCAGCAGCTCCACAGCAGCCAGAAGCCTGTCTCCCCTGCACGGAGAGCACGCCTTGAAAAAGAGGGCAAGTCAGAATCTGGACGGAAACGTATTTCCCAGGGGATCTGTTTTTCTGGAAAGTTCCCACATATAGTCATGGCCTGCCAAAATCTAGGTCGGTATAAATACGGTAGAAGTGCTCTCATTAATCATTTAGGAAACATTAAATGAAAACACTCCTACACAACTCATGTTATCGAGTCCCCTGCAGTACTGCAGACGCACTCGGCAGCCACAGAATCAGAGCGGGATGCACCAGCAGGGCACAGGCACGGGGCTTCCCTGGCGTGGAGACGGTCTGGCCCTCCCGCCACCCACTCGCCGGGGTGCTGGGCGGGTGGCGTCCTCTGCATTGTGTGTGTGTGTGTGTGTGTATGCAGTGGAAATGCCAAAACATGACATGGAAACAAATTCACGCTAAGCTGCTTTAGGAGGGGATGGAAATGGGGAGCTTTAAAGGCTGAATCAATAATACTTGAGCTTATGACAAAAAAAGTCTGAAGGAAATATGAAAAACATGTTAATATTTGTTAACTATCTGAGTGCTTAATAAAACTCTTTTTTGACATTTAAAAAAACTTAATTTTTGTTGAGTAAAGAGTGGATTCAACCAAGAGGCATCCCAACATAGGACTTCCCAAAAAGGACAGAACTGGGTGGGTAAGAGTACCCAGGACGTGCGTGACAGAACCATCAAGCATCCCCACCTGCGGGAACCATTCCAGCAGCCCGGCGACATCTGGCTCCACAAAACTGTGTGTGAGGACCCTGCGGGAAGCACAGTCAGAGCTCTAGACAGGGGCCTGCCATCCCTCAAGCAGCGGGACGCCGACAGGAAAGACAGCCTTGCCCGGCAGAGGGGACGGGTTCTCACGGTGCCGCTGAGGCTCCGGGCTCAGGCCACTGTCTTGATATCTTCTACTGGCACGACCGGCGCTGAAGCTCTGGGTTTCCCGAGCTGTGTGACAGTTACAGGTGGAGAAGCCCGGTGGCCGGGTGTCACCCTAGTGTATCACATCTGGGTGTGTCCTGCTGGGGTATGGGGACCACACGTCAAGGAGGAGACGCGAGCTGTCTGTTCACAGCCCCCCGCCAGGGCTTCTAAACCCCACACCTGAGAATGAGCTCCGCTCACCACGCTGTGGGCAGTCTGAGATGCTTGATGCGAGCAGCTTCTGGCCCACCCTCTCGGGCCTGGAATTACAGGGATGCACATACAGCAAAGAGGGGAGCAGCAACCCCGACGGAGAGCGCGAAGAGGGAGGACACAGGTGAGGGACGAGCAAGGAGAGTTCAAGGAAGGGGGCTTCTCCAGCCTCCGGTGGCCTGTTCAACAACCACTGCCGTCATTCTTTCTTGCGAACAAGAGTGAGAATTCCAAACAACTGATTAAAAGGCGGCCTGAGTGTGTGAAAACACACACTCCCTGAAAGTAACTCCATGAAAACTGCTAGAGGGCTTCCCTGGTGGTGCAGTGGTTGGGAGTCCACCTGCCAATGAAGCGGACACAGGTTCGTGCCCCGGTCCGGGAGGATCCCACATGCCGCGAAGCGGCTGGGCCCGTGAGCCACGGCCGCTGATCCTGCGCGTCCGGAGCCTGTGCTTCGCAACGGGAGAGGCCACAGCAGTGAGAGACCCGTGTACCGCAAAAAACAAACAAAAAACTGCTAGAAACGTTAGAGGATTTATGAGACCACAATACTCTTCCTTTCTTAGATGAAAATTAAAAAAGAAAATTTCATGATTTTTACTTATGACTCATTATGACTTGTTATGAATATTCTGAATGGGTAAAAATTATGCCCAATATTTAAATAAAATACATTAAAGCTCATTCATAAATGTTATTTATTTGTTTATATCATTATAGCTTCCTTTTAAAACCACATTTTAATGACCTGCTTTGCTTATATACTGGAAGCTAAAATGAAATGAATCAAAATCTCACATTTAGGCTTGTTACACCACAAAATGAGAAGAAAAATGAGTAAACATTCAGCATGTCATCATGGATGAACGTTCACACGCTTTAGCTCAAATATACGTAGGATTTCTGCCTATTCCATAATCTACCTGAGCTGCTTAGTGACGCAGGGCCACCAGCTCCTCTTTATCCCCATCCCAGTGCAATGTAATTCCAGGCAGAATCAGAAGCCTGCATTCAGTGTGCACATCCTCAGGACGAGATGTTCTAAGAGCTGAGGGGAAGGATGACAGAGTTCTACACCTGGACCCGAGGACCTGATTCCTCATTTTACAAGAAACTCGGCGTCGCCTCCGTGAACCTCTGTCCGTGAGGAGAACCAGCAGGGCCGCAGTGGCCACAGGACAGAGCCACTGGGCGATGGCCTGCACGCTCAGAGTTCTGAGCTTTTGTCAGCAGCAGACAAAACACCTGTCGGCACCAGCTGCCAATCCCCGGACCCAGCGGAGGGTCCCGCGCTCTGCCGTGAGCGTGACCAGGCCCGGTGGTGTGGGGGAGGCCGTGGGCAGGCCAGTACGGGAGCCGCCAGGCCACAGTCAGCCACGGTGGGAAGAAACATTTTTTTCCTATGCTGAAGGGAAACATAGCTGCTCCTAACCAGAAGCATGGAAACAGCCGTCTCTTGATTATCAAGGCTGCCAGGTAGAATTTATTGAACAGAAATATCCCCACACTTCCCCACGTAACAGGCCTTTAACCTTTCCATCGAACACCTTTCCACTATTAAGAAGTGGCAACAGAGACACATCCTCATTTGGGGTAGAAGCCTGCTCATCGCCTTCTGCGGAAGGGATGGACCACAAATGGCTAGGAAGTGTCAGTGAGAAAGGAACGCAGGACCTCCCACGCTGGGGGAGTAGCCCCCGGACAACCAGGGGATGCTGGGCCTCTCCAGACGAGCACGGGAGGACGTGGACCCCCCTACAACGCCAGGCGCACGGATGAACCTTACGGAGCGAGAGGACGGATACAGCCCTGCTTCCCAGTGCTGGGGGCTTCCTGGCACAAGTGTGGGAGGGTGACCTTCCAAGAGAGGAGGCGGACGTGTCTGCCTGCCCTGTGCAGACGCCACGGGGCCCCAGAGCAGGAAGCGTGGGCGGGAGAGCAAGGCCGGGGGGCCTCCCACCCACTTCTAACCTGTGGAGCCGCCACTGCTGCTGGGGCCACACCCTGAATGCTTGCTCACCAGGGCTCCTGGCTTTGGGCCCTTCTCGCATGGTCCTCCGGAGACTAGCTGGACCCGATAGGCCACTGGCTGGTAAGAAGTTTCACAAATTTGGGGCGGGAGCTCTGCCACCTGCTTCCTGACTCCGAGCAGTATAGCACGGCTAGTTCACTTCCACTCAGTCGAGCCAACCTCACTGAGACAACCAGTCTGATTTCTGCCCTGTGGTAGGTTTTAAAACCTACCTTTTTTCCCCCTTTTCTACAAGGGGTGAGTTCCTTTAGTCAAAAAGAAGAAAAAGAATTTTTACACTAGTGAGGCTAAAAGTCTAACAGTACCTCATGCTGAAAATCCTCCTTCAAGCCTGGGAAAACTCAGGGCAATACAGACCAACTCCCATTACGTGAAAAGTGAAGATGATGAAGGATGAAGCACTGAGGACTAAGAAAGCCTAACCCCCAACCTTCCCTGTGTCCCCCAAAGAAACAGGATCTGAGATTTAAGGAAAAACAACACAAAAAGAAGTTGAGAAACGTGTTTTCACTTCTAGTCTTCTTAGTTCATCACTTACCTACCAAGTTAAGGAAGATGTTGATTTTTGATGTTTTGAAACTTCTACAAAAATTACCATCTTTATTATTAATTGGGCCTTTGTAGTCTCTTGTTCTGTTTTTATATTTTCTTCCCCAATCAGGCTCTGCATTTCCTGGCAAACAGGACCTTTCTTTGTCGCTCCACGACTGCCTCCAACAGACGACGACCAGCCAATCTTACAAAAGACGGCAGCGCGCTACGGTGTGTCACTCGTGAATCAACAACAGACGAGGAGAACAGCCAGTGCGGTGATGCCTACGCGCGGCCACTCCTAAGCAACTTACACGTACGACCTCATTCACTCTTCATGCCTCTCCAGGAAGAAGCACGACTGCCACCCCTGTTGTACCGATAAGGACACCAGGGCAGAGATGCCGGATCACTGGCCCAAGGTCACACACGAGTTAAGAGGAGGGGCCCGGATGTAACAGGGAGCATGGCTCCAGAGCCCGGGCTTTCAGTACCCCTGCTCATGCTGCCTCTCAGAGGCCCTCCCAAATTGTTTTACATTTAATACAAACATTCGATGGGTTTCAAACATATTTACAAGGTTCTCCACCAGGAGATGTTCATTCTACCTCAAGGCTACTCCAGAAGGCTCTTTGTAACCGGCCCTCTCCCTTCCCCAAGTCTTATTTCTGGCCACCTTCCGACAATTACCCCATGCTGCAGCCCAGTGTCTCCAAATGATGGTCCTGACCCATTGGTGGGCTGCAACCAGACTTTTAAATAAATTAAATAAATCAGAATGGAAATTAGGAGGAAATGGCACAGAATCATTGGCACAGTATTGCTGCATGACTGTCTGTCTGTGTTTCATTTCTGTGTGTACGTTTGCACTAGGTCACGATACAGGATTATTTTTTACTCTGGAGCACAGTCTGCATGTCACCACCTAATCCTCATACCAGATCTTAGTGCCACGGCACATCAGGTGCCTGAGAACGGGCAGACGGATGTGTCAGTGGGTCTGTCCAGCTCAGTGTGTTCAGGAGCCAGAGTGAGGTCACCCTGTAGGTCAAGGCCCACTGCGGGCCGCTTGTCTGATGACCAGGACTGGATATAAGTGCAAGCAAAGCATAGCACATGCAGAAGCACTGACGTTCACCCCAGCCTTACCCCTACGCCCAGGGTACACGTGAGGGTAGTACTCGTAATAGAGATCTGGCTGATCCAGGTTTCCGAAGGGCTCAAACTCCATCTCGGCATTCTGGAAAAGGCCCAGCTTCACCAGCAGTGCCAGCCTCACAAACCAAAGCTAAAAACCAAAACATAATTGAAATAATCGGTTATCTGTGTGTCGCAGGGTCAGAGACTCCTATTCCCTTTTAATTTGATATTAGAGCTCGATTTCAAATACATTAAAACAAGAGCTAAACTAACTTTCTTTCTTGGCCCGTTTGCATAATTACAGGTTTACAAAAACGGATTTGAAAAGGGACACTGCCTCCCGGAAGGAGAGCAGAATCCAGGGCCTGGGGTGAAGGAGGAGGGAGGCCGTGAGCGCAGGGGGAGCAGGCGGCGGAGCTGTGTCGGGGGAGCAGCGAAGGGTGTGGCATCTCGGGGGGAGGGGCATGGGGGGGGCAGCCGGTTCCAGTGGCCAGAACACACGGCACCTTCAGGAAACCAGCGGAGGCCACGTGAAAGGGCAGGGTTGGGGCCTCGGAAGTGACCCAAGTCAACCTCGTTCTACCATGGAGAGAAACGAGGTGTAAAAGCAGTGACCGCGTGGCAAGGGCCGGACTGAAAAGCCGGGCACCGCTCCGAGCGAGCGAGCGAAGGCTGCCCTGCTCCGGTCCGCCGTGCGTGCACGGCCGCCTGTAACCTGGGGGCGGCGAGCGGGGCTCGCAGCTGCAGAGCAGGAAGGTGGCGGCAGTCTGTGGGACGACCGTGAAGAGGGAGCGGGGGTTGGCTCACGCGGGAAGCGGAGCCATGTCTGGGGAGGGCCACCCTGGCCGTGCGGATGGGCTTCAGAGATGAGGAAGAAAAACCTGCCCCGCTTGGGCCAGAGGCCGGGGGACGCAGCGCGTGTAACGTGGCCGTGCGCTCCTGACCGCGCCCCGCCGGCTCCCAGCGGGCAGACGAAGAAACAGGAGCACAGCCCAGACCGCTGCGCCCGGAGGCCTCCAGGGTCCCTCCTTTCACCAGCTCTTCGCGGACTTGGAGAATCTGGAGGCTGGCTCGATTTGGGGGGGGGGGTTCCCACAGAATTTCGAATAAAAGTCAGCAAACGCCCCGTGGAGAGGCGGGAATTTAAGGACTTCTGCGCTGCACCTTCTCGTCAGAGGAGCTTCCCGTTGTTCAGAACTCTCCTTTCCGCGCTCCTCCCTCCTCCTTAAGAACTTAAGGCCCTTCCAGCCCCCAGACGCTGCTGAAGCCAAGAAGGCTCAGGGCAGTACCTGCAGGGAGTCGGCGGTGTGGCTGGTCGGCAGCCCGCTCTTGCCATAGCCTTGGCCGTGGGCCGTAAGGAGCCGCCCGCACAGGTCCACGGCTGCCCTCCAGTTCTTGCAGCTCTGAAAGACACGGGGACACGTCACCAAGGGCTGGGCGGCCCACACGCGAAGGCCGGACGGGCATTAGGCAGGAAGGGTGCCGAGCCGGAGATGCGCTTCAAGACGAGCGAAAGGGAGTATCTTACCAGTTAACCACTGACAGCGCGGGGGCAGAATTCTCTACGAAAGCTCCCCGACCACAAATCCGTAAGGCTGCTTTCCTTTTTAGCAAGACACCTCTATCTTGTGATTTTCATCAAATTACAATCGAATATTTAATTTTAATCTGTGTGCTGGGTATATCTGTATCTAAGGTCTGTGTGTGACTGTAAGTGGTTTATATGTTTAACATGATTCTATGTTCTCAATATGAAAAATAAATCAATGAACTACGCCGACGCAACATGTTCTAGGCCATGTATCCACATGCAGCGCTTCATGTTGTAACTAGAGGGATGCTGGCTGATACCGACACACGGGCTCGGGGACTCGGCCTCACCGTGCCCATCTCTGCCCTCATGCGACACAGAAAGGAGGGCCACCAGGCAAATGGGCGGGGAAACATCACCAGAGGGACCGTTTGACCCTTTAAGAAGCTAGAAGTGGATGCTGGACGCAGGCTCTCCCGACAGAACAGGCACCACCCGTCGCCGCGTCAGCGCACGGCCCAGTCCACACGGCAGAGGCAGGTCAGGTCTGCGGAGCAGGGGGTGAGCACACATCTTTGCACCTGTTAACCTTGGCTCCAGCGAGGAAGGGGGACAGTAAACTGCTGTTTTCAAGGACGCACGAAGTGCTTCTTGAACAAGAAGCCGGGGGTGCCGGGGGAGCGTGTCCAGCCTGTTCTTTCCTCAGTTAGAATTCACATTTCTTTTTATGACACAGTCAGCGAGGACCAGCTCCTCGTGGAGGACCCCTCATTCCTCTTCTTTCTCTCTCACGTGTGTGTGTGCGCATGCCCAGCCCACTTAGTGCAACTGGGCCGGGAAGGATGTTGGTGTGGCACGAGTCCAGGCTCCACGGTGAACTGGCCGTGTGCCCTAACGCAAGCCGCCTGCCTGCCCCAGCCACGGGCACCTCATAGGCTCCTCGCGGCTCCTCGTGACCTGACAGGTCATGGCTTTTTAGTGCTGAGTGATATTCCAGCGTCTGGACGAACCACCGTTACCCATTCACCTGCTGAAGGGCACCTTGGCCACATCCAATCTTTGGCCACGATGAATAAAGGTGCTATGAACATGCAAGTGCAGGCTTCTGTGTGGACATGAGTTTGAAATCCTCTGGGCAGAGCGAGCAGCAGGACTGCCGGACTGGATGGCAGGCTCATCTGGCTTTACAAGGACCCTCAAGGCTGTGCACACCTGCTCTCCACCAGCAGAGAGTGGAGCCTGCTGGCCGCATGCCCGCTGGCACCTGCGGGGTCAGAGCCTGGATTCCAGCCACTCTCATAGGCGTGCAGTTGTCTCTCAGTGTTGCATGGGCTTCTCAACACTTTCTCGCGTTATTTTCCTCCTGCGTTATTTTCCTCACTGGCCCGACAGCCAGCACCAGCTATCGGATTCCTGTCTGCAGGCTGCAGCTGTAACCGGATGACGCAAACCCGATTTCTTAAGATATATCTTGCAGCCTTCCCTTTCCATGATGAGGAGACTGGCACAGAGACAGCGCACCGTCAGGCCTCCTGCTCCGGGGCCATGTGCTGTCCAGCTCTGAGAGCCACTGGTCCATCCTGAGATCAGACTGGAGCCACTTCCCTCGAAACGGTCCCAAGCACGACAGAAACGATTTCCAGGAACACAGGCCTTCCACGGTGGGTAGCTCAGAATTATTTTTAGGCTGGTTAAGATAATTTATACTACAACTATCTTCAGATGCTTTCTCCGGTCTAAACTCAGTGCAATAATCCCTTTCTATGGTAACAGCGGCCGTGTATATCCTCCTTGAGCTGCAAACGTGGAAAGGGACAGGGAAGGGTGTTCCGCTGAGTTCGGACCAGCTCTGTGTGTACATCTCAGCGGGTCCCGTGTGCAGGGCTTGGTGCCCGCCTGCGTCACACACGCTGACCCCTCCTGCTGGTGACACTAGATCGCAACAGAGCGCATGGGGCAGTCTTCCCAGGAAAGGACTTCAGCTGAGAGCGAGGAAGGGATGACCCAGTGAGGAGGGCAGGTGTGAGCAGCCGGGAAGCACAGGAGCAGGAGGGAAGGCCCTGTGGCCCGAGGGAGGGGGGCAGGTGAGGGTGGCAGCCCAGGTGAGGACGGGGGCAGGTAAGGCCAGGCCCCTGCGCAGGCTGCCAAGAGCATGGCGACATTCTGGAAACAGCAGCCCCTGCAGTGAGGAAGAGTGAATCTGAGGGGCCATGCAGATGTCGCCGCAGCATTTGGGAGGGTGCCCAGTCCCTCAGACCCCGTGTTGGCCTGTGGACCACACCCACCGCCACTTGGCCCCTTCCGCAGGCTCCAGGCGGCTCTGTGCACCCTCCGAGGAGGTGGGCGCTCATCTGCTGCCCGGGGACCGAGCGGCCCACAGGGCCCAGGATACTCCGTGGTCCTGACAGGACACACGGCCGCTGCCACCTCGGAGGGACTGTGGACCATGCCCCCTCAATGGCTTGTGACTGGTCCACAGCAAGAAAGGCTCAGAGGCTGAGAAACTTCTACAGGATGAGATGTCTATTGAATAAAATAGTAACAAAAGGGGCTTGCATGTGGTACATCTCATTTTACTCATTATTATTAATTGATATTGAATTTTACAAAAGTTTTAGTCTGCTAAAGACTGGAAAGTCAAAAAAAAAAGAAAAAAAAAAACCACGAGAAAAACCCAAAACCAAACCCCACTGTCCTCAGTGCCGAGCCTGAAAGGCACAGCTGCAGATGCAGAAGGCAGGGGGACAAGACTGGGTGACAACCTGGGCCTCTGAGACACTCGGAGGAAAAGAAACATAAGCAGCTGGCCGTGCGGCCTGTGCCCGCCAGAGACGGGACGTGGGAGAACCTGCCCGTGGAGGGTGGAGGAGCAGAGGGTGGGGCAGCGGCCGGGGCAGGGAGGACGGGCCGGCCAGTCGGGCCGGGCGGCGACGCAGAGCCAGATTGAAGGAAGGTGGTGTCCTGGGAGCAGGGAGGAGACGCGCGCGGGTGGAGGTCAGATCCACCAGATGGGAGGTGAACGAGCAGCGGCGGGCAGTGAGGAGGCAGCTCCGGGGGCCTGCAAGTCGCCAAGCTCCCGGGGGCAGCGCCAGGGACAGCGAGACTCAGTGCTGCTTTCTAACCATTACTCGGAGCCTTACAGAGCAAAGGCGGACCAAGCTGGAGACAGGCCAGCTGCCCACTGGGAAGGATCCTGACTGCAGACCTCTGGAGGCAAGTGCCCGGAGGGAAGGGAAGGGTTCTGTCTGGGGGTGGCGTGGGGAGGTGAGGCCATTCATTGAGGAGTAGGGGGAGGGGTGGGGTCTGAAAAAGCAGGGATCCTTTAAAGAGGCACTGAGAGCAACCAGAAGAGCCCACCGGCACACACACAGGGGACGGGACTTGGGTCCTGGGGACAACGCGTAACCCAACGTAAAACCTGACTCCTTAGTCTTTAGCTTCCTGCGGGCTCAGGGCGGTGGCGAGCAATTAGGGAAACGGCTAACAACGTTCCTCAGGCGCCAGTACAGGTAACTGTCAATTGTGACTGTGTCCTGTCTCCTCCTCTGGGTGAGGTCCTGGGGCAGTGGCCTTGTCTAGGGCACTGGTTTTAGCCTCTAATGGTATTTCTTTACTATGGCCCTTATCACGTATAGATGCTCAAAGATTTGTGAAACATGAAATAGTGAATTCATAGAACTATAAAAGGCAGTAAAAAAAAATAATACATTAGTAATGGAAGAGATGCAAGTCACAATTTACTAGTGAGTTGACCTTCAACAGCTCCCACTGCCCCCCACCCCCCAAAAAAAAGAAAGGAAGAAAAAAGAGGAAAAAAAGCAAATGCCATTGCTAGCCTAAGAAATGAGAAAAAACAATTTTTTAAAAAGAACAAGTCAGGGCAGACAAGGAGACATGAAAGCAAGTACATGCACATGGTACCGGTAAACGTGCACTGCTATACTGTTTCTAAAAAATACGTATTAATAGTCTGTATTAATATGTCTCAAAACTGTCCCTACTCTGACCCAGTCAGTCTCCTCCTAGGATTGATCCTAAAGAAATAATCCAAGGAGGACTGGGTCCAGGACCTGCAGGAAAAAATCCACGTGTAGGTGGAACCATGCAGTTCACACCCATGTTGTTCAAGGGTCAACTGTAATATGGAATTGTGTTTGTATAACACAAATACATATATATATCTATCCATATTCACACAGAGACACACTGCATGTATACACACACATACTAAACTAAATGTTAGTACATAATACCATCATGATATCGCTTATATGTGGAATCTAAAGACAAAAATGATACAAATGAACTTATATATAAAACAGAAATAGATTCACAAACAGAAAACAAACTTCTGGTTACCAAAGGGGAAGTGGTGGGAGGGATAAATTAGGAATTTGGGATTAACATATACACACTACTATATGTAAAATAGGTAACCAACAAGGACCTACTGTATAGCACAGGGAACTCTATTCAATATCTTGTAATAACTTATAATGGAAAAGAATCTGAAAAAGAATATATATATATACACACATATATATGTGTGTATATATATATAACTGAATTGCTGTGCTATACACCTGAAACTAACACAACACTGTAAATCAAATATACTTCAAAAAAAATGTTAGTACATAGTAACTAAGATGTTAACCAACAGTGGTTTACGCAATTAATTTCTCTTCCATTTTTCTGAAGTAAGAACATGCTGTTTGTAAAATGAGGAAGAGAGGTCTGGGACTCAAGGACAGGCTGAACACCTGGTGGGACGACAGCCTCACAGACGCGGCCTTTGTGTCCTGGTCTAGGAACGGATGGTGGCTTGTCCACCTCTGCCCCACGTGATGGGGCCCCAACTCTTACCTGATGTACAGGAACCATAGTAATGCCTGTAGAAATAACACATCATTTTTTCTACCAAGTACAGATGTGTACCAAGCACTACGTACGGCAGCTAAAGCACAAGGGGAGAGGGTTTTTTCTGGGGTGGGTGTGTGGGGAGCTTTAGCTCTAGGACATAAGGAGCCCGTTGACACCGTCCCAGGAAGAATGCGTCTGGGAGCAGAAACATAGTAATGAGACTATCTGATCATGGATATTTATGTATTTTTGAAACAAATAAGAAATAGTTATTACACAGCAAAGACTCCTATCTTATTTTATATCCACTATATATAGGTACCCACCACTAATAAAACATTTAAATGTGTAATAAAATTATCTGCAGTACTTTGCAAATATGAAGTGCTCCATAAATGATTAAAAATAGGAAAATGTATCACATAAAATGCCTTCGGCTCTTGCTAGGATTCTTACACTAAGATATGCTTTCTATATTTCAAACCAGATCACCATTAAAAATGAAGCCAAAACCTACCATCTTATTCATTTTTTTAGTAAATGTAAGTCTTTTCAGAAGTGGCTTCTTTCCTGAGAATAGAAAGCAGACCTGTTTATGCTCCTGTTAGCTTCTTCCCACTGACGACTGAGGACAGTCACTCCCACTCCCCCTTCCTTCCCCCCATATACACAGGTTCCGCATTCAAGGACTCTACCAACCTCAGACTGAAAATATTCAGAAAAAATTCCTGAAAGTTCAAAAAAGCAAAACCTGGACTTGCCTTGCACCGGCAAAGAGTCACGTGGCACTTAGATTGTATTAGGTGTTGTCAGTGACCTAGAGATGATGTCAGGGACACGGGGGATGTGGGCGGGTTACATGCCAATACTATGCCCTTTTATACAGATGTGAGCATCACGGGTCTCGTATCCGCGGGGGTCCTGGAACCAAACCCCATGACACTGAGGGACAACTGCCAAGGAAGACTCACGCCGATACCTGCCACTCTTGGCGGCACGGGCCTTTCTTCGGCTGAGCCCTTTTCTGGTTAATATCACTGGCCGGTAAGTGACATGTAGTCATTTCTAAGCACGCTTACACTAACCCGGCAGCCAAGGTCAGAACGACCTACTTCCCCGGGACAATAACAACAAACAGCGCAAGCAGGGAGCCTGGGCGCCTCCTGCCCGTCTGCCGGCAGCCTGTTTGAGGACTCATCCTGCTCCACTCTGGCCACTGCGGCTCAGGCCCAGAGGTGACCAGACAGCTCCTCTAATCTCTATGTTAAATCTGATTATCTTCTGGTTTGAGAGTCAGACATGGTGGCAGAGGAAACAGAGAGATGAAATGAATTTCTTTGTATCATAATTTAAAAAGAAAAAAAGAAACAAAAAAAGGGAAAGAACATAAAGAAGAAGTTGTTAGAAAAGCTGACCATTTACAATTTATGATTCCCAAATAATATCCTTCCTGACAGAATATTTACGTGGCTTAACTACAAGTTTACTGTGTACTTCGAAGACACTTCCAGGCACAGGAATATTTTTGTTCCCGCCGAGTGGGATCAACACAAACTGTCTTGTCCACCAGAGGCCTGGCAGCAATCAGGGGCTACTGACTGTTCCCAGGGGTTCCAGGAGCGCTGGGTGAAGGGGCTGCTACAGGAGTGTGGCCCAGGCCAGGGGCACCTCGCAGGGGCGTGATGCAGTCAGGGCCGGGCGACAGAAGCAAGCGCAGGCCAGAGGTGACGCCTGCAGGAGAGCTGTGGCCGTGGGACTGCCGCCAGGAAGGAGCTCGCCACACCCCTCCAGCTCCCAGTGCCCCCTCTCCAACGGGGAAGCAGGAGAGCAGGGGCAGGGCAGGAAGGGCCGGAGGACAGACGCGGAGAACGTCCAGGGCTGGCACCGGGTGAACCTGGCCAAGGCAGGTTTTGCGGCCAAACTAGTTCTAGGTCTCCGGGGCTCTCCCGGTCTGAGTTGAGGCTGCGGGGTTAGCAGCTCGTTTTCAAGCACGCACACGAGCCGGGGCATCACAGGCAGCCTTCGCGCTTCATTCTTCCTGCTCGGCACTGTCTGGAGATTCATCCACACTGATGACGTGGCTCTTGTGCACGTGTGTCAACTGCTCCGGATATTAAGGTTTTTAATAAAGTTTTTGGCCAATACAAATCAGACAGCACATTCCTGAATATATCTTCATGAACATATACAGAGTCTTCCTAAAGTATGTGATTAAAAGCGGCACAAGCCATGGATTTTACCAGCTGCTGCTCAACTGCTCTGCAAGGCAGCCCTTCCGGTTCAGGCGCCCCGCCCACGCACCCCTGCTGACACCTGGTGCTACCAACACGATGGGGTTCACACGCAGGACACTCTTGTCTCACTGAGATTTCTGTGGTCCCAGGGAGGCTGAGCATTTTTTCCATGCTTATTGGCTGTCTGGTTTCCATGAACTGCATCTTCATATCTTTCGCCTGTTTTTCTATCGGGCTGTATCTGTTTCTTATAAATTAGACGAAGGTCTTGATGTGTATTTCAAATACCTTCTCTCATTTTTTAATGCTGTTTATGGTGTTTTTGTTAAACACAGTTTTAAATTTCAAAGTAGTCAGGTTATCGATATTTCCTGGAAGGTTTAGTTTTTTGTGTCTTGTTAAGAAGTGCCTCTCTGGCCTGAGTCTCTTCTATTTTTTGAAATTACTTCACTTGGAATTCCCTTCTGGGTGTGCTTAGAAGCAGCTGTCTTTTTATTTTCCCACTTGAACATCCAGTTAATGCCATGCCCTTCATCCATCAGTTCATTCCCTTCTTTCCCCAATAACCTGCCTTGCGGCTCTTCCCACACATGTACCCCGTGCCAATCCTGCATGGCCCCTCGGTGTGGGGACCGTCCCTGGCCTCCGTCCTGCCGCTGTGGCGGGCAAGCGGCTCCTGCTTCACTTTCACTCTTTCTAGCTCTTGTCCTTGTGTGAGTTTCCAGTGAGCATGCAGGGTGGACACCGCCTCTATTCCACATGTCAAGCGTGCGCACGTGTGCATACATGTACGTGTGTGTGCGCGTATGCACAGACATGTGCGCTGGATGCAGGGAGGTGGGGGTTACTTCTCCAGCATCGAAAGGGTGAGCACTGCCTTCAGCTTTCGGATGCTCTTTCGCTCCCCGGACTTGCCTGAGAGGTGAGGTAGAGCCGGCAGGGTCAGGGTCCCTCTCCGTTCCTGGAAAAAGGCTGGAGGAGACAGGGCTGGCCTCTGCTCCCTCCTCTCCATCTCCCTGCACAGCTCTGGGTGGCCTGATGGGCGAGCCAGGTAGCAGGTGTGCAGGAGGGGATGAAGGAGACCTGAGGACAGGTCGGGGCGACCACACAGCATTGGCTCTAACGCCCAGCGCCCCCTTCCCTCAGGACAGCGGGACCTCAAGCTCCGCAACCCGCGCGAGCCGGGGCCTGTGATTATAGGCCGCCTGCTGCTTGGTGATAATTACGGATTTCTCCAGAGTGTCTTGTGCTATTTCTATCTCATTGTTTTCCACCTCTAGTTCCCATTCTTGGTGGTCCTCCTCCATTTTCAATAGTAGATGTCAGAAATGTTTTGGTAAAAAAATCGTTTTTAAAATTAGAATTTAAATATATCATGTTAATCTTTAAGTGCTGTGGAGAAAATCTTAAAAATCTCATAATTATTGTATATGACATGTAGAACTCTGATAATGAAGGTATTTAGATATGGGAAAAAGATCTAAGCTTAAATAAATATGACTTTTTTAAAACTAGGAAGTAAGATATAGACTCTATTTGAGAAACTGAACATAGGCATTCCACAACTTCCAAAAGATGAGAAAAATAGTCCAATAAAAATCACTCAAGTAACTGATAGTATGTACATAACTCTTCCCCACCCACAACTCAAAGGAAATCATTAACGCCACAATGAATGACACCACTGAAGTGATTAAAATGTCTTTCTCCAGAGGCTGTGACATTCATTTCCCTGTAAGTTAACAATCTCAGAATACTCTGACATTACTTAGGAAAATACACTGAGAAACTCTTCCCTAGTCTTAAAGACGAGAGCAATTATTTTAGGACATAATTAAAATGCCAGGGCAAGGTAACGGTCTTTTTATGAATACATCTCCCACCTTAAACAGGTCTCCTTGTTAGGACTGTTAATAAAATTTCTACTGGCCTCAAGTATTTTCAATGTATGAAAAACAATCAAACCACTGCATACATTTATTAACAGCAGGAATAATCAAAGGAGGTAAAAGATGGCCTGAGAATTAATGACACTGACTGTGTGTGGCTCCGTGTATCTTCTCTAAGCTTATCATTACAAGTCACACTTTGGGTACAGCCGACTGCTCACGACACTGGCCAAGTAAAGGGAACGACAGCGGCCCACTGCCCAAGGGAGACATGTTCATTCCACCAGATTCATGTGGCCGTGGACACAGTTACCTTCTAAGACCTGTAACTTCATTAACAAACGATAATGTATAGAGACACTTAAAGGTTTGCTGTTCCCTCTCTCTTTTAAAAATAGAATATCTCCACATCTTTCCTTCCCAAAGCTTCTCATTCATGGGAATAAGTCTAGAATCACTTCAGTGAAAGAAACTCAATGAAACATTTGATTTACATTTACTAAAAACTAAACTTTAATTGGTTTCAACGTGAAAATGTCAGCAAACCACCTAAGCAAGTGTTTCTTTCTTCTTTTCTTTTTTTTAGGTCTCTCTCTCTCTCTTTTCTTTAAGCAAGTGTTTCTTACTGACCTTTTTGAGGACACAAGCTTTTGTAACATCATAAAAGATGCTGTGGGGCAGACAGTTTCCAGTGGCTCACAGGCCACCAGAAGCATCTGCCCCGCCCAGCTTAAAATGCCTGCAGTCAGAGTTTCCTATTTCAGAACAGCGTCTCTGTCTGGTGTTTGCACTTACTCCTGTTAATGAATAAAGAAAGGCTTTTGTGCGCATTTCTGGGGAATCCACTCATTTAATAATAAACCTTCTATGCCAAGTGGAGAAAACAGTATTTTAAGAAAATCAACATAAAATTATTTCACTCTAGTTATTTCTGATGAAGCATATTTAATCAAAGTATATACTGCTTCAAGTAATTTGATCATTTGAAATCATGCTTTTTAAAAATTGGACTTAAAAAATAAAAAGTACGTTAACATGATGCTCCTTGCTGCACAGGACTGGTTATCTAATCCAACAAAATTCTATTTACGTGCAAGGGCTCAGGATAAAACACTCGAAGTAATTAACTGGAGGTTAAATATTATGAAGGGAAGCAGGACTTACCAAAAAAAAAACACACACACACAGAAAATCAATACATTGTTACTTACAATGAGCTGTTTCAATCCAACAAAAGACTGTTCTACCGAGTTGGCGTTTAAGACCTGTCTCTTTGCTGCAGCTTTTTCACCCAGGAAGCGAAGCATTAAGTCTTTAACTGCATCTCCCTTGAAAGAATGTAAGAAAAACATGTCAGGACAATAAAATGTTAATTAAACTCAGCTAACCAGAACCCACAGCTATAACCCAAATTTCCTTTTTCTCCGTTGGTGTATGGAGGTCAAAATGTGGTTACAGCAGAGTCAAACTTCAATCAACCAGACGCTAAGGTATCACGATCTTTAATAAAATGTGCAGTTTAGAACGGCTCTTTCTTTTGGAGAGGAAGCAGTGAAGCACCAGCGCCTGTACCAGGCTTATGTAAGGGGCACAGCAAGCCAGGCGGGGGGCCGGAGGCGCGGGGCACGGGGGGCGTGAGCGACACCGCCCCTGGGAGAAGCAGCGTGCACGGTGGGACCCAGGCTGGGGCGGGCAGGCCCGAGCGCCCTCTGCCCGCATCCCGCCAAGCTGCTGGCCGGCCTGGGCCCCCGGGAGCCCCTAGGGCCTGGCTAGAGTAGTTAGTGGTGGCCCAGGGCACTGCCTTCCGCCCAGGGCTGCATCTCTCCCGAGCCCAAGGAGAGCAGGGGTCTCTCCCTCTGCCGGGCCCTCCGCTCGGGGAGCGGGCTGCTCCGGAAAGGCCCCCCCCAGCCTCCACACAGGGGCTCTCTCAGCCCAAGCCTTGGGTTAGACCCGCCTGCACCTGGGCTGAGTGACCGTACGGGCAGACAGATGGGCGAGGCCAGGGGAAAAGGGATCATCCACGGCCAAGTGACCCAGGAGGAACCTGGGAGGAGCCAGGACGGAGGCCCAGGTGCTCAGAGACCAAGCCGCATGTCTCACAGAGGGGCAGAGATCTAGAAGCTGCAGTTCTATGATTTTTTTGCTTTCAGAGGATAAGGTGAAATACTTCAGATGCCAGAACCACAGAAGTGGCTAACTGATCTAGGAGGGATAATTAAAGGGTGGAATAAAAAGAACTCAGCCATATGGCTCCATAAAGCTTTGCACAAATGTAGCTCCTATCAGACAAGGAGCTTTATCCGAGCCAGAGGAACTGCGAACCAGGAAAGTGCAAAATCACATCTTCATGCCGCCGAGGGAAGACCCATCTAACTTCTCCATCATTGCAACCGTCTCAGTTAATAGGACCACACTGCGAAAATCTCCTGCCCTTTAAAACTCTCTGTTAGTTAACACCTGAGTTAGCAGGGAAGTTCCTGAGACACGAGCGTATGTAGAACTGACAATCATCTCACCTCTGAAAGCCCAAAGACGCGACAAAACGCCCTAACATGGACTGGCTCTCGCCGTGTCACTCAGCTGAAGGCAGTTCTGACACGGGGGTCACAGCACCTTTGCCGCAGACCCTCCATGCTCACTGGAGCGAGGGGAGCAAGCTTCCTCCGCAGGATGTCTTGTGAGCTATGCGGGGTGGGATCCACCTAGAACCCCAGGGGCCCCTTCCAATCCGCAAACCTTCAGGGGAGGGCACCCAGGGCAGGGGAGCGTGGGGAGACTGAGTGTGAACGAGTCAGGTGCTGGACCTCAGCTTGCAGAGGGCCTCCCCCGCTGCAGCGTGGGAACGGCTTCAGCAGTGCCTTCTAAGTTTTAATGGATGAAGTCAAAGCAAAACCCAGAGCAGCTGACTCCCAGAGCACGGGCCTCGGGCTTTACTGTCAGGAAGCCTGACGACACACGCGGTCACAGGCAGTGGTGCTGAAAGGACAGTGGCCCAGCCTCGCCTGGCGCTCTGCCTGGGCACCAATGAGAAACACGGCTGCTCCTCCCGGGAGGGCTCTGTCCTCTTAGTCCCGGGGGAGTGAAACTGCCCAAAAAGACGACATCCCAACAAACAGAAACAAAACAAACTCCAAACTCAAGGTTGTGGAGACATCGGAACCCGCATACGCCGCTGGTGGAATGTAAGACGGTGCAGCCGCTTTGGAAGACAGCTGGGATGTTCCTCAAAGTGTTAACCGCAGGTTTACTACGTAACCCAGCAGTCAGTGGACCCGCACAGTTCAAACCGTGCCGTTCAAGGTCAACCGTATGTGACAACAGAAAGGAGTGGTGCACTGACACATGCTACAATTCGGATGACTCTTGAACATGTTTCCGTGAGAGAAGCCAGTCATGACAGACCACGTGTCGTGTGATTCATCTGTATCAAGTGTCCAGAGAGGAGAATCCAGAGAGACGGAAAGCGGGTCAGGGGTTGCCTGGCGCTGGGGTGGGGTGAAGGGGTGGGGACTGAAAGCAAGGAGGTCTGGGGCTTCCCGCTGGGGTGATGAAAACGTTCCACAAATTGATGTGGTGATGGCCGCACAACTCTGTCAAAAATCTAAAAACCACTGAATTGTAAATTAGATGTGTGAATTATATGGTATGTGAATTGTATCTTAATTAAGCTGTAAAGACAAAAACAGATCTAAACCCCTTTCGTAGGGGGCCCTAAACAGATCGGTATTTAAGGGAAGCTGTTCACTGATACATCAGATTTAGAACGGCTGCAAAACGGCTTGCACCGGCCACTCCAGACCTTCCGTATCTCACACACACGTTCAACATAGGTCAGCATCCTTCACATCAGGAACCTAAGAAAGGGGAGCCAGGCCCACCTGTGAAGGTGGCGAACAAACTCAGCGGCGGCAACTTCTGCTTCTGTCCGTCACAGAGTGACCCAGCCTGGGCTTATCGTCCTAGTGTAAACAGCCAGAACACGAAAAACACAGACACAACAGGTGTCTTTCGACACAGAGAAGGATGTGATCTGAGACGAGGGAGACAAGGAGTTGAGCTCTTGAACCCAAAGGCAGCTGTGGACGCAGTGGTGCAGGGGTCACACCGAGCACAGGGAACTCGCCGAGCGGGGACTGGCTGGGAGCTGGAGGGCAGCTGGCCGGACCTGGCAGTCAGAGCACCAGACAGGACGGAACCCTACAAAGGGCAGGGCTGGAAAGCCGCATGGGCCCGCGAGGGTACCGCTGAGCGGTAAACGGTGCGTGTGAAGGGTGGACAGGGAGCCGGGACAGGGCTGTGAGCTCACTTGGGGCTGAGATGTCCAGTCCAGGCGACCACTGCAGAGTGCTCTCGGACACACAGGCACTCGGTACAGGCGTCAGAAAGGTCACCCAAGTATGGAAGCTACTCTAAACTCACCCTGAGAAGCTAAAAAATAAACCTGAAAAGGATCAAAGGAATCTGCTGGCTAGAACAAAATACAAGTGTTTTTGAAGGAAGATGACAAAATATAGACACTCAACATTAGGAGAGCCACAGCATCCACCCTCTGATAGAAAACACAGGCACACGTGACTCATGACCAAAAGAAAAGGTAAATACAAATAGGCTCGGCAATTACAGCACTGATGGAATTTTCAGAATACAACTGCGCAACAGCTATTATAAATGTGCTCAAAGATCTAAAGTAAAACTTGAACAGAATGAGGAGAGAAGAATATATAGAAAGGAACTAAAGGGAAATTACAGAGACAAAAAATACAAAACATTTACTGACTAGCATCAGCTGCAAACTACACAGTGCAGAAGGAAAGAGGAACAAACTGAAGGACAGAATGACAGAATCCCAAAGTACAAAGAGAAAAATGATTGAAAACAAAAACAGAAACAGATCTTTCATGACCTCATTAGTAATATCAAGTAATATGTGAAACTGGAGTTCCCAGAAGCAGAGGAGAGAGTGAAAAACAGAAGAGCTAACTGAAGAAGTAATGACCAAAAATGTTCCAAAATTGATGAAAATAATAGAGCCACAAATCCAACAGGGTGAATGAAACCTAAGCAAGATAAACATAAAAGAAAACCATGGGAAGGCACATCAGAATCAAACTGCTGAAAACCAGTGATAAAATCTTAAAACCAACCAGAGGAAAACATATACACTAGGTACAGAAGAGCAAAGATAAAAATTACTACAGACTTCAATCAGCAACGATACCAACTGGCAGATATGGAAGGACACCTTCAAAGTGCTGAAAGGAATAAAGCTGAGTCAACCTCCAAGTCTACGTGTTGTAAACACACTGCATTTCCAGTAAAAAGAGCTTTGATAGTGAAGATGAAATTTCTTCAGACTTAAAGGGGAGAGAATTCATAGCTAGCAGACCTGCAGGAACAGGTACGTCTTCGGCCATCCGTAGGTTTCCAACACAGGGACTTAGCATGGTCCAGGAAAGGGATTTTCACAAACTGTGGGCTTCCCTGATGGGATTCCCGTCAAATCCAAATTGCAGGAAGGGCGAGGAGGGAAGGAAAGAATCAGGGGGCAGAATCAGACAGGGTGGTGGAAAGGCCCAGTCTCAAGTCTGGACGTTGGGTTTCCAGATCCACCAGCAAGGCCACAGCATTCTGAGTCCCCACCCTACTATCTTCCCTTCACGATCTTACTACCTTTACCACTGACGTTCTGCTGCTTCCAGTTTACTTATCTCTTCTGTCTCTCTCCCTCCCCCTCCTTTACTTCCCCCCTCTCTCTCCTTACTGAACAAGCTTCATACAAATATTCTCCAACTTCCATTCTTCACTGGTTCTGAAAATTTCTGAACGATCATTTCCCCACAAACTTTCCATTTATCTCTTTAAGAACACAGGCCATCTAAGACTCTAATTAGTTAAAAATGCCGACATTCCTCTTTTGATGCTATATGGTTGGATGAAGTGTTACACGCTCACCTTCATGGCCTCTAACTTAACTCAGACTGCTATAGAAGTCACTTCATAAGGAAACAATTTAACAATTTTCCCCCAAAATTTTATCCTATAGGAAGGAATTTTTAATTAGGCACCAACAGGTGAGCAATTTGGAAAAATTTCGAGGTGTTTTAGAAAGCTGACTTAGAACAATGCTGCAACAGTTACAGTGGCACAGGGAGAAACTTGTGAACAGGTAAATCCAACAAATGCTTGGCTGACCTCTTACAAGCCTGGTGTGCACAGTGAGTTAATAGATGTGTTCTACCCTGATCTTAAGGCCTCTGGCAAATAAACACAGCATTTCCAAGGTAAACCACAGTTTTTCTTTT
The DNA here is from genome assembly GCF_003676395.1 of Aethalodelphis obliquidens. NCBI lineage: Eukaryota > Metazoa > Chordata > Mammalia > Artiodactyla > Delphinidae > Aethalodelphis > Aethalodelphis obliquidens. The sequence goes on from NW_020837956.1 coordinate 41,426,253, forward strand.
CTATCCTGGGAATGAAAAGTTCTTTGAAGGATAGTATACAACTGAAGAGACACAGGTGAAGAAACAACCAGCACATTTGTTCTATGGGAAAGTCAAAGACATTTTAGGAACTATTCTTAATTCATATTTCAGTTTACCATGAGGTTTCCAAAACAATCACTGTGAATTGCAAGAGGTACGGAAGACATTGCCTTCAGATTTAAAGGAAGCAGAAAGGAAACACGCTGTCTCCTGGCTGGCCGCTAGTGTGGGTCCTGCCCATGCAGTGGGCGCCCCGACCCTGGCTGATCACCCAATGCCCTGCTTATTTCACAGTAGCCACCTGGAAGCTTCAAAGCTGCAGAGGAGCTATCACAGAACCCGTGCTTTTCACTGGTAGAAAGGGCCTCCATGCCTGATTCAATCTGGGTTAAACTAGGAACGAACATCAGCACTTTGTGTTCCCAACTCAAGAACGACCAACATGCTTCACTGCAGGAGACGACCCAGCCACCCCGGGGCATTCAGCAGCCCCGGCCCTGTCCATGAAAGCTCATGTGCTCAGCCCAGCCCTTTAGGCGACCACAGTGAAATACCTCTACATGGTTCTAAATGCACCCTAGGAGCCCTGGGCCTCAGCACCCTGTGCGGAACCACTGGGTTAAGTCATCAAATCCTGAACATCAAATATCCCTGAAATCAGAGTCCATAACTGTGATTCACTGAAAAGACCCTGTGAAGGTAAATTCATGTTCAGTACATTCTGCTTGAGAGGGTGGAGAAGGGGGCTGAGGACAGTGCCTGGTGGGCAGCAAGCCCACAAGGAAGATGCGCTTAGTGAGCAAATACGCTGTAGAGACGGACGTGCAAAATATCTGGAACCTGCAGGCTTTCACTTCAGTTACTGAGAAAAACAGCCAACTGGCCTCACTTCTCCAGCAGCCACTCTACTTCTTATGGGATTCGGCCTCACGGGGCTCAGGGCTCCACTGCCTGCACCGGGCTTTCTGACCCCGCCAAGTGTGTGGGAAGGGGGACTCCTTCCCCCGGGAGGGCCTGCTGAGGACCGCACGGTCCTCCTTCAGTTCCCAGAGGAGAGACCCACGCAAGACCTCATGTGGCACAGACACTGATGATCCCACCTGCAACCCGGGCGGGACAAACTACACCTGACATGCAACTGAGCTAACCTCACGTGGACGTACACACATACCTACAAAAACATTATCACGTAAGGCAAGCTACATGCCATCTTATAAAATACGAACCTCATTAAGTATTTTGCTATAACATCATTTTTATTTTTTCTTTTTTTCACGATAAAAATATTTATTTCAATATAACATCATTTTTAATACCTACGTAAACATTCCACTGAAAAAACAAGATGTGTCAAATGTATTCAACCAGCCTTTTGATAATGGACTTTCAGATGGTTTCAGGTTCTTTGCAATTATAAACCTCACTCTGATGGGCAGCCCCAAAGCTGGGTATTTGTACATCAGTGAGATTATTTCCTTACAAATAATTCCTAAGGGTGGAATTTCTGGGTCAAAGGATATGCGCGTTTGGACGCGCGTTTTACAACTTTACTTAAGAAAGTTTGTACCAAATTATCAGTCCCACCAGGGCTGCTTAAGCAGGCTATTTTCTCACATTCTAACAAACATGGAATAATTATAAATAACTTAGACAACAGAAAATGAAAATAACTTTATCACCTTTGATTACTGGTAAGATTGAACTTTTTAATATTGCTATTTACTGTATGTAATATTTATATATTTTAATGATTTATTATTTTGAGGGGCCATTCGTATTTTTTTTTTTTACCAAATCTATAAGAACTCTTTCTACATCAAGCACATTATATGTACTGCAGATATAGTTTTCCATATCTAAAAAGAGGAACGGGGATTTATCATTTACTAGAGCTCAAATGTCATAAATAAACTGATCACGCAAAGTTCAGAACTACTTCAGAGAACTGTTATGCAAATACCTTGTTAGTACTTATTTCTAAGACTCTGATTAGTACCTAAACCACATTATATCAGAGAAATCAGCAGGGTTCCAAATTACCTAGTGACATCATAAAGATTCCCGCAATCAGAATCTTTGGAACTGCTGAAAAATAAGGGTTTTTCAATCCTTGAAAGGTTTTTTACACATGGATATACATGAAACACAAACAGATGAAAAGCAATGAGCTGCGGACACAGAATCACCAGTTCTGCTGAGAAGCATCCAGCAGCCCACGTTCGCTCTAACGCCCCTGTGCTCTCACCTGGATGTTGTCGAACTTGAGGCCCGGCATGGTGAGGTCCTCCTTGCCCACGAACACCGTGCTGCACTGCTGAGTGGTGACTGAAATCAGCACGCTCCTGGTCGCCTCCCCGGGAATCCAGGCGTCGTTTCTCCGGTCCATCTCGCTCATGCTCAGGGCGGTGGCAAAGGGGTCCTCGCTCCCCGCAAACACAGCCTGGATCTGTGAAAACGGTTTTGGAGACTGAGGAATTTCCAGAGAAGCTGTGGAAACACCTGACTCTGATCTTTCCGTCCCTGGGGAGTAAGAAGGGTCAGCAGAACCCAGGGAGTCTTCCCCCACTGGGGTAGCGGCGAGTGAAGACAAGCTTTCAGGAATCGAAGGGCTGGCGTTGGGATTACTGACGGAGATGAAGGTGGAGGTTGTGAAGGAATCAAAGAAGTCCGAGGCCAAGGAGTTAGTGCTGGTTGTATCTCCAAAAAATTTGCTCAGGCTAGGGCTCGGCTGGACCACCTGAGGAGGGGTCCTGGCGGCCGCTTCGCTCACGCCGCTGAAACTGGGCGATTTCACCATCTGGGACTCGAAGCCATCGCGCAGGACCTGGGACTGGGAGCCGGCGGGCAGCGGCTGGCTGAAGATGGTGCACATGGGCACCGGCTCGTCTTTGGGGGACGGCTGCCGGGGGGACAGCCCTGATGCCGGCCCCGCTGCGGGCGCCCTCACGTCCCCTGGGCCCAAGTCCTCTGCACCCTCGTGCTCAAAGGTGGGCAGGTCTTTCACCTCCTCTTGCTCTGGGTCTTCCTTCAACGATGCTCTGCTGTCGGGGGTCATGTCCGAGACGTCTTTAGGTGTGTCCTCTCCCTCACTTTCACCATCATCACTCAGAGCGTCCAGCGCTTCTTCATCGACGACGCTTTCCCGTCTGTGATCTGCGCCGCCTTCTGCAGTCTCCACGACATCCTGCAAACAACCCAGGTCCCCCGCGCCATCCTCGCTGTTGTTCGGGGAATCAGAGATGAGGACGCTCTCCATCATGGGCTCGTCGAGCTTGTCCACTAAGTTATTCGAGTCTTCTGACCCAAACTCGTCTCCACCGAGATCAATAGTTTCCTCACGATAGAGGAGCTGCCGCTGGTCTTCCTGGGGCCCTTGCGGAGCCATGCTCTGGGCTGGCCCCTCGGCTGGGCCACTCTGCTCGGGCGCCTGCTGCTCGGCACCTCTAGCACTCTCCATGGTCACCTGAAACAAATGCACATCAACTCATCAGCTTACATCTCAGTTACTATTACGATGATTTTATCTTACTGAAATTGTTTTTGAATTTATAAAAATGGTGACTTCGTGTCCTTGTAATGGTGGATACACATCATTATATACATTTGTTCAAACGCATAGAATGTACCACACCAAGAGAGAGACAACGTAGACTGTGGACTTCGGGTGATTATGATGTGTCAACACAGGCCCATCAGTTGTAACCAGCGCACCATCTGGCGGGGATGTGGATAACGCGGGAGGCTCTGCCTGTGTCGGGGCAGCAGGGAGATGAGAAGCCTTTGCACCTTCCTCTCAATTTTGCAGGGAATCTAAAACTGCTTTAAAAAATAAAAGTCGGCTAAAAATGTTTATCAGTTTATCAGCTATATATTCAAATGGTTTAAAATTCAACAGCCTCCATTTCTCCAGCCATTTATTTATTTTTGTGGTAAAAGACATATCATATAAAATCTACCACCGCAATCACTACTAAGTGTATAGTTCAGTGGCATTGAGTACATTCAGTTTGTTGTGCGACCATCACCACCAGCCATCTCCAGAACTCTTCTCATCCTGCAAAACTGAAATAAATAATACAATAAACACTAACTCCCCATCTCCCGCTCCCCCAGCTCCTAGCAACCACCATTCTCTTGTATGTCTCTATGAATCTGACTACGCTAGGGAGGGACCCTAAATATGGTATTTGTGGAATGACGTGGTATTTGTCCTTTTGTGTTTGGCTTATTTCACTGAGCACAATGTCCTCAAGGTTTACCCATGTTATTGCATATGTCGGAATTTCCTTATTTTTAAAAAACGATTATTATTTTTTATTTATTTTCTGCTGTGTCAGGTCTTAGTTGCGGTGTGCAGGCTCTTCACTGCGGCGTGCGGGCTTCTCTCTAGTTGTGGCGTGTGGGTTTTCTCTCTCTAGTTGTGGCGTGCAGGCTCCAGGGCCCGTGGGCTCTGTAGTTGTGGCACGCGGGCTCTAGTTGAGGTGCGTGAGCTCAGTAGTTGCGGCACGCAGGCTTAGTTGCCCCACAGCATGTGGGATCTCAGTTCCCTGACCAGGGACCAAACCTACGTCCCCTGCATTGTAAGGTGGATTCTTTACCACTGGACCACCAGGGAAGTCCCAGAATTTCCTTATTTTTAAGGGCGAGTTAATATCCCATTGTACGTACATACCATGTTTATCCATTTATCTGTTGATGAACACTTAGATTACTTCCATCTTTTGACTACTATGAATACTGCTGCTGTGAACATGGGTGTACAAATATTTCTTCGAGACCCTGCTTTCCACTCTTTCGGGTAAAAACCCAGAAGTGGGATTCCTGGATCATTCATGTGGCAGTTCTATTTTTAATCTTGTGAAGAACTACCCAAACTATCTTCCATTAGTTACACCATTTTACATCCCCACCAAGAGTGCACAACGGTTCCCATTTCTCCACATCCTCACTAGCACTAGCTAATTTTCTGTCTTTTTGACAGTAGTCATCCTAACGGGTGTGAGGTCTCAGCCTTTTAAACCCTACTCATTCTTTAAGACGCAGCTGAAGTTCCGCCTCTGCCCTCAAGCCTTCCCAAGACAAGACTACTTCAGCCTATAGTAACAACATATACAAAAATAAACTCAAAGTAGATTAAAGACCTAAATGTAAGACTGGATACTATAAAACTCCTAGAGAAACACACAGGCAGAACACTATTTGACATAAATCGCAGCAATATTTTGGATCTGTCTTGGAAGTCAAAGGAAAAAAAAGCAAAAATAAACAAATAACTAAACTTAAAAGTTTTTGCACAGCAAAGGAAACCTTGACAAAAGGAAAAGACAACCAACTGAATGGGAGAAAATATTTGCAAATGATATGACTGATAAGGGATTAATATCCAACATATAAAAACAGTTCATACAACTCAACATCAAAAAATCAAACAACCCAATTGAAAAATGGGCAGAAGAACCAAACAGACATTTTTCCAAAGAGGAAATGCAGATGGCCAACAGGCACATGAAAAGATGCTCAACATCGCTAATCATCAATGTAAATCGGAACCACAGTGAGATACCACCTTACACCTGTCAGAATGGCTATCATCAAAAAGAACACAAAAAATGTTGGCAAGGGTGTGGAGAAAAGGGAACCCTCCTGCACTGTTGGTGGGAATGTAAGTTGGTGCAGCCACTGTGGAGAACAGTATGGAGGTTTCACAAAAAATTAAAAATAGAACTACCATATGAGCCAGCAATTCCACTCCTGGGTATATATTCAAAAAAAGAAAAAACACTAATTCAAAAAGATACACATACCCCAATGTTCATAGCAGCATTATTTACAATTGCTAAGATATGGAAGCAGCCTAAGTGTCCTTCAACAGATGAATGGATAAAGAAGATGTGGTATGTATGTATGTGTGTATATACATACACACACACACACACACACACACGTACACACAATGGAATACTACTCAGCCATAAAAAAGAACAAAAATTTTCTATTTGAAACAACATGGATGGACTTGGAGGGCATTATGCCAAGTGGAATAAGTCAGAGAATGGCAAATACTGTATGATGTCACTTATTTGTTGAATCTAAAAAATACAACAAACAAGTGAATATAACAAAAAAAGAAGCAGACTCATAGGTACAGAGAACAAACTAGTGGCTACCAGCAGGGAGCGGGAGAGGCAATACAGAGGTGGGGGCATGAGAGGTACAAAACACTGGCTATGAGACAGGCTACAAGGATGTACTGCACAACACGAGGAATATAGCCAATATTTTGTAATAACTGTAAATGGACTGTAACCTTTAAAAATTGTATCAAAAGAGAAAAAAACAAAAAAAGTAACTATACTCAGCTGGTCTCTAGGTAAGATTACTTTTTTCTCTGTCAACACTTTCATCACAGTATTGCAAATTAGCTCTCTTTCCCTTTTATAGCCTGGACCACCCTGAGATCCAAAAGCAGGATTACTTTAAAGTAGGTTCAAAGTTAAACATTTTGGAGAAGTTTCTTGACCAGCATAGTCAGTTACTAATTCCCCATTTACTACATATTCACTTAATAATTATTAGCTATAAATAAGTCAAAAATACAATGAAAAGGAACGAAAGCCCCTTTACTTGTAATGTTTCACAGCTCCAATGGGAGGCTGCCTCAGGAACATCAGAGTGGACGAACCCCAACGTGTAAGGCTCTTCCCTGGTCCTCCCCAGGCAGGACACGAAGACTAAGCATGAAGACCACGGAACGGCAATGACTTTGTTTAACCTTTGCAACAGCCAGACGAGACAGGCATCGGCTGCCCCAAAATACAGATGAGGACACTAAGAACCAGAGAAGTGATGGGACTCATCTGACCAGGAATGGAAGCAGGGCCCCGGACTAAGCCCCTGAGGACTCAAGTACCCCGCGCCCACACAGTGCCCGGGAGATGCCAGGAACCACTGCTGGTTAACCGGGCCCTTCTCGGAATAAAAACAGTGCAGATGATAATGCCAGATGCCCCGTTACTACGTTAATGGACACCTGTGAAAAACTGTATGATATAAGGTCCAATACATACAATTACAGGAGAAGGTGAAGAGTATCAAAACTGGCAAAATCACAGATACCTTCTTTATATGCAGGGAAAAGTGGAGAAAAGTCTACTCTTAAAGTAAGCAGAAGTCACTGCCAGGTTAATTGGTGTGTATTACAAGATACAGAGAAAGACAGACTAAAATGGGGGCACCTAGGAAAGACTGTGCACAGATGACCTTGAGCTGCTTCTCACCAGGCAACGCAATAAGAGAAGACTCATCACTACCGAGACCCATTCATTATGCGGACTGGATCATCACAGCAAGAAACAACTGCTTAAGCAATAATTAAAGAAACCCAGATTGAAACTATGATTTTAAAAAATGTGACCTGCGAAATAGGCAAAGATTTTTAGAAGTGACAGTTCTGGGGAATTTTAGGGAAACTTACTTATTGGCAAGGGGAATGCAACCTTTCTGAAGAACAGCTTGGCAAGGAATAAAACTCTGACAAGCAATTCTGCGTTTAGCAACTCACCTAAAATTCTTGTTTTTAAAGAAATCATCTTCTGAAAGGAAGAAAGCTAAGAGGAACGCTCTTTCAAGTCAATGCTTAAGTCTGTAACTATGTTTTGATTCTCTCCAGTAACCTTGTTTCTAATCCAATCTCATTTAGAAAATCAATGTCACCTGTTTCCTAGTGACACTGTTTACACAGATGTTACCCAGCCCAGAGTAAAAATTAAATTGTTTACCTTAATTTCTGAATGGAAACTACACATTTATCAGAAACATCGCCAAAGGACTGGGCTGAGACGCCCTGCAAGTCAGGGATCATTGCTCGCCGAGCGCCACTGTGTCTCAGACACCAGCTACATTAAGGCTACATTACTGGCTCTCAAGGAGATGACAGAGAGGAAACTAAGTAACTGTGACACACACGCCACTCTGGCCCCAGGAAAGAGGGCTGTCTATGGAACGGGACAGCGGTGAGAGCTCCATCTCGGCTTTCTGACTCCTTTCACTGGAATACCTTAGAAGGTTCTTGCTCCTTTCCCTGACTCTTCTGAAGGCCCCTTTTCTATAAACAACTTTTATTAAACTGGAGTGGATACAATGTTTATAACACCTACTTCCCCTCCTTTTCTGGGCTAATATTCTGAGATTTGTCACACCCTTGTTTTTCCTTAATTTTCCACGTTTGTTTCCTCAGACGTGTTAGATTTCTCAGTTTTTTCCTTAGTTTCCCCTCCCCACTTTTAACCTGAGACCCAACCCTGTAAGTGGCGTGAAGCTGTGATTCACTCATCTTTGCTGACGATGCTCTACTGCGTGACAGTTCCACAGCCTAATATCTATTCTTCTGTTGATGGATATTTGAGGTGTTAGGTCTGTGAATCTACAGACAGTGCTGTTATGAATATTCTTGTACACGTCTCCTGCTGTACGTGTGAAAACTCCTTCATGACATTATTAAAAGTTAAGCGTGTGCGGTGGGTCATTCATGGAGAATACACCTCTTTATCAGATAACACCAAATTGCTTTACTAAGTGGTTGTACCAAGTTACACACTTAGTAGCGGTGTGTAAATAGTCTTCTTGTTCAACACATTCACCTACACTTGATATCGTCAGACTTCATAATATCAAGATGATATTAAAAATTCCTACAAATCAATAGGATTACGGACGATCCAACAGAAAAATATTTTGCACAAAGATTTGAACAAGGTGAAAGGGATACACATTTCACAAGCATGTGTCCTGTGACTTCAACAGCCATACAACTTGATTTTTCTAGAATGATTCCACTTTACACCCATGGTTGCAGTAAAATTAAGCACCTCTTTTCACTCTCAAGAGTCCTGGTTGAGACAAAAATGGTCCCACTACTTATGTATCACGGAGGAACTCCTGCACATGGGCACCAAAAGTTAGGACCATGAACGTCACAAACAGAAAACAGAAACAAAATGCCGCCCCCTTTTCAAAGCCCCCAAAATAAAAAAATCTGGAAAGAACCACTGCCCATAGGCACCATAATAAATAAACAGCAGTATTTTCAAAAATGGAATACTAAACAGCAGTGAAAACGAATGAGCCATCCTATAGTGAATGCAACAATGTTTGAATCTCACACATCTGATTCTGCACCCAGAACTGGTAGAAAAATAAACAGTATGATTTTCCATATAAAGTTCAAAACATGAAAATGAAACAATATACTATTTTAGGAATACAAACACAAAAACAAGGTGATAATAACACCCAGTTCGGTTGGGGAGGAGCTTGGAAGTGACAGCAAGGGGAGGTTTGATGGGGGAGGGACCCATGAGAGTCTAAGCCGCTGGTAGCACTAGTGACAGAAGACAGCGTCGGGTCTGCACTTGAACTTTGTGTTTTCCATGTATGTTACATGCAGTCTTTACATTTCATAATCTAAAAATGGAAAAGCATATGAATCTGTTCTTGATTTGCATGTGATATAAATCTTTGCTTCTCTTACTATTGATTTAATGAATTTTATGAAATCATAGACATGGTTTTAAGCCTATGTCAGCACCAAAATGCTAGCAAAGAAATCGGATTTTCTCTTTGTCCAGTTGAGTTCTTTGCACAATGAGCTTAATTAATGCCTTAAAATATTTTTAAAGTACTAACTTTAAGTGATTTAAATTCACTAAGAATAATGAAAACTACTGCTGTTCAGGCTCCCTTTCTGGACATAAGACTCTGCAATTACAAATCTTTTACCAGATTGCAATAATGTAAACCGTATTTCCATGAAAGAACTACGCCATGAGGTAGGAATCTAATTAGCACATATTTATAAAAGCCCCACATAAAGAACACCCACCACAGATCAAGCATTTCACATGAGTTATCATAGTTAATTCTTAGGATCAACTCACAAAGCATTAGCTCCATCATACAGCAGAGAAAGTCAAGGGATTTGCCCAAAGCCACAGTACCAATCCTTGATGCTGACAGGATTCCAACAGTTTTTCTGCCTCTGCTCTCCTTGTAAGGCTCCTAGACAGGTCGTGACCGAGAGCCGCAGGCGGAGGCACAAAGCGCTCTGAGTAACTGCTTGAGTCTTAGCTTCACTGATAAATAAGGTGACCTTTGAAAATGATTTAATCCTTCAGCCTCGGCTTCCTCATCTGTAAACTGGGATAATGAAGATTAAATAGCAACGGATGCCCAGGAACTTTTTAAACTGTGATGAGCTGCCCATAAACATAGTAATTACAAGTTTAATGACGAAGCAGCGTGGTAACACAGTCTTGGAACGGTGAAGATCCTGTCTGAAATCACAGGATGTGCGGACTGGTGAATTTTATCCTATTTGAAGTCCTCAATCCCTTCTCCCAGCCCATCACACAGGGGCCCTAACTCGCTGTATGCCACCCAGTACAACCTTCTGAATTGACGAAAAAAAACAAGAAGTATTTAAATACAGTGTTTTCCAGTAGCTATAAAGAGATATGGCAGGTCCAAGGAAATGTTTCATTGGGGTCAAACTCTTTTGTGGATGAGGGTGAGGAAAACAGGCATATTTTAAAGCACATCTTTAAGCCTTATGCTCTTTTACAATAAAAGTGTTTTCAAATCCTCCCAGTATATGCACTCTTATCAGTCAGCTCTGTCCTGGATGCTGTCCTGGAAGGAATCAGCCAACATTTACAAGACTTACATGCTTTTACACAAACCACCGCATTTTGCCCGCACAATACTGAGTCTGGTCGGGCGAGTCACTGTGAACGTCCACCTGCCGGAGAGTAAACCAGGACTAAGAAGTCACTGAGGGCCACGGCTGGGACCTGGGCCGCAGACCCCTCCCCAGCTTTCGGTGCCAAGCATTGGGGGCTGCTCCGGGGGTGTGCAGTCAACGGCCGCCCCCGGAAGGGAAGGCCCGCGCTGCGGACCCGGCAGGACCAGCTTGGGCTTGGCGGGAGGAGGGACAGAGACGAGACCCCGGGGAGGAAACACCCTCGGAGAGGAGAGACCTCCGGGGAGGAGACCCCCCGGGGAGGAAACCCCGGGGAAAAGAACTCCCGGGAGGAGACACGCCCGGAGAGGAGAGACCCGGGGAGAAGAACCGCGGGGAGGACACCCCGGGGAGGAGACCCGGAGAGAAGACCCCCGGGGGACTGTGTCTGAGGGCCGGCGGGGCTGCGGTTAGGGACAGCACGACCCCCTCCCTACAGCCCGGGCCCTGTCCTCACCTGCCACCGGCCCCCTGGGGTTGGAGAAAGGGTCACCTACAGCCGTAACCCAGGGGGCAAGAAGGATAGAGGAAGCCGGGAAGGAGTGACTGGAATCGACGCCTCCTGCGGCTTCTGCGCCTGCGCGCGCCTGCTCCCGCGCATGTCCAGTGCAGGAGCCAAGCGCCCGGCGCGTTTCCGGTTCATGCATTGGTGGGCGGGGCGTGGGCCCCAAGGTGGGGATCGGGGGCGGGGAATGCGCGGGGGAAGTTCAGCCCTTCCCTGGGACTGGGGAGGGAAATCGTTGTGACCTTCAGAGGCAACAAATAAACCTGTGGCAGAGGGGCAGCTGGAAGGGAGATGGTTAAGCTCTTTATTTTCCTGGCCAAAGCACCCTAGAAACATTTATTTTCAGGGATTTGTCTTTGTGCCTATATGTATTTTCAACTTTTCCTGCCATGCATCTGTACTACTGTGTAACCACATTAACGATAAAAAGGGTAATAATAATACGAATAATGGCTGGGTGGATTTAATCCAGCAGTATGAAGATCCTGCATTCCTTAGCGCCGCAACTTAATCTTAGGCAAACGGTGCCGGTGAATAGGATGCCCACGTCTGTGCCTCTGCTTCCTTGATTTCTGGTGTAACCACCCAGATCTCTTCGTTCATCCAAGGATTCCTAACTAGCTTAAGTACCAGGCACAGCGCTAGGCGCTGGAGCACAACTAAGCCAAACCAGACCCAGCCAATTCTTTATTCTTATTTTTTAATGATTTAAAATATTTTATTTTTGACAAATAAAAATCGTATATATTTAAGGGGTACAACATGATGTTTTGATATCTAACCTAAGTGTCCATCATCGGATGAATGGATAAAGAAGATGTGGCACATAAAAAGAAACGAAATTGAGTTATTTGTAGTGAGGTGGATGGACCTAGAGTCTGCCATACAGAGTGAACTCAGAAAGAGAAAGACAAATACTGTATGCTAAAACATATATATGGAATCTAAGAAAAAAAATGTCATGAACCTAGGGATAAGACAGGAATAAAGACACAGATCTACTAGAGAATGGACTTGAGGATATGGCGAGGGGGAAGCGTAAGCTGTGACAAAGTGAGAGAGTGGCATGGACATATATACACTACCAAACATAAAATAGATAGCTAGTGGGAAGCAGCCGCATAGCACAGGGAGATCAGCTCAGTGCTTTGTGACCACCTAGAGGCGTGGGATAGGGAGGGTGGGAGGGAGGGAGATGCAAGAGGGAAGAGATATGGGAACATATGTATATGTATAACTGATTCACTTTGTTATAAAGCAGAAACTAACACACCATTGTAAAGCAATTATACTCCAATAAAGATGTAAAAAAAATTTTATTTTTGACAAATAAAAATCGTATATATTTAAGGTGTACAACGTGATGTTTTGATATATCTATACATTGTGAGATGATGACCACAATGGAACTAATGAACTTATTCATCACCTCACTTATTTCCCATTTTCTGTGTTTGTGGTGAAAACACTTGAAATCTACTCTCCACAAATTTCAATTATAGTATATTTTTTTAAATTGGAGTATAATTGCTTTACAACGTTGTTAGTTTCTGCTGTACAACGAAGTGAGTCAGCTGTATGTATACATATATCCCCTCCCTCTTGGACCTCCCACCATCCCACCCCTCTAGGTCATCACAGAGCACCAGGCTGAGCTTCCTGTGCCTTATAGCATGTTCCCACTAGCTATCAAGTATAGGATACATTATTATTAACTATCTCTCCAGAACTTATTCATCTTACAATTGAAAGTTTGTACTTTTTGATCAATATCTCCCCTTTCTCCCACCCCTCAGCCTCTGGTAACCGCCATTCTGCTCTCTGTTACAATGATTTCAACTTTCTCTTTTAGATTCCACATGTATGTGGAATCATACTGTATTTGTCTTTCTGTATCTGGCTTATTTCATTTAGCACAATGTCCTCTAGGTTCATTCATGTTGTCACAAACGACAGGACCTCCTTCATTTTAAGGTTGAATAATATTTCATTATATATATAAAAAAACATTGACCAGCTTAAACTGCTTATTCTCCTTAAATTGATTAATCAAACCTTGAGTTATTTTACAGACAGCACTGCACGTGTCTCCAGGATGACCCCCAAAGAATCTTCAGTCTACAGAACTCAAATAGAAATGTCACTGGAGCCCTGTATGAGGCAAGAAATCTTTCACTAAGGAAAATCTGGGTTCCAGCAGCACCGGTAGTTTATATGGACTGATTTGAGGCTAACCAATCAGCTTTCAAGTTTGAAATTTCCCTAACCCCTTAAATTTCACCCTGAACCTTGGACTGGGGAGACTGATTTGAGACCTGTCTCCCATTTCCTTACTGGTCAACCTCACAATAAAGATCATTCTTTTCTCAAAAGCTGGTACCATAGTATTGTCTTCTATGGGCATAAGGCAGTGAGCCCTTGCTGAGTGTGTGCATACACACACACACACACACTCACACACATTTAGGTTGTTTCCATGTCTCAGCTACTGCAAATAATCCTGCAGTGAACATGGAGTGCAGATATCTCTTCAAGATAGGGGTTTCATTTTCTTCGGATCTCAAAAGTGGGATTGTGAGATCATATGGTAGCTCTATTTTTAATTTTTTGAGGAGTCTCCATAGTGTTTACCATAGTCGATGTATCCTTTTACATTCTCATCAGCAGTGTACAAAGGTTCCCTTTTCTCCAACCCTGCCAACACTTAACTTTTAACTTTTTGGTGACAACCATTATAACAGGTGTGAGGTGATAGCTTGTTGTGGTTCATTTGCATTTCCCTGACGATCAGCGATATCAAACATCTTTTCATATACCTATTCCAGACCTCGTTATTTGAAACAAAGATTAAGGGAAGAGGGAAAAGTTAAATGGTCACACAGATGGAGGAGAGGTGCATGGTCCTGGAAACCTATGGGACCCAGGTTAGTGAAGGAGGTTCAGCTATGGGGATTTTGGGGCTCCATGCAATGTCATTCCTGTCTGCCAAAGGCATTGCCTAATGTCAAGGCAGGCACTTTGGGAGTACTGCCTGAGCGGGGCAACCTCTCCAGCATGACAGTCCTTGGAGATCCAGTGACCCCAGGATCTTCCCACCAGGCTCCCTACAGAGGCAAATGCTGCCAAACAATGCCAGTGGTTCGATACCAGGCATCACCCCAGCCCTGGCAGTGCGATCCCTTGGCCACGCCACACACACCGCCTGGCACCTGCAGATATGAACTAGCCCGGTCCCTGACTTTAAGGATCCTGGGCCCGGCCTACCTAAGTCTGACAGGCCAGACACATACCCTAGCCCCCCAACTTAACCCCTCTGTGCCCTCAACTGTCACTGAAATTTGCAGCGGCCCATCTGTAAAATGTAAGAATGATGCCTTAGCCGTAAGGCTGGAGCGAAGAACTTAACGACAGTGCCTACAAAGCATGCGTCCCGGCGCCCAGCCGTCCAACGACAGCGTCACAGCCTCAGGGAAGCCATTCCCTCTGGGCCGATGGAGCAGGGAGAGGCCCCAGCTGCAGACCGCCGGGCGGCCGTAACTGCGAGCCGGGCCGGGCCGGCTTCGCTCCGCCCCCGCCTCCCTACGGGAGTCCCCAGGCCGGTTGTCCCCTCGCGGTCCCACTCTCCGGGGCCTGGGAGCTGAGAGCCCGGATGGGAGCCAAGTGGGCATGCGCACAAGCCCGGCGCTGCCGCCATTGGCCGCCGGCGAGGAGCGCATTGATGACTCATCAGGAAACACCGGAAGTGAGCCCTACGGGAGCCGGGGTGGGCCAGAAAGCGTTCCGGTTTGGCGCTGCCGGGGCTGGAGGGAATGAATGGACGCTGAGGTGGGGCGCACCCGCTCCGGGGACCGGCCTTAGGCGAGTGAGCCGCCGCAGCATGGAGGACGACGCGCCGGTGATCTACGGCCTGGAGTTCCAGGTGGGTGACAGGAGGGCCCAGCGACGTCGGTGCAGCCGAGGTCACTGGGGATTCGGGGGGCCAGAGGCCCTGGTCATCCAGGACGGGCCGGGGGCCTGCGTGACACACGGGGGGCGCAGCGGTTCTGCCCGCGACCCCCCGGCTTGGGAGCCCCCGCCGCCTCCCCTCAGCCCCGGGCGTTCCTTGTGGCCTAAGTTTCACCACTCACTTCGGTGTATTTGCCTGTGTACCTTTCCTCCAGCATTGGCGTTCCTGGAAGCATGCACTCTATTTTTTTCTTTTTTATGTTAAAAGAAGTAGCTGATTTTTGCACTTGTTTACTTTACACAGCTCTGTGGGCCATGGCTTTCTTGAATTTGAAGAACCATTACTACAGTAAACATAAAAGAACCGAAAGTTGTAGTGGAGGTTTGGTTGTCAGTGATGTTTAAATCACTGTGGAGAACAGTTTACATAGAAGATGGGAATCTGATTATTGACCATTGACTGAAGGTAATGAGGCTTGGAGGGTAAAATGAGGCACCACTGTGCAAATAAGAGGCAGAAGACCGGCACAGAGGGGCCGTTAAAATGAGAAAATGCCAAGCACATCCGTGTTTCTGCAACGTTTTGACTTGTGTTCATGATTTTAGCTCTTTTTCTTTTTGTGTATTTAAAATTTTTAAAACAAGTAATTCTTACGAGTTGTTTAAGCAGTCAGTGGCTGAAAATCTGATTAAAAATCAGCCAGCCCTAAGCACTCCCTTTCCATCTTATCTGAGTTCTTGAGAACAACCACTTTCAACATTTTAAAAAGCGTTTCTTCTAGTCTTTACCTTCTTGCTTTTATCTCTCGATATAACCTGGCGACTGGATGGCATGGCACGTGAGGATTTGTGGCTTTTTCTACGCTCTCCTGTCTTCCTTCAGACTCCCAATATAGTTAATTACAATCTTTTGCCAAATCTATACTCAGGTTTCTCGTTTTTCTAATTACGTTGTTGACTGCTGGTTCAAGTAGGGTTCCATGACTTGTTTAGCCAGCTTTTCAGGATTTTTGCGCAGAAAAAATTTGAATTTTAAGTCGAGTACCTTACCTTATCTTTGTGTGCGTGTCCTGGATTGCCTGGTTAGTGCTGTCCTTACTAGCTGTGCACCCGGTGCCGGTTTCTCCTCCCAGAGTTTCCCCTTCCTTGTCCTGCATCCCTTTGAGCCAAGTGCCCAAGTTCTTGTGTTTCTATAACCATAACCTAGATGGTCTAGGGTGTGCTGTTCCTTTCACACTTGCTCCACAAGATGATGACTGGAAATCTGTTTACACTATAAAGACAAGTAATATATCAAATCTTGGGTGAGTTTTAGGACCCTTTTTCTTAAAGGGTGGAAGATTATTTTAAAGGACGTATAGGAACTGTGATCAAATAGCCAGTGGATCTGCTGCTTCCAACCCAATGCACGAAGACACTGCATTTTAACAGTGCCAAATTGAAGCACAAAGCCGTCTTGTAGTTTCATTCTGTAGATTTGTTGTGTCTTCAGATATTGCATACATTACTCGTTGGGGTTTCTGTCTTTGCGTCCTTCCAGCATTGGGTCTGGTTTTCAGTTCCTCCAGCTGTGTCGACTCAGGTTCAGTTGTCTGGGGTTGTCTTGCCTTCCCTCTCTAGTCTTTTCTCGCTTGTGAAGAGGTGATTGCTCCATTGAGTTCTGTAGGTGAGTGTCCGTGTGTATAATCACGGGCTCTGGCTCTTCTGTGGCAGCATCCGCCTAATGCTTGCATCTTCTGACGCCTTTTCCCGTTGTCTCCTCCCCTCCCCCTCCCCCTCCCTCCTCGCGGTGCCCTTGCAGGGCTCCCGTGCTGGCCCCTAGATCATGTCCAGGGCTGAGCCCTTGCGCGCAGCAGCTTGCGGTAGGCTCTGTAGGTGGAGGTGGGCCAGGCCCACGCCCGGGCCGACAGGAGTTCTTGCAGCTCAGGGCTTTGTTGAGTAAACCCTTTAGCTGGCATTTACCCCGAGGCCACGGCGTCTGGCAGAGTCCAGCTTCCCACTCCGTCCCACGGAGCCCCAGGCTGCTCCTGAGGAGATGCCGTTCAGTCCCCAGCCCTGCTCTTGTTCTTGCCCCAGCGTGTGCAGGGCACCTGTTTCTGCCACCCCTTCCGGGCGGTTCCTGGTGTTGTCCCCGCCTGTGTCTGGGGTGTCGCGGCCAGCGTCCTCTGCGGCGTCTTCTCTCAGCTGGGGCCTTGGCCGCCTCGGAGGCTTTGTTCTCAGGCGCGTTTGGATTACAGATGTTTCCACATTTCACTGAAGACAGAGTTTGTGTTTGTGCTCTTCATTTTCCTTCCTGCTTTTGTATGATTTCCCAGAGTCTGAGAAGAGAGGAGAGAAGCCTTCGCCACTGTTTGAAAAGTGAGCTCCAGACTTGGCTGGGCGAGGTGTCTGGGGCAGGCGGCGGGCGGGCACAGGAGCGCCAGCGGGCTCAGGTCACCTGAGATCCACTCAAGGGCTGAGGTGACTTGGAGCTCCAGGCTGAGCAGGTTCCTCTCACGCTAGTTCGCCCTCGCGCCTGGCCTGTGACCCGGGCTGGGGAGGATCCCACCCCAAAGCCTCGCGCTCTGCGGGCCCCTCCTCCCCTGAGGATCCTGCACTCTGCTCGCCCAGCTCTGGGAGCCTGTAAGACGCTCTCCTCAGCATCACCGCTTAGCCGCCTGTTCCAAATTGATGAGGGCCTCCAGGTGAAAGTGGGTAGGAGATCAGCCCTCCTCTAACTTCTCTCCTTACCTGGAGCTTGCATTTCCTGACTGGCAGCTTTCTGAAGCCTTGAAACAAACTCAAGCTTTTTGGTTTAGTTTCTCCAGCTGGCTCTGCAGGAGACTTGCCCTAAACCACCTGTTCTGCCATCACTGGGAGCCATTTTCTGCTCTGTTATTGAAGAATAATTTGTTCAACCAATCAATTACTGTTGAAAATAAATAATGGTTTTGTTAAAGAACACAACTTATATTTTTATTGCTTAATTTTTGTGCCCACTTACAGTTGTTTCCAGATATACTTTGGAAGTGGAATTGTGTCACAAAGTGTACAAGAGTTGAGGGCTCTTCGTGCATGGTTCTAAATTGCCTTGCAGGTGCTCTGTACCAGTTGCTACTCCATCAGCAGTAGAAGAGGCAACTGCCTTTCTAATCTGTTAGATCCCACCTTCATACATGTGTGTGCATTTTCCTTCCCTCCTGCAGGCACGTGCTCTCACACCTCAAACGGCAGAAACAGATGCCATTCGGTTTCTGGTTGGGACGCAGTCTCTAAAATATGATAATCAGGTAACTATTTTTGACAAATGTATACATGTTAATTACTAAGCCTGTTCTTGGTTTTATAACCATTTCATTCTTGATTTTTCAAGCAACATTTGAGAAAATTAATGCCACACAAACAAAATAAAACTTTCATTGGGATTTACATAGCCAACTGTATGTGATGATTGAATTAAATAATTTAAACTTATTCTGTGTAGCATTATTGCCGTAGTTTCGTGTTTTGGTTTTGTGCGTATATAGGTTTCACCGTGTAAGTGGTTGAGAAGCAACCCAGGGTACGAGGTCAGCATCACCCCTTTGACCCCAGCCAGTGGTCGACTGCTCTGATGGCTCACAGCACTCTCTCTAGCTGGGCCTGGACGAGGCCGTAATCCCACTGCAACATAGAGTTCCAGGCTGTCGCTGCCAGTTGGTCCAGGGAGATATACAGGGTGTGACCTATGTGCTGTCCTGGCCACTATAGTGGATAGGCTGTTGGATACAAGATTGAGGTTCAGTCCACGGCTTGACACAAAAAGTATGACCTTGAGCGAACGGATTAACCTTGCTGGACTTCGTCTTCCTCATCCTCAAATAGAGGTAGGGTTGTCTGCAGGTGCCGTGGATGTTGCGGAGTTGTGCACTGCCGTTGATCTTGGGGAAACGCACATCAGGCGGTGTCACGTGGTGCAGCCCGCATCCAGTTACTGTTGTCAGCGGGGGGCAATGGTGTTAAAATCGCTGTCCAAGAGTATTCAGTGCCACATGGGGTGTGGTGAAATCCTCACTCTCCCATGTTGATGAGGGACTTTATGTTGGCATCGTCATTATGGCAGCTAATTTGATGGTATACATCTAGAGCTTCATAAATAAATGTTCATATTATTTAACACGTAATTCTTATACTCAAAACATCGAAAAAGCTTTATATACAAGGGATAATATCGTATTGGTGCATAGAATGGTGAAAGCACGAGAAGCGATCACATCGTGCAGGTAGTAGGTGGGATCCTATGGCATTCCCGTACTCGATGGCAGAGTCACATGACTAGCCTGGCTGAGCCTGGCCGCTGTCGGCTGTGTGCTCCCTCACTGCACGCATGAAAAGCTGAGTCTCCTCAGAAGCGTTACAACCTAAAAATTCTTAGGTGATTCTGTGAAATGTTCAGATTGTATATACTGTGCGATCACTATTGTGTAAAAAAAAAAAAAAGTAGATTGTTTTGCAATATATACAAATATCGAATCATTCCATTGCACACCTGAAACTGATATAATGTTATATCAATTATACCTCTATAAAAAAAGTAGATAAAGTACAAAATTGAATCTCAGCATAGAATAAAGACTAGAAATAGGTCAAAAGGGCTCGAAATTTGAGCCATAGTTATCTTCAGGGAATGTGAATGTGATGTAAGTTGTTTCTTTATAATTTCCAGTTTTCTGAATATGTGTGTGTGTTACTTTCCTCCTGGAAAATGTCAGATGGGAATGATTTATTTATAAAGATAGTTAGCAGTGGCTGTCTCACAGGGCAAGAGGAAACCCGGTGACGGCACCGTGCAGCCTGGGGGTGCTGGTTGGCGGAGAGAGGGGAAGGCTAACCAGGTGACAGCACAGGGAGCTGGTGACAGGAGGCACAGCTGTTTCCTCTGGGGATGGATGGGTGGAGTTTGTGATGGGGGAGGTGTTAGAGGCCTGGGGACAGAGCCAGGTGGACGACTAACTGCCTTTTTCTCATCTACTTGTGTTTCAATTCCACCCAGCTCCGGGCCTGTACCATTGACCTTCTTGGTAGAACATCAGTTTTTATTTTTATTTTTTTTGGCTGCGCTGCACGGCTTTCAGGATGTTAGTTCCCCAACCAAGGATTGAACCCACGTCCTCAGTGGTGAACGCTCAGAGTCCTAACCACTGGACCACCAGGGGATTCCTGAACATCAGCTTTTAAACTTCTTAAGAAAAGAAAGAAATTGTTATTATTATTTAATGAGGGATGCTTATACATTTTTTCTAGAAAATATTAAAAGCTGACAGAAACAAATGAATTAAGAACAAAACGAGGTAGTGTAAGGCATTAATAAGTTACATTGTACCTGGTTTTATCAGGCAAAATTGTATACCATTTGGTTATGATACTAAGAAAGGATCGGCCCCAAATGACGTAAAGTGCTTTAATCTTCCTGAAATCTTTTTTGAAGCAAGATAATCTCGGGGGTGGGCCCAAGCATCTGCATTGCTAACCAGTGTCAGGGAGCACCTCTTATGTGGCCCTGTCATAATGGATCGTAATTATCTAAGCCAGGGGGGACATCAGCCTCCTGACAAACGTAGTTTACAGCTCCATATGCCTGTTTATCAAATGTACTCTCTGCGGGAACAGTCCTGGCTTTTAGAATATGGGCTGTCGGTCCGTGGGCCTAGTGAAAGAAACATTATCATCTTAGGTGAGAGACTTTGATTCTTCTTAAAAATCAGTCTTAGAAATCCAACTTTCCAATGGTAAGGTCCAGAAAAGTTCGGTAGTTAATGGTAGTTAATGGTAACAAGTGCGTAACTCTTGGTAACCTCAGCCTTACTCCAGTGTGTAAGGCTCCTTGAGTGCTAGATGCAGAACCACTGTGTGCTCTGCCGGCTCTTTCCTTTCAAAGTCCTCATTAAGGGCTTCCCTGGTGGCGCAGTGGTTGAGAGTCCGCCTGCCGATGCAGGGGACACGGGTTTGCGCCCCGGTCCGGGAAGATCCCACATGCCACAGAGCGGCTGGGCCCGTGAGCCATGGCCGCTGAGCCAGCGCGTCCGGAGCCTGTGCTCTGCAACGGGAGAGGCCGCAACAGTGAGAGGCCGGCGTACCGGAAAAAAAAAAAAAAAAAGTCCTCATTAAGCTGCTGATTCAGGATTGTAGCCTCTGGCTTCAGTTATTTTTTTCTGGCCACAGTTGAATTAAAGGGTGGAGGCTGAGGTTTATAACTTTCTCTTTACACTCTTCACCTGTGGTGGTCTTTTGGCTGTGAATCCAGACGATAGGAATGAAAGAGTGTTTCTGACCTGCTGGTGTTTCTTTTCTGTTTCCGGGAAAGGTACGTGGCCTTGTTGGGACAGTCATTCATTCACTCACTCACTCATTCATTCATTTGCTCAGCAATGCTTACTTAGTGTGGTGACAGGACTCTGATTCCTCTCACTGTGTTAGGTGTGAGACTCACAGAAGGAACAGATACATTTGTGCCCTGAGTTCAGCTTCCAGTGATGCAGTGACATAGATGTGCAGATAACTGCAGTGACACTGAGGAGAGAGGTCCAGGCGGAGTGGCACGTGGCCGGAAGGACACCAGTTTCTTCCTGGTGGCATCAGAGCCAGCATCACAGAGAAGGGGGTGTCTGAGCTGAGGCCTTCAGGCTGTGATGAGTTGTGTCACTTGCTGGTGGGCCTGTGTTTTCATAGTACTTTGGCTCATCCCCGGGGAGGGAGCCCAGGGGGAAGGGAGAGGCGAGAGGGAGCAGGGGGGCCAGGCCGCGTGCATGGACACCTGTGCCGCCGGAAACAGTCCTCACGCCCGGCGTGCATGTTTCATCTCAGACATGCATGCCTGTTCTGCTCACGCCACACGTGTGTTCCTCTCACACCTGACAGTGCTTCCCCTCACATATAGTATGTTTCCTCCCACATGTGAGACACAGGTCTTCTCGCATGTGATGTGCATGGTTCCCTACATGTGTGCCACATGCTTCCTCCCTCGTGTGACACGTGTTTCCAGAGGCACCTGCCCCCGGGAGAGGATGCCCTGCGGTGGGGGGAGCATAGCATCCCTATTTCCTTCTGTCTCCAGAGGAAGTCCGGTTGTCCCTCTGGTTTCTGACAGTGTTACTGTTATCACACGATTACCACCTGCGTTTTAAAATGATGAGGGCCTTCTGGCTGACTGCCCCTGTCTCCTTTCCCCTGTCTCCGGCTTGCTTCCCTGCAGTGAGGGTGGACAGGGGCTTCCCCTCTGTGTCCTCTCCCGTCAGCGGTGTCGTGTGGGTCCCTGTCTGGCAGTGCTGTGTGCTGTGTGTCTGTCATTCCCCTCCTTGGGACGTACTCCCAGCCGCCTCCAGCCATGAGTTGGTGAGAGAGAAAGATAATGATGGGGGTCCTGGCCTGTGAGCCATGGGGGACTGAGGGCCAGACAGGGAGTGCAGGCAGGTGGTGTCCACTGCGCCCTCAGTGGACAGGGTGGGTGCTATTGGCCCCATTTCCAAACGGAGGGGTCGGCTCTAGCAGCCACGCGGTTTCTCCCTGGGGCCCTGCTGAAACGCGGCAGGATGACCACCAAGCCACCGGCTCCCTCTCCCCGCGTCCTCCTCACTTGCACGCGCCGTGAACTGTGAAGCTCGGCTGGGCGAGGGCGCGTCCTGGACACTTGCTGTGGCGCCCCCACGGCTGATGCCCCTGTGGGAGGAGGTGCCGCCCCTGCCCCGAAGCACCTGCAGTGCCAGCTGTGACAGTGACGGGGCATCACGTGACCTCAGCCCAGCTCTGAAACCCCGCCCTCTGGAGCTCCGCCCTGCCTGGGGAAGGAGGGGTGGCTGGTAGGGTTTCTGTCCCCCTCCCCAGCTTTGCCTCGGGCCATCAGCTCCTCCCTGGCAACTGTTAATCCCTAGAAAGCGCCCCTCACCTGAATCAGTGCTACTGAATTCAGCCCGGCTGTTCTCGTGAAAATTTGAGGAGCTGTCACAGTTGCTGGCCTTTCTTTGTCTGATGAGCTGCTTTATTTTCTGTGCCTTTAATTTTGCGCTGCCTGTGTTTGCAGCAGGACGGGCACTTCTGGAGTCCTGGTCTCCCCTGAGCTCTCCTTTGTGAGAAGGTGGGCCCTCCTGGGAGGCTGTGCTCCTCTGGTCCAGCGGGAAGCTCTGGCAGAGCCCAGGGGCAGGGCTTTCGCATTGCAGGGGTTGGGTTGCTTCTGCACCCTGCTTTCCCTGCAGAATCTCTCTGCATGTTGCTTCTCCCCTATTTGTCGCGTAGATGGTGAGCGCCAGGGTGACAGAGAGGACCACTGTGGCCGGCCTTCTCTCAGCAGTCACTGAGAAGGCCGACATCCCCAAGGGGCTGGCAACGCAGCGGCCTTCTTTCCCCATGGCTCTTTTCCTTTGTAATCTTTTTTTTTTTTTAACGTGTCAGCTCGATTGTTCTGTATTTGTATTTTGACCGAGGACAGCTTTGCTCCTGTGCCCTCTCTGCCTGCAGGTCCTGTATTTGGCCACCCTCAGAATCACTGGAGGCGTTTGTTAGAAATTCAGGTTCCCAGCCCCACTCCAGACTGAGCCTCCATTTCTCCCCCGTCCCCCTCCCGTCCCCCTCCCCCCCCCCCCCCCCCCCCCCCCCCCCCCCGCCCCCCCCCCCCCCCCCCATCTCCCCCCCTCCCCCTGACCCCCGCCCCATCCTTCCCCCTCCTTTAATGACTACAGGAATTTATGCTCCTGTTAAGGAAGCATCAGGAAGAGCTGGGTTTCTGGTGAGGCTGGATCCAGGGCAATTTCTGGAAGCGAGAAGGGAGGATCCTTAACTTTCCCCTGGAGGCGAGCTTTCGCTTTTTCCTTTCCAATTTTACAACACTTTTTTTTTTGTTTTTGAATTTTTAAGAGTTTACCTTAAGTTCAATAAGAAAAGAAGCACACAGAGGGCAGCGGCCTGGAGTCACGTGCTCCAGTGATGGGTACTGTGGACAGGGACAGCTTTCTCTGAACCCTGATTCTGCGGGAAGATGAGGGGGCTTGATTAAGATCATCTTTACAGGCTTCCTAATAAGTTTTATAACTCTGGCTCCTAAATTTTTATAGTGTCATCTGTGCCCTTAGCCCTGCACTGGTAAGTCCAACTTTAAAATTTTAATAATGGTAATACAAAAGATATGACCTTGAGCTTCATTACAAGCTGTTGGAAGCATTTTCCAAGCTCAGCAATTGCGTAAAGAATTTAAAGTAACACTTACACACTACCCAGACAACCACACATCTTCCCCACCCTCTGAGCCAACACTAAATGTTCTGTCTTTTGTGCCCCCATAATCTTTTGCACTCACCTTAATCATAGTGTTTTCTCCACTGTAGTACTTGTTTTTGTAATTGGCCTGTAACTGCATATGTTTATGCAACAGAACATTGCTGTGTACGTTGTGTGAGCTGGGCAGAGGGTGGTGCCCTGAGGACAGGCAGTTAAGTTACCGTCTCTTTCTTCCGAATCAGGAGCTGCCTGCTACTCTTGCTGCCCTGCTGCAGTGCAAAGCCCAGTGTCGGGGAGGGTGGGGTATCCCGTGCCCCGACGGTGTGGAGGCTCTTAGCACAGGCTCTGGAATCCCATTTCTAACCGAATGAACCGTGATACTCCAGCTCTGTAAACCTTGGTTTCTTCCCCTGTAGTCGTGGCTAATAATGATAGGTTATCATATTATCACAGGGCTCTTTTTAGGATTAAAGGAACCAGTGTGTGTAAAATAGCTCGATGCCTGTCGCATTTTGCATATTAGTCATTATTCTTTTGATCCCTACTTGTTTGTGGTGATGATGTCCTACCGTTCTCTCCGAGCGTACCTGGATTACAACATCTCATGAAGATGTAGCCTTTGGACCCGTCCATGAGCCTGCTGTAGGTGAGGACATGGAAGAATGCTAGGACTCCCAAGCTTAATGATGAAGGTTAAGGGCCATAGTATCAGACTATCAGGTTAGGAGAGGTGGACCTGTTGGGGGGGGTCTTGGACTCCTCCCAACGCCCAGCCGTCTAGGGCAGAGGCTGACTTGTGTGTGCCTGAGCGGGTAAGAAACGAGCCCAGAGGAAGACCAGCTGGGATCACATACTAGAGCCTGTTTGGACCCCGCGTGCTTCTGGTCTTCACAAGAAGGAATAGCCTTCCCCAGACGGAGCAGGTCCTCCAGAGGAGCGCAAAGTGTGGGCACAGAGGTCAGAGGTCCGGTGGAAGGACGGCTCCCAGCCAGGAGCTGCAGGTGTGCAGGGGGGCTGTGCGCTCACCTGGCACCTGGGTCCACAGAGCCAGCAGAGGAGGAGCCAGAGCTCTTGTGCTCCCCCGGGTGTTGGTCCCGATGTTTCAGGGTACTGCAGAGGGAGAGCTCTGGGGAGAGGAAGAATTGTACATTTAAGTGCCTCATTTTTAAGTGTTCATGGATTTTCTGATAAGGAGGAAACGTCAAATACTTAAGAAAAAAATTTCCTGTTCACCCTAACAACACAAAAATTCTGCCTGATTTTGTGTATTGCCTTTTAGTCTGTGTTCACATATAACTTTTAGAATGTAGAAGCTGTCCACCAGGAGTATTTCCAAACCCACTGTGAAAACTACATTGGGCTATGAGTCCTGGGAGAAACTGACTGAAAGTAGTTTTAAAGATAAAAACAACAGTCATGGTTTTTAATCTCCCTCCCCCAGAGAAGGGCGGGAGCCAGTGTGTGTGCCCCCCCACTCCGAGATCAGCCCTGCACGACCCCTTGGTCCCAGCAATCCCAGGAGCTTTGTCCCTTCTCCTGCATTGTATTCTCCGGGACACTGAGGCTTGGGGTCACACAGACTGTAAGTGGGAACGGCGGGATTTGAATTCTACTTTGAGTCCAGAGCGACCCCTTAAGGTACCGGGGGTTGTTTTCACATGAGGACACTGTACAAAGGAAGCAGCCGAGAAGAGAGAGGCCCTGAGCAAGTGCAGAGTGGAGATGCTTCGGGTGTCATGGAAACAGTTTTTAAAATATCATTTAATGTTTGACTGCAAAGTAGTGCATATTCATCATGAGAAATGTTAAAAATGAAAACAAACCACAAAGAAGTAAAGGAAAAGCCACTATAATCCCACCACCCAAAGGTAACCAGTTGCTTTCTGGTTCTCTCATTCAGATGTGCTTGCTTTTTAACAGAAAGCGTGTGGTGCGTGTGTGCGGTTCTCTTACTGGTTCTTTTCCCCTTGGATATATGTTACGGACCCTCTTCCCTGAGACTAAATAGTTTTTATAGTAGAATGGATGGCTTCATAGTATTATATTACAGTCAAGTACTACAGTTTATTTGAACAATTCCCTGTTGCCAGACATTTAGGTGGCTTCTAATTTTTCATTATGACAGTCAGTGCCACAGTGAACATTCTTGGATATAAATCTTTGTGCAGATTCATGATTACAAGTGTAAATTTATTTTTAAAATGTTTAATTTTATTTTTTCCAGTGACTTGACTGTTGATAAGAGAGTGAACGTGGACATCATTTCCATTCCTCTAAAAATTATCCAGAAAAGCATGGTGATAGCACATGTAACTTTTCGTTTAGTGGCTAAAATGTCATGTCGTTATAATCAATGTTATATGATCAGAAGCATTGACAGCTGTTGGCTTTGTTTTTAAAAAGAGGTTTAAGATGTGCTAACACGCAGTGCTTTCTCACCACTTCCTGCCTCATTTCTTTCCGACGTGAGTTAAATTGTGCCCACTACAGAGTGGGCAGAGCAGGGCTAAGACTGGGCCTCATCAGGCAGCAGTGCCCTGCCCTGTTCTCCTCCCACAGCTGTGCAGCAGGTCTGGGACACTCTTGGCTTGGTGGCACCATCCTGGAAGACTCTGGCCCTGGCACCAGCCATGGCCTAACCAAGCGAGGCGGGGACGCAGCTTTTGGTGTCTTGTCTCTTTAGGAGTTGATGTGGCAGGGGGCAGGGTTCTGTAGCTGCAAATCGTAACAATACTTTGTGGGGATTTCACACTTGTCTTAAGTGTATACTGTTAGTGTAGTAAGAATAACTGTTAAGTAAAGATGTGAAAGATGCATTTGATTATTATTCCTGTAGTCACTGT
This sequence comes from Aethalodelphis obliquidens, assembly GCF_003676395.1. Taxonomy (NCBI): domain Eukaryota; kingdom Metazoa; phylum Chordata; class Mammalia; order Artiodactyla; family Delphinidae; genus Aethalodelphis; species Aethalodelphis obliquidens. Next base: position 41,453,587 of record NW_020837956.1, read on the forward strand.
GTTCATGAAGTCATGTGGAAACTGTGTGAGGTTCTGACATTCTCTTTCCTTGTGTTTATAGATCCACATCATAGACTTTGATGATGAGAATAACATTATAAATAAAAATGTGCTCCTCCATCAAGCGGGTGAGATCTGGCACATTAGTGCCAGCCCTGCAGACAAGGGAGTGCTGGCCACCTGCTACAACAAGAGTGAGTATCCCTAGGGGTCTGTGTGCGCCCACTGTTGGGTCGGCCCGTGATGCATAAGATGTTCCAGTCAGGGAAGTGCTGCGTTCACAGAGAAGTTGTGATACTGTGGGTAAATGTAGATTATACTAAGCGGTTATTGTGATCCAAAGCCTAAGAACTGAAGCTGGAATCATGGCTGTTCCAGGAGCGTTGACCCCGGGGAGTGGGAGTGATGTGCCCGAGGGTCTCCACGGGTGGATGTAGCTGCCCTCGTCCTTAATTAACTGCACCCTCAGGAGGGCAGCTGGACTTGCATCTTTCTCATCACCTATCAGTACGTGTGATAGCAGGACCAGTGAATCACAGCTTCTCGGTGCACACGCGTGCTGTATGGTCACGATCCTTCATAGGCTTCTGCCCAGCCTACCGTCTGCCTTCCCGTCTCTGGGACGTTTTAGCGTTTGTGTCAGTCCAAAGTCTATGGTGCTAAACTGGCCACACGACTTCCTTAATTGTTGTTACTCTGTCGTTGTCAGTAACTAGCATTCAGATTCTGGCTTTGGGAGGAAAGGAGAAAGGAAGCACAGAGATGTGGGCTTCCACACAGAGCGTCTAGAAACTGTTTGCTCTTGAGGAATCTTGGAATTGATTTTTCTTATAAATAGCAGTGTTTAAATTATGTCTGTTTATTGCAACATGCAACCCCCCCCGCAAGTCAGTAGAAGTCTGTACTGTGATAGATGCACGCATGCGTGTGCACGTGTGCACACAAACACACACACTCTGGAATAAATATCACAGTGGCCTTGTAAATAACTACAGAGAATTGGAATAACTCACAACTTACGTTTATAAATGCAGGTGAGAAAACCTCCCTCCACACCTTTTTTTCCTCCTGCTGAGGAGGGAGGGTGAGTAAAGCAGCATTAAATCCTCTTGCACAGCCCAAGTAGGTACTACTTGCAGGCAGAAAACTTCTTGCAGAGTTCTGTTCTCTGTCTTGAAAAATGATAGTGAATTTGCTGTAGGTTAAAGTAAACTAGACATTCAAACTCCTTTTCCAAGCAAGCCACACACCCATCTATCCTAGCTTATGTCTCTGTCATTGGAGGAGCAAGTGACAGATGTAGCTTGTTCCAGATTATCGATAGGGATCTATAACTGCTGTCAATCAGACTTTAGCCATCACCTGGATTTTTGTGAAAATATGTTCTCAGAGTCCAGGTGCTGGCAGGGAAGCTGTATTAGTAGTAAACTCTTTTAGAACTTATTCTACGTGGATGAAGATTAAAAAAAAACACTGTAGCTTTTCTTTCTGATAATTTTACAAGAAAATGCATCACCGTGGAAGCAGAACGAGGGCACGTGGGTGGGTGAGGCTGGCTCCGTGGGGCCGTGCGGCCCAGGGCCGCGGTGAGTGTGCACGGCACCGAGCAGATGGTTGGGCGGACGTGGGACGTGGCCCCTTTTGGAAGCTCACTCACACAGTTGTGTGTAATCACTGCTCAGAAAACAGTTACGGATGGAATCGGCTGATTTAAACTGAATTGAAGGACTGGTCTCTGGGATTTCACAAGATGTGGTGAGTTTCTTTGGAATGAGGGTGCCGAGATGTCCGAGCAGATGAGCAGGAGACCCAGGCCCAGATGCCACGGATGCTGAGTTAATCTCAGTGTTTGCGCCCTAAGTGGGGAGAGCGCCGGAGACCAGGAGGCGAATGTGACCCCTCCGTGCGAACCTCTCTGTAGCTCACGTGTAGTTAGTGAGGCCCAAGGCCATGGGACTGCACAATCGCTGCACTGTCCAGTGATTTCTGCCAGATCATCCCCAGTTATTTTCCAGCATTTCCCCGTCAAGGTGGAGGTGGGACAGCGGTGAGGAGAGGTGACCCCACCAGAGATGGGCAGTGGGCCCTGCTTCCCAGCCCTCCATCCTGGCCGCCCTGTCTGGCGATTTCGCCTGTAAAATGGGTGCAGTTCGACCCATGCCTTTATTTGGAAGCAAGGAGCGAGGAGGGCTCAGGCTGGGTGTGTGAGGGTTTGGGGGGCCCCGGCAGCCCAGGTCTTCACGGGCGCCCGGCCTGGTCCTGCTGAGTTTCTCTGGGAGCGGTGGTGGCCCCGGCCTGGCACAGCCCGCAGGGTCCCTCAGGAGCACCTCAGCCCTGATGCCCCTCCAGCCGTCCCACCACCACGGGAGCTCCTGAGTTTGGGGCACAGAACCTTCAGGGGTAGGCGCTGGGGTGCTCGAGGCCACAGGATCAACGTGCTGTCTCTATCGAGCGTACCGAAACCGTCATTTATAGCCTCCAGTGGGTGTCGTGGTTCTGAGGGGAATGCAGACTCGCCTGCATCTCATGACCACCCGAGACGTGCGGGGACCTTTCGGACAGCACCCCGATCCCTTTAGGCAGATGCGGGCAGGTCTGCAGGTTTCCGTGCAGGATGGACCCTCTGCCTGGCTTAGGCGTGGCCCGGGGAGGATGAGGCGGGGCCTTTGTTCTAAGCGGACGGAGGCTCCTAGTGTAGCAGGAAAGACTTGGCAGTGACACGGCCCTTCCCCGGCACCCCTCCGGCAGGCAGCCTCCCAGGTCCTGGCACCGTCTCCTGCCTTCACCTCCTTGGCCAAGTCCAAAGACCCCGGACGGATGGGCTGGTGTTCCTGTCCTTAGACAGCCTCCTCTCACCTCGGCCTCGCCCTCCAGTTGGAGGATCCCCGCCTCTGTCCCCGCCTGACCCGTGGAATGAGCCACGGCGGCGCCCTAGGCCCCAGTGGGGTCCTCTGAGGGGCTGGGTTGGGGCATCGGGGGAGCCCGGCTGGTCCCAGTGCCCTGGCTGGTGCAGTGAGCTGTGTCTTAGGCCTGGCCCTTCATCTCTGGCTCTGTGCCGTGCCCATGTGGGACGGTTCCGACGACGGGAGGGAGGCGCGCCCTCTGATCACTCTGAGAGCTTGTCTGTGGCCTTCAGTGGTGGGGGCTCCTCCTCCTTTTAAACACCGAGCAGAGCCGAGGTATAGCTTCGCCTGCCCGCCAGTTCCTGGGTCCCCAGAAGGAGCCAGAGGCCGTGAGGGCTTCAGTGGTCTTGGTTTTCTGTTTTTGCTTTTGTTTTTTATTGGAGTATAGTTGATTTACAAAGTTGTGTTAGTTTCTGGTGTGCAGCAAAATGCTTCAGTTATCCACATATATCTATCTATCTATTCTTTTTCATATTCTTTCCCATTATGGCTCATTGCAGGGTATGGAATACAGTTCCCTGTGCTATACAGCAGGTCCTTGTTGTTTATCTGTTTTATATATAGTAGTGTGTATATGTTAATCGCGAACTCCTAATTTGTCTCCCCCACACCTTTTCCCCTGTGGTAACCATAAGTTTTTTCCTGTGTCTGTGAGTCTATTTCTGTTTTGTAAATAAGTTCATTTGTATCATATTTTAGATTCCACATGTAAGTAATATCATATGGTATTTGTTTTTCTCTGTCTGACTTACGTCACTTAGTATGATAATCTCTAGGTCCATCCATGTTTCTGCAAATGGCATTATTTCATTCTTTTTTCATGGCTGAGTAGTATTCCATTGTATATATGTGCCACATCTTCTTTACCCATTCATCTGTCAGTGGACACTTAGGTTGCTTCCACATCTTAGGCTGTTGTAAATAGAGCTGCTATGAACATAGGGGTGCGTGTGTCTTTTCGAATTAGAGTTTTGTCCAGATGTGGCCAGGAGTGGGATTGCTGGATCATATGGTTCCTTAGTTTTTTAAGGAACCTCCATTCTGTTCTCCATAGTGGCTGCACCACTTTCCATTCCCACGAACAGTGTAGGAGGGCTCCCTTTTCTCCACACCGTCTCCAGCATTTGTTATTTCAAGACTTTTTGATGATGGCTATTCTGACTGGTGTAAGGTGGTACCTCATTGTAATTTTGATTTGCAGTTTTCTAATAATTAGTGATTTTGAGCATCTCTTCATGTGCCTATTGGCCATCTGAATGTCTTCTTTGGAGAAATATCTATTTAGAACCTCTGCCTGTTTTTGTTTTTTTTTTTCCTGTACTCGGGCCTCTCACTGCTGTGGCCTCTCCAGTTGTGGAGCACAGGCTCCGGACGCGCAGGCTTAGCAGCCACGGCTCACGGGCCCAGCCGCTCCGTGCCATGTGGGATCCTCCCGGACCGGGGCACGAACCCGTGTCCCCTGCATTGGCTGGCAGACTCTCAACCACTGTGCCACCAGGGAAGCCCCTCTGCCCGTTTTTTGATTGGGTTGTTTATTGTTTTGATATTGTATGAGCTTTGTATATTTTGGAAATTAAGCCTTTGTCGGTCTCATTGTTTGCAAATATTTTCTCCCATTCTGTAGGCTGTCATTTTGTTTTGTTTATGGTTTCCTTTGCTGTGTAAAAGCTTATGTTTGATTAGGTCCCATTTGTTTACTTTGCTTTTATTTCTGTTGCCTTGGGAGACTGTAACAGTCTTGGTTTTAATGGATTTTGCCACTTTTGGTTTATAGAGTTGGTTTGGTGAGTGACGACTTGCATTTAAGCTCATGACAGTCATTACAGCAGAACCGTCCCTGCTCCATCAGCAGCCATGAGACTGGCAGTAGCTGCAGTGTGTGTTGCTGGCAGTGGGTGTCAGACACTGTTTAAACACTTGGAGGAGCACCCGCTCATCAAATTCGCATTTTATTGATGAAGAAACTGAGGCATCGGAAGGCTGAGTGACTTTCTCAAGGTCATGCGTCTGGTGGGGTCAGAGTTGGGATTTGAGCGTTGGATTCTGGTTCCGGGCGGTGCCCTTGACTGCCAGACAGCGCCTTTTCAGTCGGAGTTCCACACATGAGAGGGCTGTTTAGAGCCTGCTGATCCATCCTGAGGCCACACCAATGTAGTACAAGTTTCTGGCTTTAGACATTCACTCCCATTTCATATTTTTAAATCATTATTTCTTGGAGTTTCTGTTGTGCTTAAGACATTGCAGTAAGAGCTGAGGGTGGGAAGATGTGAGACTGAGTACCGGGCTCCGAGAGCCACAGCACATCCCACAGGGCAGGTGCAAGACGACACTGATGGCAGCCCGTTCAGTGGGCGCAGCTGGAAAACCACGTCGGGGTCCTGTCCTCGAATGCGTAGTCAGAAGTCTGTGCCGGTCCTGCAGCCAGGGCACCATGGAGGGCAGGGGGAGGGGGCAGGGGAACCATGGCAGATTCAGAGCCCGACCCCGGCCTGGTCCCACCGTGAGCTGCCCTGCGGCCGGTCTTTGGCCATCTCCCATAAGTGAGGGTGGGAGTCACTGCCGGCTCCCCTGTCAATAATTGCCTGTGAGAACAGTTAAGTTTTAAGAGGAATCAGTATCCTTTGGGCTTGTATGATGACTCCCCAAAATACGGCCCAGGGTGACATGGTGGGGCTTTGTTGAGAGGTACGTGAGTGTGGCTTCTGTCCACCACGTCCCTCGGGTGATGTTGGGAGCCCTCCCCGCTCGCGTGTCACCGTTCCCATCCTCCCAGACTCCATGGGTCACCTGAGCAGTGAGGTGCTAAGAGTCCCTCTAGCTGCCCGTCTAGGGGTCTCCGGTAGCAGCAGATCGGAATGCGGTTGTTTCTGTTCACAGCTGCAGTTTCCCATTGATCTCTGCGTCAAATAAGAAAATAGCATTTTTTGAGTTTAAATGGTTACTTTGTGAAAATGAGCAAAGGGAGGAAGTAGGTTTTCCCGGGAAAAGAACGATTTAAGGCCCCTCCTTATGAAACCATAATTCTGAGATAAAATGGTTGAGGTTTTTAAGAAGAATGGTGTCCCCGAGGAGCAGGGAGAGAAACTAGAGTCCACGACACTGTCGCCTGCTCTGCTGAGTAGAGGAGGCCCGGGAAGGACCCTGCCCCACACGCCACCTGGTCTTTCCCCAGCACGCGGGCTGCGTGCCCCCAGCTGACACCGACTTTGTGTTTTCTGTGCAGATGTGGAAAGACTGACGCCTTCTTTCAGGGTGTAGGTGCTCAGCTAGGCAAGGGGAGAGGTAAGTTTCTTATGATCCCAGTGCCAAGGAAGAGTGTGTTGAAAAGAAAGAGGTCAGGACATTCTCCGGGGGGAGCAGTCTCTTTGGGGAGCCCCGAGGAGCCCTGCGCCGGGTCGGCCCCTGGCCCTGCAGACATGGGAGGTCCCGGCAGTGCCAGCTCGCCTTTCCTTCTCACACCAGGCCAGGAAGAATGGGCTTGGAAATGGAAATGGTTTGCACTCCATTTAACGCTTATAGATTTTGTGGGCTCTCGTTTTTTGTGACTAACAAAAATAGACCTGATGGGCCTCTCTTCACTGGGATAGCTGTGCGCTGACCAGTGTCAGATGAAGATGATTTCACTGGGGGGTGGGAGCCCGGTGGGTCTGCGGTTGAATGTGTGCCGTGCGTGCGGGATGCGTGTGCTGCATGAACGTGAGGGTGTGTACTTCGTCACATCCTCTTCGGTCTGGGGTTCAGGTGGATATACTTCACTGGGGTCACTTTGTCTGGTGAGCGATGGGAAACCAGCCACGTGGAATGTTGACCACGGAGGCTGTTGGTTGTGATTTTGGGGTCAAGTTACTGTTTCGTTCCAGTGCTGTTTCCTTCAGGGTATGGATGTGATGAACTCTTTTTTGCCAAAAACTGCGCATGTCGTTGCTGCCTGTTCCCATGAACAGCTTATCTGTTAGTGATGAGTATGAGGTGGCCTGGCAAAGAGAAGCACCCTGTACCCACCTCCGGCTCATGTGCCACTTGCCTTCCCGCGAAGAGGAAGCAAAGCTTCTGGACGGCCTGGACTGCGGGGTGCAGGGGTGAGGTGCAGCCCATCAGAGAGCCTGGCCGGCATCAGGTGTGTGGGGAGTGGGCTCGCCCAGAAGACCGGGCTCGAGGCCCCTGCTTCACGGCTCATGGCGCTTACTGGGAAGCCGTGCACTGACGGTGGCTCTCACCGTCACTGTTACCATTCTGTTTTACCCGTGAGGGAATGTGCTGGTGGCGCTGGCCATGACACCTGCCCTTTAATGCTGAGCCCCCAGGCGCCAGCCCAAGCGTCACGTGAACTATCTGGCTTTCTGCTCTTAGAATTTCTCCCAGTTTATTGTGATATAGTTGACATGCAGCATCGTGTTAGCGTCGGGTGCGCAGTGTAACGATTTGACACCCGTACGGTTAAATGCTCTTGGCGACTTTCAAATATACAACATGGTATGTTAACTATAGTTGCTGTGCCGCACATTGCCTGCCCAGGACCCATTTATCTTGCAACTCGAGGTTTGTACCTTTTGACCCTCTTCACCCAATTCTCCCACCCACACCCCCACCTCTGGCGACCACCCATCTGTTCTCTGTATCTGTGAGCTTGTTCTTCTTTTTTTTTCCAGATCCCACATACATGTGGGATCTTTCTCCATTGGACTCATTTCACTTAGCATGGTGCCCTCCAGGTCCATCCACGGTGTCGCTGATGAGGATGTCCTTTTCACAGCTGAATCATACTCCACTGTGTGTACTCACCACATCTCCTTTGTCCATTCACCCATCGGTGGGTACTTGGGTTGCTTCTGCGTCCTGGCTATTGTGGGTAACTCTGCAGTGAGCATGGGGTGCACCAGCTGTCTAGATTTTAGTTTAATCCTGCTTTATGTGCACTTTCCCAGCGAGGACTTTGTTGCAGTGATTTACAGGCTGGTGGTCCTATTAGCAGTGGAGCCGGGATTTGAATCTGTGCAGCTCGGCTCCGGAGCACCTGACCCGCAGGGCTTCAGGCTTCAAGGATGTTGTTTCTGGGCAAGGATTTCACAAACATTCCTGGTTATAAAGATGTTTTCTTCCTGTTGGTTTTTGTCATAAAGAATAGAGATGTAATGGCCCCCACTTTTGAGTGATGTTTGTAATAGTGTTCAAATATTGGGGTTTAGAGGCCAATGAGGTCACAGATCGTAACACAGGCCCCCGTTATCTCTTTAGAAGTAGATTGTATTTTATAGACCCAGTATTCAGTCGCTCGTCCCAATGTCCCAAACCCACTGCTCTCATTCCTCTAGGCACCGAGTTGTGTGACACGTGCCACATGCCCAGAATCTGTTTTGGCTTCTGAGTTTTGGATAGCAGGTGAGGAGAGTTCTGACTGCTGGGGGTGCATCTGAGCCTTGCTGAATTCATCAGCCTCCTGATTTTGGGTACTGAGGGCTTGGGCAGTGAGAGTTCAGACCACGAGGGCCGCCTGCATTGTTCTCATGCAGTCATCTGATAGAAGTTAGATGGAGTTCCAGAATGGAGGGGAAGTTTCTGATTAGCTTCTTGTTTTGGAATCAGAATCCTGGATTGTTTCTTACACTCCCGACTGACCTCTTTGGATCCCATCTGTATTGTTTCTCTGTCCTCACTGACTTTCTGTAGCACCTGCAAATTTAGTATCATCTGGAAATTTAATTAATGTGCTGTTTACTGCTCCTTCCAGGTCACTAATGAAGATGTTAGATAAGACGTGGTCCCCAGGGCTCCCCACCGGACACCTCCTCACAGCTTCACACTCTGTCCTTTATCAGTGCACTTTGTTTATGGTCCTTTCTCCAGGTTTCAGGCCACGAGGGGGTGCTTAGACAAAGCCTGGTTTGAATTAATTTTTCCAGTAAGACTGTAAAAAACACTGTGCCAGATTCCTCCCTCAACTCCAGATGTGTTGTTGGCTGCGTTCTTCCACGGCCTGGCGGTCTGCTCTGTGCCCTTGGCCCCCGCCCTCTCCCCCTGCCCGGCTCTCCCCGGAGATGCAGGGAAGGGCCCGCCAGCTGCCCGGCTTTGTGAGGCCGGGACCCCGTCTCGAGGTGGTTCCTTCCACGGTGCTGTGCCCTGGCCACTGTCTCCGTCTGCCCTGGTCTCTGCGACAAACCCCACAGACGGTGGTGTGAACAATAGAAATGTATCCGTCACAGCTCTGGGCTGCGGTCTGAGATCCAGGAGTCGAGGGCTGGTTCCTCCGAGGCCCCTCCTCTTGGCTTCTCCCTGGTTTCCCTCTGGGTCTGGCTGTGTCCTGAGCCCCTTTTCTTATGTGGATGCTGGTCCTGTGGGATCCGGGCCCCACCCTAATGACCTTATCTAACCTTAATCACTTCTTTCAAGGCCGTGTCTGCCAGTATAGTCACATTCTGAGGTGCTGGGGTTAGGGCTTCAGCATGTGAGTTTTGGGGGACACAGTTCAGCCTCTAAGAGCTGTGGATTCTTTGATTCGTTGATTTATGTGAGGGGTTTGGGGAGGGGGTTCTATCCTGATTAGGTTCACAGACCGAGGGGTGAGTAACCGGCCTCCATCACTCTGCACGTTCCTGGTGTTTCAGGAGTAGATCCACCCATCGGGCCGGACAGTGGGCCTCCCTGCACACGCTGCGCGTTGTGATTTTGACTAGAGGTGAGACCTGCCATCTATTTTAAGGAGGCATTTTCTCCGACTTGCTCATGTTGAGGCTGTTTGAGATGTGGCTGGGAGGGGTGTGGCCAGGGAGGGCGTGGCCTCGAGGGCCGTGGACGGGAGGTGTGGCGGCAGGCGCTGTGCACGCGTCTGTGGACAACTGGGCTGGGGTGGTGACGACGCTTGTGTGCTGGGTCCCCAGGAAGAGAAGAATTTCCTGGGTGGAAGGCTTTTCAGGCTGGTGCTGGGTGTGGGGAGCAGCCACTGGAAGGGCAGGTCGGAGTGATGTACCCGAGCCCCACAGCCAGGGGGGTTTTGGGGTCAGATCTGCATTTTCACGAGACCCCTGAGGGACGGGAGGGGACGGAGAAGGGGGCCGTGACACTGAGGGTCGCAGGAGGCCCTGCTCCTGCTTCTCTGTCAGCATCATTCATGTCACTGTGTGGTCCTGTGACTTGCCAGACATAAAACCCTGTGAAAATAGTCTTTAAAAAAAGGTGCAAGTACCCTGAAATGAGAAAAGCCTTCTCGATATGCTGGTGAAATTTCAGGAAGACCAACACAGCCTCTTTAAAAATAAAAAAAAAGAAATAAAGGTTAACCCAAGATGGAGAACAAAGGTAGAAAGACGCGCACAGGGTGATGAGTTCGGGCTTTTAGAAGACTTCAATGTAATTGGCGGCCAGGTTCACTCATCCCGAGACCCCGTGGAGGAAGGGCTGGTGACTGGCAGCTGGTATTACCGGCAGCGGAATCAATCTCGCTCCCCCGCGCTCGGGAGAGAGCATCCCACATTAGGACGGGATGAATTTTTCAGCAGAGGAAGGTGAAATGTCAGGAAGACTGTAGATCACGCCAGCGCAGAGTCCTTGGGAAATTAGAACAGTGAAAGGCTGACAGGGTGGCGGTGATGAAATACGGCTGCTGCATCCACCCTGCTCTCCTGGTGAGTGAGCTGAGGAGGGATGGACAGACGGACGGCAGCCGCGCCTTCCAGGGCCCAGCATCTCAGGCCCATCGCCAGGCCTGCAGTTCGGAGACGGCCCAAGCTGTTGCTGTGACCGTGTGTGTGTGTGTGTGTGTGTGTGTGTGTGTGTGTGTGTGTGTGTGTGTGGGTCGGGGCTGGGAGTGGGAGAACGCCCCAGGAGCCCCATGGCGCCTGCTGACGAAGACCCCAGGGTAAGGGTGACGGTCAGACTCTGACGATGATCTCTTCTTGGCCTCACCCTCCCTCCCCACCCCCCAGGAGCCCACTACCTCCTCTCTCTTCCTGTCCAGGCCCCAGCTTGGGCCTTCAGTTCTCACCTTGACGGCTGTAATTTGACTCCCGTAACTAATTTTTCTAAAGCACAGATGCAGGCTCTCAGCTCTTGCTTCTCAGAAGCTGGCAGTGCTTTCCGCGAGCTGTGCGGCCAGCCCAGAGCATCACCTTTCAGTTGGGGCCCTGGGACCCTGTCCCGGCCCTCCCGTTTATCCCCCTTGTCCTGGAGCACTTAGGGGCCCTCTCTGGGCCGCCATCTGCACCTGTGAAGTGGGGGTGTAATTATGGGATCGCGGTGCCATGGAAAGGGCCGTCCCACCTGTCCCACGTCCTCTGTGAGCTTGCCCCAAACTGTCCTCCTGTCCCACTGCACGGTCCAGCGCCAGGGCTCCACTCACGCCCCGTCCACCTGTACTTTTCCAGTTCTCTGGCTGGTCTCCATGCTGATCTCTCCGCCTCAAGCATCCTTCCTCCATATCTCTGCCCGTCACAGTCCATCTCATCCCAAGCCAGCCTGTCCCCTCCACCACCGTGCGCTGGGCTGTGTGTTGGGAAAGGGCTGAGGCGAGGTCCCCGTGGGTGGTGACTCCTGGGTGAGGGGATGCACAGAAGACCTGTGGAGAGGGCACAGAACCGTGCATGGGAGTGTGCATGTTATTTTAAAATAAACATGCGTTATTGCTTCCAGAAATGAATATGCAAGTGCATGAATCATCCTTGGTTCCAGAGTGAAACCTCCCTCATTCCACGGGAGACTTTAAGGACGGCACATGCCGCTGGGTGTGAGTGTATAGCAGAAACAGGGCCCACAGAATTCCGTACCTTTCCAGTGGCCCCTGGGCTCTGGTGAGACAGGGCAGGCAGGTGAGGCTGGAGGTGATGAGACCCGAGGTACCAGGGAGACCCCATGGGCACCAGGGCTTTTCCACCATCCGTCCTGAGAGCTCAACCTGTCGCCATTAGCAGGCCTTTCCTTGGAGTATGGAGGCAGGCATCCTGGCAAGGGGTCACCTGCGAACGGATCTGTGTGCCTGGTACCACCTGCCCAGAGCTGTGGTCAGTGGGTTACTTGGTGGGGTCGGCTGTCAGTTCATCCTCAGCTAGTGCTTCCGGGGAGGGCGACGGAAGCGGGGCTGCCGGGAAGGTGGGGGGCTGTCCACATGCCCCCGGTCTCTGCTGCGGCTTGGCTGGTCCTGCCCGGCCCTCCGCCTGCCCAAGCCCTCTTGCCCCTCTGTTCCTTCAACACGCATGTCTTACGGCCCCTGGTTTTAGGCACGGCTCTGGCCATTAAGGATATGAAGATGGATGGGGTGTGGACCCAGCCTTCAAGGGGATTAGTCAGTAGGGACTTCCCTGGTGGTCCAGTAGTTAAGACTCTGCGCTTCCACTGCAGGGCGCATGGGTTCGATACCTGGTTGGGGAGCTAAGATGCCTCATGCCGCACGGTGCAGCCCAAAAAAAAGAGATAGAAAACGAAAGGGGATTGGTCAGTAGAGGAGAGAGAACCCCGAAGCAACGGCCAGAATACGAGGAGGAGGTGGTGGACGAGGGTCTGACGGGGGTCACGGGGTGGTGGGGCCTTCACCCGGAGGTGCCCTGCCTGCCCTTCTGCCCCTGTGTCTGCCCGAGGGGGAGTCGGGGTCCTGGAGGCTGCTTCCCGTGGGGCCCGGAGGGGCGGGCTGAGCGGAGCGACGGATGCATTAGACGTGGCACCTGCCTCTCCATCAGTTGACTTGCGTGTCTGCCGTGCGGCCGGGCTTGTGACTCGCGGACCCTTGGTGCTCTGAGGGGCGCTTTCTGCCCCTTGGACGTGAGGCTGCTTCATGGGGTGCAACTGGCTGTGCCCATCGTTTGCGGTTCCTGGCCTTGGTGTCGGGACTCGATTGTCATGGCCCTTCTTCCTGAGATCCTGTGGTTCCCTCCACCTTATCTGGGCCTCACCTATAATCTGGGGATAAAACTTCAAGTTTAATAGTGCGTTACAGGTATGCACTGAAAAAGGTGAACACGCCCTGAATGGCAGAAGTTAGCACTTGGGAGGATCATGGGAAGCGGGGGTTGGAGTCTCACAAAGTGTATCCTCAGGGGGTTCCTGAAAAGGCCCATAAGTGGTCCAGAAAGTGAACTGGAAAGAAGCCTCCCCGCTCAGTGGGGACGTGGCCTGACTGCGGGTTTCTCTTCTGTGAACTCAGTTCTACGCCACAGCCGCCTGAATGTCAGTGCCACCTTAGCCTCTGTCCCCGATGCCTGGTGGCCTTGGAGGGCCTGTGGAAGTCCCTGCAGAGGCCCCAGCTCTTTTCATGGAGGCAAGACCCGGAGGGCCCGGGGACTCGTCTTTGGGGTCGGAGGAGGAGCGGCTGTGCCTTGTGGCCCGAGCAGGGCACTCGCTCTCGGGCCAGTCGGTGGGAGCTGCAGGGCGAGGAGTCACAGCGGCTGTCGGACCAGAGACCGCGTGGACACCCCTGAAGAAGTCAGGTGTCCGTCCCTGGGGGTGTCCGGCGGACACTGGTGACCGCACACACCCACGCTACAGGAGTCCCGGGTCTGGTGGGTGACCGGACCTCGTGGTCCTTCAGTTCCTGTCCAGCCCTGCAACTCTGCGAGTTCCGCGTCGTGCCATCCCCTGGGTGTGACGGAGGGTGATGGTTTGGGAGGCGGGTCTACCCTGTCCTGAGGCTGGAAGAAAGAGGTGAAACGTAGAGAGTATCAGGTGGTTTCTGGATCTCAAATACTCAACTGCCTCCTGTGCTCAAGGTGTGAACAAAAGCAGGTCCTTGGCCTCCTGGGACTATCTGTAGCTAACCACCCACAAAACAAAACTAAACAGTGTCTGTCATTAATTTCTAAAAATCTCTTTTTAAGATGTTAAAACAAGTCATTTCCAGGTCCCAAAATTGTGGAAAGCGTGTTGAATTGGCCAAATTCAGTAACTCATGCCTTTGGTAACTGACCTATGTCAGAATCACCAAGTTGCTGTCATAGGAAATTTATGACACTGAAGAATTTAGGGTCCCTGCATGAGTTTTCCATTTGCTTTTGAAAGAAGAATCAATAAAGAATCTTACTTTATTATCTTATTTATAACAGACTCCTTGACTGTTTTACGGGACCTGATCCTAGATGGAATGGCACCAGGATAAGAACTGTATGGATTTCCAAAATCTATGCACGTTTTCTGTAAAACTCTATGTAAATTTCAGATCCCAGATTATTCATCCAATAGGGAAGAGTTTTTCTGTATCTAAAAGAATTTTTCTGTATCTAAAAGATACAGAATTAGTAATTAGTATATTTTTGAAAATCATAGATTCTTTTTGAAAATCAGACTAATCTGAGAGTGTATAAGACAAGACCAAGGAGAATAAAATCCTTTGCTTCTCCTGGTCTGTCAGCAATTAAAGCACTGAAGGCCAAGAGTCTCTCCCTGTGTGACCTGACGCTTGTGCAGTGCCATGCAGCTTCCAAAGCACTTCTCACGCTATTTCAGCTGATACTTCTGGTGGTCTTCTGGTGTAGACATCGTCATAGAACCAGTTTTATAGGTAAGAAAGTTGAGAGGAATTCATTTGCTCAGGGTCTTGTAGTTAACTCTATCACAATCAAGTTTCCAAGAGAAATCTGCTTTCCCCCCTGATTATTTCCCCCACTGTGTAGAAAACGAGACTGATTTATTTGAAAAAGAAATCATCAGATTTCAGTACCAAAGTTTAATAGATAAAAATAAATTTTAAATATTTATATACTTATGAGAGGCATCGTACCCAAGTGCAAGTGTACCCTACAGATTTTTTTTATGTGTTCTATGTAATATAGTACAAAGTTACTCTAAAGTTCAGATTAATTTATTATTTTAAAATTATCAAGACTTTAAAAAACGTTCAGATTAATTTATTATTTTAAAATTATCAAGACTTTAAAAAACGTTTGAGGACTTACTGGTATTTTTCCTCTTCCTAACAAAAACATTAAGAAGGATTTCTACAATATCCTATTCTTTGGAAACTGTTTGTGTTCTTCAGGTTCTAGGGAAGAAAACATAACAAACACCTATTTGCTATCGTCAGTCTTCAGTGGCCCCTGAACCTCTGTTCTCTGACCTGGCTCTGAACTAACAATGTACTTCTAATCTCGTCCCCGTTCTCCGACAGAACATGGTGGTCTGCTGCTTGATGCCTGCCCTCAGTGGATGCTATTACCTGTGTGCATAGGGTGGTGGCTGGGTCCCCCCCGCCCCCGGTCCCCAGGGGGCTGTGCTAAAGACAGAATATTCTAGAGCTTGCCTGACCTCCCAGCGCAGTCCAGTTCAAGGGAGCAGACTTTTCCAAAGATGTGTCTGTATCGATGCTTTGATCCTCTCCTGGTTTGCCTCCACCATTTCCGTCACAGTTCCCCTCCAGCTAAAAAGCAGGATGGGTGTTATGAGACAAGGAGGGAGGT